>NC_090935.1:103301961-103604992 GCF_040938575.1 Ambystoma mexicanum | reverse complement strand
GGCGATTTAAGCATGAGGACATGTAGGTGTTGTATAGTTCTGCATACTCTTGCAGGAGGCGGGGTGCTGTTGGGTTTTGCATGAAGACTTTTTGTAACACTTTTCATTCTCTTTGTGGACATTCTGGAGGTGGGGGTGTCCATACATAGCACTCTCTGTATTGACTAAAATGTTGCAGTGTTATGCATATTTTTAAAAGCTGATGATGTGCCGCTGCAGTACCATTCGCCCTTGCTTTTGCCTCAGTTTAGGCATCAGTGCAAGACAGAAAATGAGCTGCTTCTGCAATAAGCCAATGAGAGGACAGTGTTGCAGCTAAGGCTGATACTTCTGCTAGGTCATGGAATCAAGGTCAATGCACGTGTAATCATAGTGATCATTGACATCACTGGGCTCTGGGATGGACGTGGATCAGTGCACGTTCATTTACCAGAACAGTCTTTCTTTCTTTTATTATCACTTTTCCTCATCCTAAATCCTGTCTCCTGTGCATCAGGTTTGGATGGTAACCTGAACAGTGTTAGTTTCTTTCATTATTTGTTTTAAATTGAATGTGTTTGGTCACAAATAGAAAAGAGAAAAATACACAAAGAAGAATACAATCCTAATATGATAAATTTGTTTACATTTCATCAATTATAAGAGAAAGAATAAATAAATAATCCTTCTATTAGTCCCAAAAAATCACATAAAAATGAATACAGCCGCAAAGTCAACTAGACCGAGTATCCCGTATAAGCCTGAGCCAGAACATGTCTTTCAGTAACACATCGCAGTTGAGGCTGCCCAAAACCAGGCAAGTCAGGATAATATGTTTTAGTGTTTCAACAGTGTTGCACTTGCAAAATCTACAGCTGTTGTGTGTTATTGACTTGCCCCACTTTGACCTCCTTTCCTGGTTGGAAACTGATTTAGGTGAACACGCAGATAACTAGCCTGGATTTTTGGGCAAGGAAATAAAGACATACATAGGGTAACCCCTTGCTTTCATCTAAACCTTGCATACTCTCTATAGAGCGATACATTTCCCAATAAGTCAGCAGTTTATGCCCCGTGCAAAGAATATAGTTTGCGCTTAACACCTCCTGGTACCTCCCTCAGCTCCTCCAAAGAGAATCCATGCTGTGCTTAAACTGTGTCAAGGTGATAGCTGATTGCATGTCCGATGGTTCTCCCAGAAGTTGATATAAGGAATTAGTCAGTGGCCTCAACATTTTTGCATATTCGGCTAGCTTTCTTCATAAAGCTCTGGCCGCCAGGGAGTTTAGTCCCAGCTCGTTTCTAACCACAGCATTTGGCACAAAGTTGTGTAAGCACAAAGTTCTCTTCCATAATTGCCCCTGTAAGGTATTAAGTGGGGCCCCCAAGTCAAATGGGACTATACCCAAACCATAAAGTATTACAGGTTTTAAAGATAGAACTTAATCAAGGGAACCAGGGAATAACGACAAAGTTGGGAATAGATACGCTTCATTTTAGCCAGTAGGGTGGCAAATCCCTCTTTGAAGAGGGTAATCCAGGCCCCCCTGGAAAGGTGATTTGGAAGATTAAATCCCAGGTGCTCATTGATGCAACCCTTGGGATAGGATGATCTCCCACCTTCCAGCAGCAAGTCTTGGGGCTCTTCTTAGATGAAAAAACAACCACTTTAGATGTTTGCCCATTGACTTGGAGATTATTCTGTACAACTTAATGGAAGAAAAGTTGCAGTTTCCTGTGGTGGCCAATTGGTGTTTTATCGAAAAGAATAATATCATCGACAAATGCGAGCAATCTAAAACTAGGTTGCCCATCTTGTCCGGATTGGTGGTACCCGCCTCCCACAGAACTGCAATATCAGACACTTACAGATTGAAAAGGGTTGGCGCAATGACACACCCCTGCCTCAGCCCCACAAACGTGAGGACTGGGGCAGAAGTTGTTCCGTCTCTCGTCAGCCTAACCCTCAAAGATGACTCTCTGTGCAGTGCTGCCAAGACAATTTTCAAGGGGACCTTCCAGCCGAGGAGCTTGCTCCAAAGAGTCTCTCTGCTGACCGTGTCCACCACCCCCTTTGTAATGGCCTCTGAGAGATGCGGAATGAAAGTACCATTTAGAGAGGTCCCCATTCCCGCTCTGAAACCCACCTGGAACTTGGACAAGAGATTGAATTGCTTAACACATTTGGAGAGGTCTCTCAAAAGAACTGAAGTGAAAATTTTACTGGAAGCGTCAAGGAGGGCGATGGGTCTGTAGTTCTTAGGATCAGATACGATGCCCTGCTTGAAGATGGGAATGATGATAGACTGCTTCCAGGGAGTGGGAATAGTGGCCAGCCTGTAGAAGTTGTTGAAAAGAGTCAACAATAGGCCTACCCAAAAGTCTGGATCCTGCTTAAAAGGCATAGGTGGAATTTCACCCGGGCCCGCAGCCGCAGATGACCGCCTTTCCAATAGCCCTTCTAACATCTCCCTCATCCCCAGAACAGACCCCCCCCAATCCTCTTGTTTATCCATATTTATGTTTGGTCATTCAAGCTCATCACTAAGACGTTCACATTTCTTCTGCAAATAGCCCACCCAGACATGCTCTGCTATGTCACAGCTTCTATCAGCAATAGGTACTTTAGATGTTGTTCTAATAGTTGACCAGAACTTGACATAATTGTGCCCTACCAAAGATGTTATTATTGCCTGATTGGCTGAAATATGTGCATGTCTCTTACTGTGGGTAATATCCCCACTATAGTGGGCTTCAATCAGTTTTTTTGTGGCCGCATATTGTAGCATCTGAAGGGAGGCTAAGTGAAGTGTACGCAAGGCCTTCCTCTTTTTGTTCTTTGCTAGGGCAATGGAGGCATCATAATGGTGAAGGTGCTTTTTCCCCCAGATTAGGATTTCCCTTGCCTGGTAGGGTGGCCAAACAGTGTTGGATTGTAGCACTAAAAGAGTCAACCCCCTTGTTGCTGCTCAAGCTGCCACCAGAGTTTGTCATTTGGGTATAGATGTTAAGAAATGTCCTGTGGTTAGAATCATTCCACTTAACTGTCAACCCGCCTCTATCCGGCGAAATAAACACAGAAGCTAACTCAATTGGAAAGTGCTCCAAAGAAATAGGTGCATGTTCACTTCCCATAAGAAAGCCCCCAGTGAGCGGTTTGCAATACACTAGTAGGGAGGAAGAAACAAAGAAGTGGTAATTCGAAGATTTTTTTGTGCACCTTGTCAAAGTGAAAAAGGAGCCCAGTTGATCAGTGGGAGGCAAGCAGATCCCCAAGTCCCAGTTTGACAGATGGATTAGCCAGATGGAAGAAGGGTCCGTGGACTCCAATGAGGAGTTAAAAGTCCCCTTCTCCACATCTCGAAATAAAATCTCTGCCCAGAATATTCATAGTACCTTTGGTCATCGGTAGCCACCCTTCAAGGAGCCCATCAAGGCCTTCCAGAATGGACCCAAGAGCATACTTAGCAGGATTCCAGTATGTATTCACCAATAGTATGACCTCCTGGTGGTCTTTAAAGTTGACATTAACCGCCAAGAGGCCTTCCAAGGTGGTGGGAACCTCATAATGGGAACACTTTAACCCCAAATCAATAGCAATGGCAAGTCACCCAGATGGACATCCCTTTGGCCACCTGATGGCGTTCTTGCACTAGTTATGAAACCCCTAGAAAGAGAAAGAGATAATGGCAATAGTTTCTTGCAAAAAAGCAACGTTCATCTCCCCCATCCATGTGTGAAGCCACTTGGTTAGGTTTAAAAAACCACAGACATTCCACGAAGAGAATTTACATTCCCCATCCTAGAGAATGTTTTTAGACTGCTTAATCTTCGTGACCATCTGAACAGCGGCCTACAGCCAAGACAAGCCCTCCAAAGCCATGGTTGCAGAAGATGACTGCTTTGTTTTTAATGTGATCAGTTCCTGATCAACCGGGATGGTGTACAGGGTCAGGAAATCAGCCAAGGAGATTGGGTCATGAAGATCAAAAATATCATAGCCCACCACCATCAACGATTCACGTTCCTTCCATACAATTTGTGCGATCAAATTGGACTTGAAGTGGCAGACAGATCTATTGGTGCCGGATTTGGGTAATCACACATTTGCGTTTGATTCATGGATTGGTGGATGTTGGTCTGTAGTATAAAGTCCCATCCCATGATACTCCCCTGGTAGCTGTCAGCCCTGTGTAGATCTGATGTACCAGAGGGCTCAGGCAGCAATATCCCAGAGGAGACCTTGTCTGGAAAGACCTCCCGAGACCATGACATTGTGGGTTCTAGAGCCTCTTGCTGAACGTCCAACGGAATTGATGCCATTGATGACTCGATAATAAACTGTTCTTGGGGTGGTGGGATATGTATAGGATTACCCAAGAATGATGTCATCTTGGTTTGCTTGGTGTTTTTTTGTCTCCTGCGGCTCTGTGGGGCTCTTTCTTTCATTGTAATTATGCCTTATTCTTACTCTGCAGGCTATGAGCTATGATTCAAAATGTCGACCTAAAATGAATCACTTAACACGAAAGGACCAGAGAGGGTCTCATACCTGAGTATACCCTATTGTGTTCACACATGAGAAGACTCAGGTTGGTCGATTCTGTAGGGGGTATTTTTATCAAATATTTTATTTTAAATTGAGAGTTCGCTCTCTTGTGAGGTACTTAAATTCCTTTAAAACTGCTTCATAGATGAAAAAAGGTTTTTATTAGATTTCTCTATCCACAGGACATAAAAATAGGATACATGTATATGTATTTTTACTGAATGTTCATATTCGTTTTTCTTAATGTGTAATATCCAGTGCTTTCAAGGTTTCTTAAAAATTCAAATCTCCCATGTTTGTTTCTATTCTGGTCTTTTTCATTATTATTCCAGAGTCCAGTTAGAAGTTTTTGATGGTTCCCATCTCATTTAGGGGGAATCATAAACCAGGAGACCCAGCAAGTTTCAACCAATTAAGCTGCTTGTCTGGGTTATTGCTGGTAAAGGAGCCACAAAACGCTTACCGGTTTCAGTGGCATTGTCGAGGTAGAGGCTACATTCATCAGGGCTGGGCAGACACTCAGAGATTGACGTGTCAATGATTGGATAACAGTAAACACCACCTGCAGATGAAGGGGGGGGGGTAAAAACAACGGGGAGCACCATTATAATTGATTACCAATATCGCAATGAGATGTTACAGAGGTGCTGTGATATTTACTAGGACTTACCTAGTTATAGGGGTCCCCACATGTATACGTGTGGTTGGAAAGGTAGAATAATGGACTTACCAGTCCTCAAGCATGTGCACAAGTCAACAAAGAGGCAGAACACTTAAGGGGCATTTTAAAGTTTTGATGGCAGGTCCTGACACAAGATACCAGGGCAAGAACAATACTTTGCATTATGAAGTTGCTCCCAGTGGTAGTGAAGCTTTTATACTGCATGAGTAAGCCAATAAATACAATGAATAAATACATACAGCAAGTGTTTACAAACGTTTAATAGCGGGAGGAGGAGCAATTGTAGAATAGTTTGGTAAAACATTAGTAATGGTTTAACTACTCTACAATACAGAAGACTGGGGAGGAACAGTCAGAGTAGGTAGAGGAGGAAGGTTGTCAGCTACCAGGTGACTAGTCACTAGTTTAGAGGACTATTGACTGCCAGTGTACCAGCCACTCGTCTGTGGGAGGAGAGTTCAGATGGGAACACTGTCTGCTGTTGCATCCACAAGAATGCATTCACTTTATTCTTACACAGCTGGGTTTTGGTTCCCCTCGAAATATGCATGCACAAAGGCGAGGAAGGTAGCCCTGCTGAAGAACAGGGAGGCCCACCGTTTTGTATGATCTATCAAGGTTCTCTCACTTTCATTACTGCTCATGTTCATTAAATGTAACCAAATGCTTGAACAGTATGCAGACCATATTGCATGGACAATGCATGTAAGTATTAATAATAACTTTCTCATTTTCTGCTGAAATATTTTTTGGTGTGCAGTCGGGCAACAGGGACTAACACACTTTTTCTGCAGAGCAAAAAGGCTGGGTTCAGGGATGTGAGGTATCAAACTGGGAAGTAGTTGGATGTTATTGGTGCCACAAGGCTGTAAACTGTGCCAGTAGTGGGTATGCTGGACGGATGTTGTGGGCAATCCATGTGCTGTCCGGCATTGTGTCAGGCCTGGTACAGTCCCTGCTCAAATACCCAATCCAACGTTATCCTCCTGATTTTTCTCGACAAAATTAAACACACATTTAGGAGCATTGTGTGGGGTTGGCAACAGGGGAAGGAGCCTGTGGGGCCTGCCTGAGTATGGGTAAGGAGAAAGTGGGGGGTCATCCTATTACAGTCCCCTTTCTAGTCCCCACCCCATTACCCTCCTTATGCTCCTCAACAAACTCAAATTCAAAGTTGGGGGGCACACCCTTTCTTTCCATCAGCATGTACACAGTGTTAATGAGTCCGTTCACTCCAACAAAGAGGGCACAAAAGCATCCTGTGCTCTCACAGCTTAGCAAAGATCCTCTGCAATCGCTGTCAGTGATTTCTCTTTTCATGTGAAACTGAGCTATTGATTGTATCAAAGTGCCTTGATGCTCCTGGGCTTAGCACGCTCTATAAATGCTAAAATATATACATACATTCCTAGTCACTCTTAGAGACTCCACCTACTGGCCTGTCCTGCTCTGTAGCTGCATGATGCTGGTCTCGCCTCCCCTGCCCTATATTGGATGCTCCTCACTAGCTCCAGTACTTGACTCCATGCATTTGGGCGAGTCAGCCCTGGGTGACCAAGCAAAGGGCAAACAGCAAAGGGCCAACCTTCAGCTTCTTCTCAAGCCTCTTTGCCTTTTTGCTTTTGAGCTATTGCTTTGTTTTGTTTCCTGCTATTTGCTTGTGAGTCCCAATAACGTCTTTGCTCAGCTCTATCATCACCATTCACTGTTCTTACTATCTCCTTCTTTTGTCTTCTTTCTTCATTCTAGTCTGCTCAAAACCATTCCAACTCTCTTCCTACTCCCATCATCTCTTCTCCTGGATGCTACCGCTCTACTTGCTCACCTTCCCTATCTTTTCTCGAAACCTCCAACCCTAACATCCATCAGACTTCTTCTCGCTTCTACATCCAGTGCCTCTCTACTTCGCAGACTCAACATCAGTATGCTTCTTCATCTCAATCTCTTTGTATTGCTCTTTGGAATGTACAATCTATCTGTACTAAGACTTCCTTTACCTCTGGCTTCCTACTTTACCCTGCTCCGTCTATTGACATTGTTTTGGATTCCTCACTTAGACTCTGCAACCCTAGCTTCCTTTCATGACCCTGCCTACACCTTCAACAGCTCTCCCCACCATTCTGGTAAGGGTGGGTGGTTGTGCAGGAATGTTTACATCTTCCTGTCTACGCTACTTCCCTATCTCCCTCTATTGACCCTCTCTCCAACCTTGATTCCAACACCCCCTTGTCCTCATCCTATTTGATCTCTCTTTAGCCTTTCACATGGTCAACCATGCCATCCTTCTGAACCGTCTCTGTGATAACCTGGGTATCACTGATCAGGCCCTGGCTAAGCTGACCTCTTCTCCTTCTCATATCTCTGACTGTTTCTCTGCCATCCAGGAGTGGTATGCCGCCAATGATCTCTGCCTTAATGCCAGTTATACCGAGATTCTCCTAATCGGCACACCTGCTCCCTCCTTTCCTGTCACTCTCTGGCCGGGCTCTCTTGGCCCTCTTCCTGCTCCCATCTGTGAGGCTAAAAACCTTGGGGTCATCTTCTACTCCACACTTTCCTTCTCTCCTCATATCTCCGACGTCCCTAAGAAGTCACACTAACAGCTGTACTTCCTCAGAGGTATTCTTCCTTTCCTCTCCTTCGCCCAGAAGCTCACTGTCTCCAGAGCTCTGGTTCTCTCTAGGCTGGACTACTGCAACAGACACTTTCTAAATCTGCCTGCCTCTACTCTCCACCCTCTGCAACTCATCCAAAACAGGACTGCAAGACTTGTCCTTGGCCTCAAGCCCAGGGATCACATCTCTCCAGGACTGAAATCTCTGCACTGGCCCCCAGTGGCGTTGAGGATTAAATTCAAAGCCCTCTTTATTGTCCACAAGGCTTTCTGAGGCCTGGGGCCAAAATACCTTCAGCTATCCCCTATAAATACCTCCCTTCTTGAGCTCTTCGCACCTCTACCTCAAATTCCCTCAGGGTCAGTTGTTTTTCAAAGAAACAATCTAAGGGTAGATCTCTGTCTTCGGGTGGGGCATCCCTCTGGAACAGCCTCCCTGCCACTCTGAAACTTGAGGACAACTATCTCCGGTTCTGGAAGCACTGCAAGACATTCCTCTTTGCTTCTGCCTTTGCCCCTCCTCTCCCCTGCTGATCTGTTCTCTCGGCACTGTGCACCTGACCTACCGTCTATCGTCTTCCGGGCCTAGGTACCCGCTCACCCTGCCACCCACCTGCACTGCCTCCAGGCCACCGCTTGCACTGGGGTCTGTATCTGTAACCATACAGTCCCCACTTTTTTTTGCCTGCACTTATCACACATACCCTGTCTGCTGCCTTAAACCCAGCACTTGCCACTTACTGGCTGCACTACCACTGTTTTTGCCTTTGATTATTTATTTATTTTTGATTATGTATCTGTTTTTCCTTTGCTCCGCACTTTCCACTTCTCCCCCCTTCCATGCACTTTTCCCCTTTCCCTCTCCCATACACTTGCGCATTCTCAATGTCACTGGGCCTAGTAAGAACACTGTTTTAGTCTCCCTTGTTTCTTTCCATTGCCTTGTCATGCTCTGAAACACTTGTGTACGAACGCGATACAAAAAAAAGATCAATATCAATTGAAAAATAGCTCCTGATGTAAATATGTGAGCATGTAATAAATGGCGTCCTTTAATTCCTCACGATATTCTGAATCCAAAGGTAGCAAATATGTTTCTGCCACTTAATGAATGTTGGAGTTATTAAAATGTGCAAATTATGCATAAATCATATATTTCAATATAGTGTTTTTTTCATATGCATCGGATTCACCGTAGCCTGCAAAAATGTAAGCAATTTTTACTTAACAGTACTCAAACAATAGGTTGTTTTTTCAACGGATATAATTTAATCTCATGTGAATTATAATAAAGAGTCTGAGTATCATTTCCGTATTCAATTTTTTAAAACTTGGGGTTTCACCCTAGGCAACCCTTGGTAATTCAGATGTGGACCCCTTGCTCACTGTGCCTTAGAGAGGTACAGCTGCACCTCACTGAGGAGGCCGAAACACGTGTCTGGGGTTGCTGATGGTACTCTTGTGAAGAGGAGAAGTGCCTTGCATTTCGGTGCTGGACTGCCCTTGTGGGTGGGACAAAGACTGATATGCAAATGGTTATATCTCCTCTGTGAAGGGTCCAGTGAGCTAAAATGTGGTTGCAGAGCCTCCTGAGTGGAAGAAATTCCATAGAGCAGGATTTTTGACTCATGTTCATTCTCAGTAGAGGGGCTCCCACACTCCTTTTCCATTTCCGCATAGGACACTCACAGTTTATCATGGTGTCTTTCACGTGGCAGTAAACATGCAGAAGCATTATTAAAGAATATTCTCTTCCAGTGATGTCTACATAGGTACACCATCAATGGTGGTGTTTATGTCAATACAAGTCATGTAAAGGCATTGGGCCTCATTCCGAGATTGGAGGTAGTTATGGCGCTATTTGCGCCATGACTGCCTACAATAACGGTACCGGCACCGGTATGGTTCAATGGGGACTTACCGGTGTAGTCCGACCTTTGCGGGACCGGTAAGTCCCCATTGAAAAAGTCATTCCCCATTCCCAAATGGGAATGGGGAAGGCGCTAATAACGGTACTGCAAATTGCGGTACCGTTATTAGCTCTGAAGTCCATTAACGGGTCTCGTCCATAACGCCTGGTCAGACCAGGCGTTAAAAGAGGGACCCGCGAAGGGACCTCGTAGTATGGCGGTAAGGGATTACCGGCACTGGTCTCCTTACTGGTGCCCGGTATCCCTTACCGCCCTACTCGGAATGAGGCCCATTGTTTTCTTAATTCAGCATACTTCGGGATGGTTAAAGAAAGCAAAATCCCAGGTCTATTCTGCTGATCCTTTTGCAGAATGAAGCCTAGAGGTGGGAAACTGTGATAGACTCTTTAATCCATGTCTCTATATGTATCAAAATATCAGTTAATTACTTGAAGATTCACGCCCTCTCCCTTTTTATGAATTAGGACTACTATTTTTGCTGTAGGTCACAAGGAGGAGTACCTGCCCTAAATGTATTGTACGAAAGAGGGGAGTCAGAAAGGGGGCCTAGACTTCTGCCATCTCTGGTTTAGACATGTTGTCCGATATCTTAATGGCATCATGCGCCTTGCCTGTTTCACTATTGATCAGTGAGAGGGAGGGAGTCATCTTCACTTTTGGCAAAATGTACTTCCCGATCATTGTCCAAAGAGTTACTATCCCCTTCTTTACTGTACAAGAATCTTAGGGCCAGATTCACAGAAGCGTTTTATAATGGTGCAATCCCATTGGAAAACACTCTGTGAATCAGGCCCTTAGTCTGTACGATAGTGACCAGCTCACCATTCTGTTCCGTGCACAATACTTTTCCTATTTTCTGCTGGATCCTGATGGGGTTCATTTTGAGCGAAGGGTCCCCTTATTCCAGCTGACTCACTTGCTTATTGTTGACATGTTGCAATAAGAATGGAACCATAAACACGACCTAGGCTGGATCGACAAAGAACAATTTCAACAATAATGGACATGCGCCCTTGTCTAACCTGGCTGTAGGAAGGTCCTAAGCACACTTGCGCCCACATCATAGAATGAAAGAATGAAGGGTTTTTATCATAGTGGATACTGTAGGACAGATCGCTATTTTGGCTTAGCTTGATCCATATGGGGTCCTGGGTTTGCCCTGCCCAATGCCCACTGTTTAGATTTATTGTAATCACTTACACTGTACAAGCGCTGTGATACCTCTGGGTCTGGTGCTATATAAATTAAATAAATAAATAAATCTCTGGACACAGCTTGATGGAGGGAAAGTATTATGGCCAGAACCTTTCCTCATGGAATATTCAAGCTGTTCCTGTGGAACCAGATGACTTCTACGTTCCTCCCAAATCTCAAGATACTATCAAGAATTCAGCACAAATAAATGAAGCATCATTAAGCCTATAATACTCTGGGCATTTCCTTAATTATTTTATGACAATGGGTCAACACAATCAGCTGGAATTGTCACGTATCTGATGATCTGCCGACTTGATATGGTGAAACTGACAAAAACCTTGGAGTTCCCCTAAAGTGGTACTAATGATAGTCGTGGGCGGTGTGTGTAGTATGTATCAAGGTTCACAGCACATTTTACACTCCTTCGCTTAAAGAAGTGTTGCACTCGTTTTTTTGTGGGTACAAACATCTTGGAGAAGAAGGCCATGGCCGATCATAAGAGTAAACACTATTTTATTTTTTCCCAAAGCCAATGATAGAAACAAGGAAAATAAACAAATGCCAACACGTTTATGGTTGGAGCGCAGCCATACAGGGGGGTACCGTTTCACCATCCAAGCACAGACTTCCTCTGCGCAGTCCACTTTCCATGGGTTACCAGGGGGAGCTAACCAGGTGAGCAATAGTAAGAATAGTCACTCCTCCAGGAGTGGATGTGGTCTAACTGAGTGGGGTCAGGGGGCAGTCTGGATACCCTCCATCATAGGCAAGGGTCTCCACTCTCCCTATGCCAGTCCTGCAGTGTATTCTGAAGCTGCTTGTCCAAGCATCGGAAGCCGCATGGGGACTATTGCCTTAAGGCCCCGTTGAAAGTCTGGGCTCATGAAAGTTGTGGTGCTATCGCTCTTATGGATCAGGATACAGCAGGATGTCCTGCATCAAGGCGCTAGTTGTGGCCGTGTATACATCATCAGTTGGTGTACAGTTCTCTGCTCTTTCTTTTTATCCTGGTTGTGAGGAGGCATTTTTATCAAGCGTGTCTTATATGTGTCGTGTGTTTGCTGCTAGAGCTCAAAGTGTTTTACATGAACCTAATTTCATGGATTAACGTTGAAATAATGAAAAAAAAACACTAAGGCTGAAAACAACACTTTAATTATCGAATTTCCCAAAAATGTTTTCCTTTTTTTGCAAACGTTTTGTATTTTAATGTGGGAGAGACCCCCGCTCCCACATATCCTAGAAATGAATTTATACCCCAACCCAAGCCATTATATATTTATTCAAAAAAAGGTGAACAATCCAGCAAAAATGTGATTGAAAAAAATTGTTGTTGTCGGCCTAGGTATTTTGCAATTCGTTTTTTTTAATGCAATACCAATTTCACTACCATGTGGTTTTTTGGCAAAGCTCATTGCTAGGCAGTGACAGAGTCGCCCCTTCAGTATCTTATGTGGATGTGCTCTGGGCGCCAAAGAAAACACAGCAGTAGATCCTAGCCATAACCTGGGGCACCTCCTTACCCCAATCCTTCCCTCCTGAGTGGTCTTGGAAGTCTCAGGCAGGATAGGCTCACCTGGGTTTTCACTAGTCATTCTAGGTAGTGGATGCATAGGGCTGGGACAGCTTGATCCTGGCAGAAACATTGTATTGCCGCACACCTGTGGGGGTGCAATCAGGTGTTTACTCAGTGGGTGGGAGGCTGCAAAGAAAGAAAAAGAGGGCAGCATGTGCACATGATTGGCTGTTAATATTATCTCTCATTAGCAAAGTGCAATAAACGCATTCCTGTAGAGAAATGCACCTTCCTGTTTCATTTTCCAGGGAAAACATACAGGGGCTCATTATGAGTTCCAAGGTCCAGAAAAAATGCTGGTAATTCCGGCACCGGCATTGTTTCCGGACCACAAAAACCCAAGTTTGCCAGTGGGGGCAGTGATCTACCGGCAGGTCCGACTTGCCGGTAGTTCAGGCCCCTACTGGCAAATACATTCCAGAATCACTGGCACCTGTACGACCTTTTCCGGTAATTCCTGCAATCCGATCCCTGGTGTCGCAGGGCAATGCCACGGAATAGGAACTTCCGGCATCTTCACTGCTCGTAATATCTCGGTAATACCATGATATCGGGTGGCGGAAACGGTAAGGCAGTTTTAGCTGTATCCCGGCAGAATTACTGGCGGGATACCGGCAAAACTGTGATGAGGGCCATAATCTACACGTCTCATGACGTTCCAAGTAGTCATTCATATTATTATTATTGTCATTATTGTAAAGACCTAGTACTCTGATTTCTTTTATCTGTGATTTGCTTTGTCGCAAAAAACATAAAATATTCTACTGTCAAAAATGTAGGAAGAACTCTGTAATGGTGTGCCTCATCTACGGCAAGCGTGCTGCCACCCCTCTATTCGGGGCCTTCCCTTCTCTCTTGATCATTTAATGACCGCCTATACTCAACTCTACGTACAGCAACTTTAGTATCTGCTATATTGTGGGCCCAGTTATTGAGGGCGTATGAGATCAGGCATTTATGCCGCAGAATGGTGTTGAGGGCTCCCACATAAGGGCTGCCTCCCCTCCTTGCAGTCACAACAGGCCCCTTCCCTTGATGTTTCTAAGTTAGAGAGCAGGCCTGCCAAGTGGAATGAGGGGAGGCTGAACACCTCTGCAGCGTTAGTACTTCTGAAGTGTGAGGACTGTGTGAAGGGCAGTGGCTAGAACACTAATATCTGTGAACATCACTGCCCTGCTGGGCACAACCCGGGCCGCCTCTGCAGGCCTGCTCTGTGCAGGAGAAACACTTTGTGAAGAAATGCAGAAGTTTGCAGATTAACTGTGAACTGATAAGCACAGACAGGACATGTGTAAATATTCATATTTAAACAGAAGAACATTCTGACATGACTAAAATACAATTCACAGATCACTCCACACTCAGGTTTAAGGCACTCTGCTGAAAATGGTATCCTTCACAAACAAAATGTTTGCGCAAGCATGCCATAAAATAAAACCAGAGGCAATATATTCTACAGACAAACGGAAAGAGGAGTGCAGAAACAGGCGAGCCTTGGGATCGGTCGATCCTTTTCTTTTATTTAGTGGTTAAGAAGGGGCTTCCCAAGGAGGTACAGAAAGCGCTTGACAAGATTGTGGGTATAGAGGTGAAGGGGTGGGCAGAGATACAGTCTATAATTATACATCACTGTAAACGGTTGAGAGAAAAAGAGAAGGAAATGGCTCAACAAGTACAAACAGAGGAAGCAAAACTGCTACAGAAGAAGTTAGCAATGATATCAGTTGAAGGGGCAGAAGTAGCAGCATTACAATATGCCCATACAAATCCTAGGGCTGTAAAGGCAGATATGAAGATGGCACCTGCATGGGCAGGAAGTTACAGGTGGAGCAGTGGGTTTTGACCACAATAGCAAGGGTGGCCCCAGGGAGTGTACACACGGGGAAGGGGAGGATTCCCAGGGCAGAGAGGGAGAAGAGGACGATTTGGAGGGATTGGGCTGAGAAGAGGAAATACTGGACAGTGTTGGACCTGCAGCAGGATGGGCCATTTTTCATGGAATTGTATAATCAGATGCGCCTGTATGCTCCAGGGGCCCCAACCCCATATCAACAGTCCTATGCTCCTACCCCCAAAGCAATTCTGTATAGTGCCCCCCAACCATCAGCTCAGTTAGCTCCCCCTCTAAAGTTACCGCAGTTGCAAGCACCGGTACCTAGTGGGCAAGTGGCGTATGTCACACATCCCGCCCCACCGCAGGTGCAACAAATGCCTGACAGTAACACAGTTCCCAACGGTACTGTGATGCATTATCAAGGGGCTAATGTGCCAGGAGGAAACCCTTTCCTCTTCCCAGGGACAAACACTTATCCAGATTAGGACAGCCCACAGAGTGTACCCAGTCCCGTCAGCCACTGCCAACCGAGGAGAGGAACCCTTGGTTGGTATGATGGAGATAGGCGACAAACCTTTTATTTTCATGGTAAATACAGGTGCAGCCAAATCATGTGGTAAAGAGGGGCATTTCCCTTTGTCAGGTGAGATTATGGACACACAGGACTTCTCTGGGGCTGTGGAATCAATTCCTTTTACAGAAGAATTAGCTATCAAAGATGGGGGTAAGACAGTGCAGGCCCCCTTGTTACTCTCAGAGGCGTCCCCTGTTAACTTTTTAGGATGACGCATGCTCAGTAAACTGAGCATGAATATCTTGTTTACTGAAAGGGGGGTGGTGTGTTAAATCCAGAGGATGTTCCACATACGAACCATTGTGCTCATTCATGGCTTAGGGAGTGAGATGACGGCCTGGGGGATTCCAGTACACCCATATTTGTTCATTTACAGGGTCACATTGTTGCTAAATGTAATCCCTCAAGTAGGAAATGAGTATTGGCGAATACCCTCAGATTTTATATTCATGCCCACTCTGCCCCGAGAACAAATTGCAAGGATGATCCTCATGCTGGACATTGAAGGGGTGGTGGTGTTGAAAAGAAGGATTGTCTTAATTTGGATGAACACAGATGGCAGACAGTGGCACACAGTGTTGTGCATAGAACCAAGTAAGCTGCTGAAAGAGGTGACTGATTGTGACCTGTTGGAAGACAAGGACGATGACGGAGTATCGCCATGACCCGTGCCCGATATTTTTGGCAGGAAGTGTCCCATCGTTCACCCATGAAGATTTAGCACAATTCCCTGAAAATGTGTGGACAACCAACCCCCATGTCATGGGGCTCTTGCAGAGCGTTGCTCAAATACATATCACCCTTAAGGCAGGAGCAGTCTTGCCTCGAGTGAAGCAATTCCCACTTCCCAAAGAGGCAGAGGAGGGAATAAATGATACCATCACTGCACTTCTACAACAAGGTATTATCACACCCTCCAACTCTCCCTGTAACACGGCCATAAACCCCATCAAAACATGAAAAGAGTCCAGTTGGAGGAAGATTCAGGACTTACGCCTGTTGAATGACATAGTGCAAGCAGAGTTCCTGGTAGTTTCGAACCCTGCAACAATGTCATGTAATATATCCATTACAGCAATCCATTTCACTGTCATTGCCCTGAAAAATGCATTTTTCACAGTTCCATTGCACCCTTACTCGCAATATCTTATAACCTTTATGCATGTGGGGAGGCGGTTCCAGCACATACATTTGCCCCAGGGGTATTGTGAGTCTCTGAGCAATTTTAACAGGGTACTACATGCAGACTTGGGGAACATGTACGTGCTAAGTACGATCATTCAGTAGGTGGACAATCTGTTAGTGTGCAGCGTCAATGAACAGCGCTTATTTGTGGCTGAATGTAAAGTACCTACTGCCTTGTTTTTTATGAATTGAACAATAAAGAACATATGTTAGCACCTTCCCGGCGAATGTTCGAGTATTTTGAATGTCTCTGTAAGTACCATCTGTTATTTCCTTGGTGGTGCTCAGAGCGTTGTGTTTTTGTGTATCCCGAAGATATAGCTATCTATTTTGGAGAAGGGATACCCCCTTCTCCATTAAATATTTAAATAACAAATGCACGGAATAACTCCAAACCACGCATGGATCCTGAGTCAACGATTCGTGCCCAACTTGTTTTGGACCTGGTCCAAATCCATTCAGTGGTTTAGGCTGTGCCGTTTGCCAACAATTGACCTTGTTTGTGAATGGGAAAATGAATTCTGAAGTAGGCTTCACTTCTGGGATAAAGATTTTATTTGTATGGTTATTACCTTTTTTTTAACGAAACTTTGCAGTCTGGGGGTGGGGAGGTTGGGGCACGGATTTATGATCACTTTTGAAAATTTGGCCAAAACCGTTACTCGAATGAAAAGTAATTAACAATCAAATGTTGAGGGGTTCCTATGGGAGTCCGACTCACCTTAGTTATAGTGAGTCCATCGCCGCACTATAACGTCGGAACATGAAAATGTCGCACTCCAGCACAGTGGCAACATAAAACAAATGTCTCTGAAGTCTGTGTAACATCCAAACGTATTCTTTATTAATGAATCCTCATCTCAGGACCACAGGGAAAAACAGTATGACATGTTTCACGACAGACTTGTTGCTTGTTCACAGAACAATTAAGAGTGACAAAGTGCCAGATTTAAAGGAAACGGGTTCAGAAAGATTTGTGAGTCCTATCTTTATGTTCACATTCAATTGGCAACGATATGCTTGCTGTTTAGTGTTTTACTGTCAGCCATCATAGAATGGACATCAGTGGCCTGTTTAATACGGGACCCACGTAAAATGACTTTGATTACCTTCTTTCCGTGATCATGATTTTTGGTCAGCAGTAATGATAATAACATTTGCAGTGTGCAGCATACATTAACGCTGCAAAACCTGCTAAAGCCATAAATAACAATAACGTGCTGTGGCATAATCAATAATTCTCTATTGTACATAGTTCGCCGATTCTATTATTGTATATGATGCACATTCTACAACAGCAAATTTAAAGTGCGAGGTGCTCTGTATAAACATAAACATGGGACTTGGATGGACCATAATACTAATCATGCAAACAAGAAAAAATGCTCAATAAAGTGCTAATGCATAATCAATAATTCTCTAGTGTACATCGTTCACCAATGTCACTATTGTGTATGATGTTGGTTCTACAATATCACATTTAAAGTGCGAAGTTCTCTGTATGATCCTGCCTGTCTGCAATTCAGAGAATGAGATAAAAAGCAAGATGCATGCCTTGATTGACTGTCTGGAAGGGAAAGTAACTCCTTCCTTTCCAGGCCTGGAATCACCCAGCTAGGGATTTTCTGAGAACCTGGCTTCAAAGAGACTATCCAATAACAAAAGCTAGCCTCACACTATTGGGCTGCACACCAGAGAGCCTTTGAAGCTGCAGGCTTATTCGATGGGAAATAAGAGGAAGTGATTGACAGGAAAAGAAAGCTCAAAGCCGGCAAAGGTAAGCGCTATGAATATTTAGGATGAGTGCGTTGCATTAATCGTGGTTATATTCACTTGAGAAGAGAAAGAAAGGTCACTGCCAAACACCAAGAATATGCACATTTTGGACTAGAACTGGAGGATATCATAGTGCAAGTGCATCAGGCCGTGTGAATTCAAGAGGAGACCTCAGTACCTCAATCTTCTGACCAGTTTAGCTGCTTTGAAAGTCTTTTGATGCTGTTTCCCAAATCCGTTTTCCAAGATGAGTTACATCTGGGTGTCATCTGAACACTAGTGTTTGCCGATGCAGCAGTTTTCCAGGTATGGAAGAAGCTCGACAATGTAAGATAAATCTTTTTTTAAAATGTGATTTGAATAGGGCGCAACATGCCCGGAGACCTCAGTGCGCCCAAGTAGGGAGACCTGGAAGTAGGCGAAAGGGGTGTACATCAAGAAGTCCAGAGTGTGATATCCAGGGTAAAGAATCCAGGGTATAACAAGGTGGGTAGCGGTAGTCTAACCATAATGATTTTCGCCTTAGTTTTATATGACTGAAATTGATCAGGAAGGATGATATCCATAATGGGAATATTTCCCCAGACCAGTCAAATGATGTGTGATGTTCAATCAATGCACAATTTTCCTTGAAATTGAACTTTTTTGTTGGCACTCAAAAGTCCTCCTTCTCAATTGCCCAAAAGTCCAGTAGAATCCAAAACCATGCTTTGCCTCTGTCTAAGTGGTGCTTATTTATTGTTATTGTTTATTTTATTGTTCATTTATACCGCCCTTAATACTAGCGAGTGGTTTCAAAGCGCGGGATCAGGATTTGCACCTGTGCTGCTCCACTTTGTCTTGCTTCCAAGACAACACACTGCCCGTGAGCTATCCTTCCCCCAAAGGCAGGATAGCTTAGGGGCAGAGGAGTTCTTAAATTATTTTTACTATTGTGGTAGCTGTCCCTCAAAGGTGTCCGAGCCTGGACTGAACAACGCTCAGTAGATGGCTGATTTGCTTTTGTGGCATTTGAATCGTAATACAACTGGTTGGTATTTGGATACAGATTCAGCATTTAGCTTTTCCAGTAATGGTGGGTAAAAAGTGTGCTTGAGGTTATCAGATGCTGCAAATAGGGAGTTATTGGCAAGGCTGTTATGAGAGAAGGAAGAGCTGAAAGTCCTCTTGTACTTCTCAATGATATTTCTAATATTGGTTGGCATGTGAGGCATCCTATGGCCAGTACAGGAGCCCTTTATCTCACTAAGTGTCATCCGATTTATTTATTTGTTTCTTTCCATCACTGATATGCCCAAAGAGAAACTAAGGCAACTCCTCTACTCTCTCCACAGTGTGGCAGTAAATGGAAACTGTGCTGCCTATGCACAAGATGTTGGTTGAGCCAAAATCATTGTGACGTATTATATATATATATATGCGGTCAATTGTGAAAAGGTCAATTGTGACTCTTTAAATTCAGTCAATTGTTCATTCGAACAATTGTAAACGAACAATTTGGGTAATACCAAGGGTTTATGTTATGTTATGAATACTTTTAAAGCAGGTACCTACACCAGCTACAACATCTTGGCGCTATAAGCAGGACTGTAGAGAGAAGCAGAGAAAGACGAAGAGAAATTAGGCAGAAAACAGGAATGTTTTTACAGCAGGCCGAAATGACAAATGATCAGTGACACTGTGGAGGGAAAAGGGCAAAGAGCTCCATAACTGGCGAGTGGAGACTGAGAAGGAGCGACCCCCAACGTGGGAGCGTTGAACTGGGGTCGGAAATGCACAGCGGAGGGGCAGAGCGGAGTGGCCGAGTGGGAACATAACAAGTGAATTTTGTCTGCAGGTACTCTGGGCTAGTGTTCTAGAAGGGGCAATGTACAATGCGGAGTGCCTTAAATTTGAGACATTTAGGCACTGACAGCCAATGCAGCGAATTAAGAATGGCAGAAGCAGAGACATGGCACAAAGCTGCTGCCTTTCTAGCCGCCACATTTTGAAGGATTGGCAGGCGATGAAGAAGATAGCCAGGTTGGGAAAGATGACAGGAATTGCAGTAATCTAAGGAGCCAGAGATCAAAGAAGAAACAACTAGAGGATGGAGCTGAGATGGAAGAAAGGAGAGCACCTTCTGAAAAATCAGCAGCTTGAAATTAATGGTTTGACAGACTGCTTACCTAGGACATCATGGAAAGGGAAGCCGAGAGATTAACTCCCAAGTCTTTAATCAGGAAAGAATGTCGGAGTAGAGGGCCAAGCTCAGCAGGCAAAAAAGCAATAGAGCATGGCAAGGCATCGGGTGGGCATCAGCAATGAGAACCTCCGTCTTATCACCATTAAGATGAAGCCAGTTGTGACCCATCTAGATGTGAATTGCGGATAGGCAGGAGTGACAATGCTCCCCATAGGAGGAAGAGCCAGGTAGGCCGCATTAAGATCTGGGTGTTGTTAGCATAAGAATAATACTGAAAACAAAAAAAGTAGATATGTTTGATAAGAGGCTGGCTATATACAGTAAAGAGGAGGGGAGGGAGAGCAGAGCCCTGGGGTACACCACAAGTGAGGGGAGGAGACGGTGAGGTGAAAGAAAAAAGGAAAAGAGATTGAAATCGGTCCAAAAGAAAGGAAAGAAACCAGTTAAGGACCTGGTGTGAGACATCTGCCAATGACAGTCTCAGAATGAGGATGGCAGGATCATTGAAAACAATTGCGGCAGGGAGATCTAAGAGGATAAGGGCTCTGATACAACCCTGATCTACAATCTGCGCCAGGTCATACACCGCGGATACCAATACTGTTTCGGTGCCCCAACCAGGCCTGAACCCTGATTGGAAGGGGTCGAGGAAGTGGGAATCCTCCAGGAAGGGGCAGATAAGGGCGTGACAAGAGCTTCCAGCAATTTCATGGGGAAAGAGAGGAGACAAATCGGGCAAAAGTTGGAAGAAAGTGAGAGATCCAAGTTCGACTTTTCAAGGAGGAATATCCAGCACATGCTTAAGTACGGGGGATGAGACTATTAGAAAAAGGTAGGTTAACAGCTGATGACACTGAGGTCGCAATGTGATGAATTATGTCATTAAGTGTGCAGAGGGGAATGGGCTTACTCCAGATGGATTTCAAACCCAGAGTAGCAGAGATGATATCAGTATCAGGAAAAACTGGAAAGTCAGACCAGGAAGGAAGGGAGGGCTCAGAAGTGGGGACGACTGCAAATGCAATGGGTAGGGTCAAAGAAGAGGAGATCTGTCTGAATGTTGTCATGAAAAAAAGTGGAAAGGGATATGCACACACTTTGAGAAGGGATCACCCTGTTAGCATAGGGTAAGGATGAGAGAGATTTTGCCAGCTTGAAGGGTTCCTTAGGGAATTCACTGCTGATTCGATTTGAATGAAAATGTGCTCTTTCTGCCTTAGTAATGGCCATCTGATAAGTAGCAGTAGCCCTGCAGATTGCCAGACGAACTAGAGAACAGTAGTCAAGTTGCTGCGTTCGTTCAGCCTGTCTACATAATAGGCGAAGGCCTGCAAGGTTCACAGAAAACCATGGCTTAGCTGGTCGAGGAGCCAAGTGGTCAGCCTTGGTAAGAAGTGCAGCTAAAAGGGCAACAACAGTCTCAGTGCCAGAAGGCAGAGAATCAGTGATACCCAACGCAATACTGGTACTATATATGTTGTGCCAGTGGCGGTAAGGGGGATGTGGAAGAACAAGTGCTATAGAAGCGGGGCAGAAGTTGATAGAACAGGATATGATCGACCACGTGACAGAAACACAAGAGTGTACAGTGACCAGAGTGGGAGGAGCTAGTATGAGGTCAAGGGTGAGGCCTTGAGAATGAGTTGGGCCCTTAACCATCTGAGGAAGGTTCAGGTGGCAAGTCTTTACTGTTATTGGGGGTGGAAATTAAAATTCCCTAGAACAATAAAAGTGTTGAACTGGAGTCTAAGATCTGTGAGAACCTCTAAAAGGTCTGAAACATAGTCATAGCCGGAGGGTCAATAAACCTATAAGGAATGCACAGTGCATGTGGGGGAACCTTTAGTGCACAGAAGGAGCAGCTCCATGCTTAAGGTGTGGGTAAAGGGTAATACTGAGCATTCAAAAGTGGAGCGATATATAAGAGCAATACCTCTGCTGGAAGGGGGAGCCCTATCGAGCCTAAGAATGCTAAAGTCAGGAATGACTGCATGGAGCAATTGAGGGTCAGACGTATCCTTAATGATATGATATAATTGGTTATTTATAACACGCTTAATACCCAGAAGTTTCTAAGCGTGGACCCGGGGATCGAACATGTGTTGCTCTGTGTCGTCTTTCTTCCAAGGCAAGCACGCTGCCCCTGAGCTATCCTCCCGAGACTAAGGCATGTTTCAGAGACAAATGCTAAATCTGGAGAACAGTAATGCAGGAGACCGTAGCAGTCTAAAGCATGAGTTGCAAGAGAGCGAGCATTGAGTGGTAGGTACCTTACCCATGAGAGCATCAGCAGTGATCTGGAAAGGCCGGAAAGAGAAATTTGGGGCCAATTCGAAGAAAATATAGTGCCAGGTGGAGAAGCCCAAATAAGCTCCTCACGTGGAAAGCATCTGATGTTAGGAGAACATTTTCTAGCCCACAGCCTGAATGAGAAGCGGATGAGTGCAGATGGGCAAGACTTTGACATCACTTCAGCATGGTGTAGGCACTTCCACTGTGTCCGTCCTCTGCGCCTCCGATGGGGAGACGAGATAAGTAGGTATGCGGGATTGGCAGGAGCCAATCAGCTGCGAGGAACAGGAGAGAGCGAGAAAAGACTTGCATGTGGCGTGGAGGAGAGAAATAAAAATGGAAATGAACCCTTGTGGAAATGAGCCCCGTGAGAGTCAAAGAGGCCAGGCACCTTCAGACCGCAGCTTGGGGTATACAAGGAACATAAATAAAGACATCAAATTCAGTTTAAAAATGATAAAACAATCATAAATTGAATTATACAAAATAAAGCTGAATGCATAAATAAAAGTGCTAGAAGGGCACCCAGGCAACCGCCAGCGGCCCGGGAGGAGCCCGGTGCTGGTAAAAGAACATAAATAAAAGCTGGCTAAATAATATGTCAAAGGAACCAAACAGAATGCAGAGCAATGCTATCACTTCAGTCGAATGCCCAATTAGGCAATTAGGTTAGCCTGCTCACCTCTGGAAAAGGAGTAGCCTTAAGATCTCGGTCCAAATCTCCTCTCCTCCAAAGCCTTTTTGAATTGCTTTGTATATTTTATTTTGTTGCTTTTGGTTTCTCATTCTCAGCCCAGGTTCAGAGCCCTGTGATATCAAGCACTGTTTTTGGTTTTACTTCGTTCTTTACAAAGAGTCACCCCTTTAAATCTTGAGCCCATGCAGCATCTCTTTTCTCTGCATATGCCACACTTCTGAATGTTCTAATTATGATTCTGTCTTGAAATGTGTACTATTGTTTGTGCCTTTTGTTCATTTGCATTTTGGGTTGGTTTGCAGTGTGAGGAGGTCTGCCCACATATATGGGCATGGAAAGGTTAACGTAATACAGAGTGCCCACTAACACCTCTGGCCTCATGCAAGTTGCTCCTGCTTAATCACATGGGCCATTTCTATGTACCCGGCCTTCAAATGGTCAATAATTAAGGCACCATTTGCTGACAACTTTAATCCAGACTTTTACTTGCCTGTTTCACCACTACTCTTTTCATCTGACTTCATTTAAAGAATTTTCTTTCGAAAACAACTGTACAGTTATCACCATATCACATACACAGCAACCACAGCTTGCCTACCTTGCTGCCAAACATAGCCTCTCGGGTGGCACATGCTCCTCCAGGATCCAGACCATCGCAAGGCTTGGAATAAACTGGTACTCAGGAAGAATACCAGTAACCATTCCTTATCCTATCCTATCCTACCCTATCCTATCATATCTTACCAGGAAATATTCATTATCCTATCCTATTCCTTATCCTATTGTATCTTATCTTATCTTATCCTATCCTATAAAGCCAGGAAACATTCCTTATTCTATCCTATTCCTTATACTACCCTACCATATCCTATCACATCTTACCAGGAAACATTCCTTATCATATCCTATTCCTTATCCTACCCTATCCTATCCTATTATATCTTACCAGGAAACATTCCTTATCCTATCCTATTCCTTATCATACCCTCCCTATCCTATCATATCTTACCAGGAAACATTCTGTATCCTATCCTATTCCTTATCCTATCCTATCTTGTCCTATCCTATCATACCAGGAAACATTCCTTATCCTATCCTATCCTCTCCTATCTTAGCCTATCCTATCCTGTCCTATCCTGTCCTCTGGCATAGTGGAATACAATCCCAGTTGTGTTAAGGATCACTCCCATTTACCTACAGTTCAGCAAAGAAATTAAGAACCTTTTTTTAAGGATATCCTAGGTGTGATTTATAATCCACTCTTCCTGGATTACCAATGCTCGTGGAAAGTACCCCTCTTTCTCTGTAATGCATGTACAGTGGTTTCTCCTGAGGTAGGAATGTGCTATATTTGACAGAAATCCAATGTTCTTTTTGTGCATTGCAACTGACAAACTACTTCGATGGCTGTACACCTTGTACCCGCAATGCGTAAATCATTGGCCAAGAAATGAGCACTGAGCTGAGGCAGCTTTTTGGTGTGCGCTTTGCAATACACAAATGAAGCATGACACATCAATCTCACGATTCCCCTCACACAGAATGCAGTATCACACTTGTAGGAAAGAACGAAAGTAATTGTTTCACAGTGTACTCTGTTGCGGGGTGATCTTCTAACGCACCTTATAGGGAGAAAGGTGTAGGAGGGTGCACAATGTACAGCTTAACCCTTCACTTATAACCTGACCCGCCTCTTACCTGCCTCCAAACCCTGCTCTCCACATTGCCAGAAGAGCCACCATCAAAGAGTGCAGGAAGAACGAAGATCAAGAGAGCAGCAAGGACCTTGAGACAGCCCCGGCCAAGTTGTCTTGCAGTAAGGTCTTATTAAATGTTTTTATTACAGTGCACTATATAGACCTTGTATATATTTTTAAAGACAATTTATATTTTGAAAGGACTCTTTATATTTTTGTGTTTTATTAGTAACGCAGCTGGTTGCGAGTAACTTAAGTTGTATATAGTGTCTTGTGCTCTGCCCCTTTTTGTAAAAAAACTCACAAAACCCTCCTTGTGTGCTGGAAACGTATATAAGTAAGCTTTTAACAACTTAAAAGATCCGTTCACCAATATTCCATTTGGCTGCCCCTCCTTTTGTGCTCCAGTTACTCTAACCTTGTTTTTTTTCTCCTATGGGGTATTTGGGGCAAATGCCTGCCCTAACCTCTTGATGTTCCCTACCCTTACCATCTTCCTAGCGAGGTACACCAGGGTGATCTCGGAACCCAGGAGAGTGGGGTTTGGTGACAGGTAAGAGGCGGGTCAAGTTATAAGTGAAGGGTAAGCTAATATGCTCTTCTAAATTTTAGTTCCCTTCCACTCTGCCAGGAGTCCTCATCACTGCTGTACCTGCTGCCTGTTCCTTTCTGGTGTTTCTGTGTATATGGAAATGTGAGGGTGGAGACGAATCAAAGGGTTCGCTCAGGCTGTCTGGCCCTTCTCCCAAATGAACCCCTGCAAGTATATGTTCTCTTCTTGATGTGAGTGCATTGGTGGTCGCGCATACATCTGAAACTGGTCCTACTAGAGGAGAGTACGCTGTTAATTTACTTTAAATTTGTGCATAAATTGCACTTGAGGCCTAAGTACCTTCCATCATATTCCTGTTAAGCAGAATCATATGCAGTACCCTTTGGGAACACCACACACAATTAATACTACAAGTGACAGCACACATTCAACTCTGGTACAAGCCTGTACTACACAGTAAAGTGGTAGCGATGGCTGAGCAGCCAGACTTATCTCAAGAGTAAAGTGAGCTGTATCAAATAGTTACACAAAGGACAGCGATCGCTATGGTTCAAACAAACACTGACTCAAGGTTTCTGAGTAAAAGGATATACATTTATTTACACCATCATTTGTAAAACAATTCACTAATATGAAGCAGCAGAAAATCACAATCTTAATACTCTACACACCACCCAATGAATTCTGGGGAGGTTAAGCTCAACATGAAGTGTGAGCAAAATGGCACTCCAGCAATTTAAAAAGGGAGGGAAAGACAAGGTTATTCACAATCAAGCAGCACCAAGAAGTAAGTAGGCAGGGCAATCTAGAAAAGGCTTGCTACAATGAAGATTCAAATCAATAGGCCTGGGCCAATGTTAATGGCTCAGAGTCTTTGCAGAGGATCACGCAGTTCAGAGTAGTTCGCAATTAAGTCTTTGCCAAGAATTTGAAAAGAAGTTTGAACGGACGAAAAGTTATTTAAAAGAGTAGAGAAGGACAAGCCCTCGGATTAGCGAAAGATTTCAAACACTTTCACCACGGTCGGACGGAACGAACAACCGGATTTGAACAGTACCTTAGTAGAAGAAGGATGTTGTAGCTGAGACAGAAGTTCCTGGCAGGTCCTGCAGGCTCACGGTTCCTGAAGCAACTGTCGGACTGACAAGAAGGAGGAAGACTGGAGGGTCCTGCACTGCCCAGGGAAGAAACCAGCAGCAGAGCAAAACAACAAATAAAAGGTGCGCTCCTTAAAACCCAAACAGGGTCTGGTCCTCCTTACTATCCGGTTGACTGCAGTGGTGCACAGCAAATTCGACCAGGGGAGGGAGGCCTTGCTTGGAGTTTGGTGAACTGGTTGGTCCCACCGGCTCAAGGGAAGAAGATTCCTTGTAGATCTTCTGTGTGGTCAAAGTTTGGGAGATCCGGACCTGCAGCAGGGATTCACCGGGAGGTTCAGTAGTTGCAGTTGTCTTCTTCCTTCAGCTTCTCTTCGGTTCTATCGATCCAGTGGCGACTCTGCCTTCTAAGTCCCAGAGGCCTGCTTTTTATGCAGTTTTCCCCCATTCACACAGCCTGGCGGTCAACCACACAGCAGGGTGGCTGTCCTGGCAGGACAGTCACCTAGCCAATCAAACAAGAGTGCGACTTGGGTCTCCAAGGAGACCCGGGGCAGGGGGCCTAAAACCCCTCCCTCACATCTTGTCTACCTAGACTCTGAGGCGCCTAAGGAGGGCTTCTGTGCAGAAGCCCGCCAAAGGACGGCAAACAAAGGAACGAAACCTGGTTTGGCGGGCAGAGTAAAACACGAGAAAGACCTTTACAAAATGAAATGGTGAATAAACCCAGCCAGAACCAAATAAAATTAAAAGGGGTCCAGCGGATTAAAGTTCGAGGTTACTACGTAGCCTAAAACAGTACGAGTGATATTTTCATAGTCCGCAGTAGGGAAAAATTGTAGATACCACTGCCACCAGCCAAATCTTAAAGAAAGGGGAACGAAATAATGTTCCATGCGAGACAGACAAAAAGGGATAACTATTAACCCTTTCCAATACTCTATGGAAGATAGTTTGCACTGGGTCTGTGAATTTAAAAAGACTAATACAGTCAATGGCAACATTACATGTTCTGGGAGATAGTAGTCAGTCCCAGAAAATGGAGTTTAAAGTAGGAAGTCTGAAAAAGACAATCCTGTGTCACTGCACTAAAGGTACTGTGTGACACACAGTAGAAAGATGATGTCTATGGAGTAGGTGAGGCTCCACAGTCTATGTATAAAAACATGTAAAACACACAGCCAAACACATGTAAGAATGGGAACAAATTCTCATACTCTTACAAGGTGAAAAAATAAATCCCAGAAATCCAGCAAAGCTGCTGAGGGACTCAGTAGGTAAGGGAAATTAGCCATTCTGGAGAATTATCCCTAACAATTCCTTAAACTCTTCTTTCACCCTAGAAAGTCATGTTATGTTATTTGATTGGATAGTGGGGTGATCAAGAATCAGAGTTAAATGTATATATTGTAATTATCATGCATTCAGCCAAGATCTAATTTATTAAATGTAGGGTTATTTTTTTGTTTAACTCCTAAAGGACTTTTCAACCGAACCCTAATTGAGTGATCCACCCTTCACAAATTCGGGTCAATTTGTCTTTCTCTAATATTGATGTAGATTTAATGGGTTATTTCTAACACGTCTAACACAATACCTGAGTTGGTTTTATAAGCGCAGATCTGGGATTTGATCCTCTGTTGAGCTGCGTGGTCTTGCTTCCAAGACCAGCCCGTTGCCCCTGTGCTATCCTCCGTTCCCCTGGCATCAGTTCGCCGCCTGGGTCCCCTGTACAGATTTTATATCTGTTCAATGCTTGCAGTAAATTTGTTGGAGTCTATAAATTCCACAACATCTTTGTTGAGTTGTGAATGAAATGATTCTGTTCTGGGAGGAGTAGTAAATGTTAAACACTTATTAGGATCATTGCTCCGGATAGAACCTTTCAAGATTTTTAATCCAATGGGACTCAGTGAAGACTGGGACTTCATTGGCTATTTGCAGACCTGTTGATTTCATGATTCAGTTACATTTTATGAGGGGGTGTGTCACTGGCACACACTGCCTACTACATTACAAAACATATCATCCCTATGATCTGGCAATGTGAAGCAGTCTAAAATTAGGACTAGAAAATAACTCAATAGCTTGAGAAGTTGCATAGATTTGCTGCACAGGATTGTGTTAAAAATATGCATGTTTAAATTAGTCGCACAATTATGATATAC
Organism: Ambystoma mexicanum; assembly: GCF_040938575.1. Classification (NCBI taxonomy): domain Eukaryota; kingdom Metazoa; phylum Chordata; class Amphibia; order Caudata; family Ambystomatidae; genus Ambystoma; species Ambystoma mexicanum. The sequence continues at coordinate 103,576,406 of NC_090935.1, read as the reverse complement.
TTTTTTGTTTCTAGTTAGATCTCACAAATAATGTGTGAAAACGAATATCTTTTTATCAGCCTTTCTGCTTGAAGACAAAATCATTTTAATAGGAAATGTTATTTCTTATAGTCACAATATAGTTTGTACTTTGGGGATTGTGAAGGTATCTGTTTATGTTTTAGTGTACTTTGTATTGTGATATTGTAATGTCACATTTTGAACTGAGCGTTTATGACCCTGAATGTTTTCTTTTTTTTAAATAAAATATCATAGTTTCAGCATTTAGCTATTTCTTTAAAAACGTTTCTATCTTCTATGGCAGTTCACGTTGCACAATTAAAAACATGAATCCGCGTGAATTACGCTCATACCCGAGGGACTGTTACTTGCTTAAAATTCAGTCAATGATCAGGGTTTATGGGGCTTTGCATTGAGCTATAACTAAAAGGGCTCCTGGTTATTTTTAATGTTTGTCAGGGGCAAATGTAGCATAAGTAATCTACTTTCCTTATTTTGTTTTTGGTGGTCATTGTCCGGGAGAGGTTTTACACTGAAATGGAAAAACAATGCTTACAACAGTAAACAGATCCAAATATACGGTAGTACACAAACTGATCGTTTTCAATTGCTTGTACGGTAAATCTGGCCAAATTCATCCAGTACCATTCGATCGATTGTAAACAATCATTTTGGGTAATCACTACCAAACATGGAGAGAGAGGGTTGCGTGAGTGTCACCCCACTTGCTATGTTTGGTAGTGATGGCCTTTGTGGGTAGGGGGGGACATTGGACCCTGCGGCTTTGGACCCAACCACGTAGGAGGAACCGATCCGATACCGCAGGGTCAGAAGATGAGCGAACCTCAAAAAGATAAATAGGGGGTGCGTGGGGCTTGTGTATTGGGGAGGTGGGGATTTAAGTTTGGTCCAATTTGGCTGCAGCAAAATTGTCTTCTTGGCCAAATTGACCAAAGTCAATTCGGCCGCAAACTATTGTGCCACGGCCAAATCGCATACATCCAAATATACTGAATAAAAGAATATAGCAAATAAAGAATAAAGAATATAGCAAATGAACAGTAAATTAAACCTTAATGATAATATGATATGATATTTTATTTATATCGCGCTCATACACATGTGTTTCAGAGTGCGAGCAAGCAAAGGGAGGGGAAACAAGTGATAGTGAAAACAAACAAACTTACTAGGCCCAGTCACATTAAGATCACGCAAGTGCATGGAAAAGGGAAAATGGGGAAGTGCGAGGAAGGGGGAGGAGTGGAAAGTGCGGCAAAAAGGAGAGAACAGAATACATCATAAGTGCAATAAAAATCAATAAATGCAATAAATAAATAATAAATAGAGGCAGCGGCAAGTGCGTGATTTGTCAGATAGAGTGTATCTGATAAGTGCAAGAGAAGAATGGGGGACTGAACGGGTACAGGCACAGATCCCAGTGCAAGGGGTGGCTCGGAGGCAGTGCAGGAGGGTGAGCAGGTACCTGGGCCAGAAGGACAAAAGGATGGGCAGGAGCATGATACTGTGAGATGGACAGATCAGCAGGGGAGAAGAGGGGCAAAGGCATAAGCAAATAGGAAGGTCTTGAGGTGTTTCCAGAACTGGAGATGGTTCTCCTCAAGTTGCAAGGAGGCCGGGAGGCTGTTCCAAAGATCTTCCCCAGCTCGTTTCTCTGAAAAACGACTGACCCTGAGGGAGTTAGTAGTAGAGGAGCGAAGGGCTCTAGAGGGGAGGTATTAACGGAGGGATAGTTGAAGGTATTTTGGACCCAGCCCCAGAAAGCCTTGTGGACAATGCAAAGGGTTTTAAAGGTAATCCTTGCATCCACTTGGAGCCAATGAAGGGATTTCAGAGCTGGAGAGATACGATCCCTGGGCTTGAGGCCAAGGATAAATCTTGCAGTCCTGTTATGGATTAGTTGCAGAGGGCGGAGAGTGTAGGCAGGAAGATTTAGAAAGAGGCTGTTACAGTAGTCCAACCTAGAGAGAACCAGAGCTTGGGAGACAGTGAGCTTCTGGGGCAAGGAGTGGAAAGGAAGGTGCAGTAGGAAGTTTGACTGTTTAAAGTTGTCATAGATGTGTGCAGAGAAAGAAAGTGTGGAGTCAAAGATGACCCAGAGATTCTTAGCCACGCAGGTAAGGGTAGGAGGAGGGCCAAGGGAGGCCGGCCAGAGTGGAGGGGAAAGGATGGTGAAGGTGTGCCGATGAGGAGGATCTCAGTCTTGTTGGCATTTAGACAAAGATCACTGTCTGCACAACAATTGTGAATGGTGGTTAGGCAATTGGAGATAAGGGAAGGAGAGGAGGTGTCTGAGGGAAGTGTGAAAATTCGTTGGGTGTCATTATGTCAAATTTAGACCTTAATGATTTTTTCCATGATTGATTTAGACTATCTGAAATAATGTTGAAGCAGAGATTGCTCATATTTGCTATAAAAATTATGCTCCATCAGTTTAACATACGTGCCAGCGTTGCCATGTTTGGCAGCACCAATATAATTTAATAAGCAAGACAATTCTTACATCGTTTTTCAAAAGTCCCCGGTCTAATGCTGATTGCTGACTCACCAATCTCTTCTTTCCCCATCATAGAGAAGTGAACATTGGTCAATTAATTGTGCTAAACCTGCTTCAGTCAAAGGTATGTTTCTGATAGGTGCATAGGACAGACAATTGTCAACGCTTCAATTGAGGATTGTTAGGGTTGAAAGAAAATGACTAATTGGCTCCGTCAATGCTTCGCCTGCCACACCCCAGTACTAGATTACCCACCATCATTCCACATTCAACTTCTGTAACACGACCTGACATTTATTCCACGCTATGCTGTGTGCTTGTCATAGGCATGGTACATTTGACAGTACCTGAAAGGCGTCCACTCCTTTGTTGGGAAGACTGCCTCTCTTCTAGTAAAACAATGTTGCCTGCCTCCAAGACAATCATAGCTTGCATCCATTCACCCACCCCCCACATTTCCCTGAATAGAATCCGAGGAACTCAATGAAGATTTGGTTGTGTATGCCTCAAAGCAACATATTGCCATCTGTCAGAAACCAGTTGTTGAGGGTAGCTTCAGTGGACGCAATTTACACCAGTACTGCTTTCTTCTGAGAAGCCACTTGTTTCCTTCTCCCGAAGTAATTAATTGCTACTGTAAAGTAGAAATGGTTAGATGTGTTTTCCCTATACAAAGACATGTGGCTTTTATTTTCACTATGCTGGAGAAAGAGAATATGCAAATAATTTACCGGTGTATGTACAACAGAGACTGCTTTGTCAGTGGATATGGTCAAAAGTTTATTTACTATTACAGGATAGCGGTGCAATTACTCTGCGCCTAGTGTGTTTGGATAATTGGGCTGGATAAGAATGTGCCTGGGTCGGGCCAATAGGGAGATTCCATCGGGCATTGCAATGGTCCTCAGTAAATAATCCCAACCAGAGCCACACCTGGTATCTGCACACATTATTGTATGTCTCAGTCACAAAGTATGCAATTGGTATTGAGAGGTCTAGACACTGGCATGAGCAGAGAAGCAAAGGGCCGTCCCATTAGCTGCCAGGCATTGCCGTAACAACCATGTATCGAAGGCAATGCTTCATCTGGAAGGGAAGTGAAAGGCGGTAAGGCATCTGCTGGAGCACAGACCAAACCTTGATCTGCATCCAGCAAACTACTTGGATAGCACACAGCATGGAAAGCTTGCGGTGTGGCTTGGTCATCCAGTAAACTTTAGAAAGCTGCAGTCTATCAATGGTGTATTTAGGAGTAACAAGGTACGTGCCGTTGCCACGGTCAAGCACGCTGTAGTGTGCTGTGGCCTGTTGAGGTATTTGAGGAGTCACCTGAACCTTTTCGTGGGGAAGATAAAGACCGGATCATGTCTATAACTTGGGAGGAAAAGGGCGGGTTGCAGTCACTAGTGATGCCCAGGTTCTTAGCCTCTTTGGCTGAGGTCTGATGACTGCCCATGTTTTGTATAAAGAAATCAGAATTGCCTAGACAGCCCCCTAGTCTCAAAATGAAGACATCTGTTTTACTGGTTTAGCTTTAGCTTAAGAAATTCATGAATACATATGCTACACCCATTCCATGAATGGGGGAAGAGATGTTATTTCGCTGATTAATTTTGAAAAGTAAAATATCGTCTGCATAGTTAAAGACAATGAACCCATAGAGACTAATAACCGAAGCAACAGGCTGAATTGGGTACAAAATAAATAGATGCAGTAGCATCTCCTTCCTGCTATCTGGGGGAAGTGACTCAGACCAATCCATCACTTGCATGACCTGGAATTTGAGGAAGATACAGTCGCATAGCTCAAGCACAATGCGCTCTCTTTGGGAACAGGCAAATGCCATGCTTCATGGGCGTGATACACCAGATGGCATTCTCCTCCCTTCAGCCACCTATGGTTGATAGATTGACTACTAGGAGTGGGTAATACAAGAAGCACCAACTACGCAATCACTAAAAAGCTGAAAATGAACTAGCAATATTTTAATGCCGTGAATTCTTATGATTACATATACCATTGTAATTCCATTCAACCTTATTTTTGTGAGAAAAAATCCCCAATAAAATCAGAACTAAGCTGACAATCAATCGTAGCTTAACAGAGGTACTCAATCATAGTGATTCATGGTCAGGGTATTATATCAGCTGATTCTAAGCCACACACCCATAGCATCCTCTCTGCACGTGCTTCATTTAAGTCCTTCTCATTTACTCCCAAGGACGCCACCTCTATTATAACAGGTCTAAATCCGATCCCTTGCCCTAATGATCCCTGTCCATCCACTATTATGAAGGAAAGCACGGATACTTAAGTCCCACCATGGCAGCCTTTATTACTATTAACAAGGAATGCACGGATACTTAAGACCCACCATTGCAGCTTTCATTACTATTATTAAGGAATGATTGGATACATTAAGTCCTGCCGATGCAGCCTTTATTTCTATTATCAAGGAATGCACTGATACTTAAGACCCACTATTGCAGCTTTCATTACTATTATCAGGGAATGCATGATACATTAAGTCCTGCCGATGCAGCCTTTATTTCTATTATCAAAGAATGCATGGATACATTAAGTGGTGCCGATGCAGCCTTTATTACTATTATCAGGAATGCACTGATACTTAAGACCCACTATTGCAGCTTTCATTACTATTATCAGGGAATGCATGATACATTAAGTCCTGCCGATGCAGCCTTTATTTCTATTATCAAGGAATGCATGGATACATTAAGTCCTGCCGATGCAGCCTTTATTTCTATTATCAAGGAATGCACTGATACTTAAGACCTACTATTGCAGCTTTCATTACTATTATCAGGGAATGCATGATACATTAAGTCCTGCCGATGCAGCCTTTATTTCTATTATCAAGGAATGCCCTGATACGTTAAATCCCGCCATGGCAGCCATTATTACTATTATCAGGAATGCACTGATATGTTAATTCCCGCCATGGCAGCCTTTATTACTATTATCAAGGAATGCATGGATACATTAAGTCCTGCCGATGCAGCCTTTATTACTATTATCAAGGAATGCACTGATACGTTAAATCCCGCCATTGCAGCCATTATTACTATTATCAGGAATGGACTGATACGCTAAATCCCGCCAGTGCAGCCTTTATTACTATTATCAAGGAATGCACTGATACGCTAAATCCCGCCAGTGCAGCCTTTATTACTATTATTAAGGAATGCACTGATACGCTAAATCCCGCCAGTGCAGCCTTTATTACTATTATTAAGGAATGCATGGATACGTTAAGTCCCACCAGTACAGCCTTTATTACTATTATCAAGGAATGCACTGATATGCTAAATCCCGCCAGTGAAGCCTTTATTACTATTATCAGGAATGCACTGATATGTTAATTCCCGCCATGGCAGCCTTTATTACTATTATCAAGGCATGCACTGATACATTAAGTTCCGCTAGTGCTGCCTTTATGACTATTATTTAGGAATGCACTGATACGTTAAGACCCGCCATTGCAGCATTTATAACTATTATCAAGGAATGCACTGATACGTTAAATCCCGCCATTGCAGCATTTATTACTATTATTAAGGAATAGAGTGATACGTTAAGTCCCGCCATTGCAGCCTTTATTATTTTTATGAAGGAATGCACTGATACGTTAAGTCCCAATGCACTGATACATTAATTCCCGCCATTGCAGCCTTTTTTACTATTATCAAGGACTGCACGGATACCTTAAGTCCCGCCATTGCAACCTTTGTTACTTTCATGAAGGAATGCACTGATACGTTAAGCCCCGCCATTGCAACCTTTATAAACTCCTCTTTTTTTAAGCTCATTAATACCAAATACTTTGAAACCAGCATGGGTCTCCCCATTATTAGAAAAGCTATCTTGGAGCTAAGGAATTGCTATAGCAGCTGCCCCATTACCAACGTCCCCTTTCTGCTGTAAATATTTGACAGGCATTTGTCCAACAACAGGTATTATTTGGTGACCAAATATCTAGCTTTTGTGCAGCTATAGACACAGAACTGGCCCTAATCGACATCATGGACATGTGATTACGGATTTACTCTTGGATTTACCTACAACTTTGTATACCTTATAACATCAAAATCCAAATAATCCAAATATTCCAGGAAACCACTGGCGCATCAAACATCGTAGTTTCGTGGATCATTTCTTTCCTTTCTAATTCAACATCCATTTTAAAGATCGGAAATGTCCATTGTCTTCGGGAATTTCCATTGTCTTCTAGTTACCTGCAGATTGTCCCACTACTTGTGTATATCGCCACTCCTGTTTAATACATATCTTAAATCTTTGCTCGATCTTATTTTCGAGTTTGGAGTAATTTCAGGCATTTCAGGCATACATCCCAATGCCACCAGAAAACAAGTTATCTTCGATAGAATTGAAAGACGGTTGCTGAAAACCGACTAGAATAAATCTTGAGAAAACGGAACTTCTGCTTGTCTTTTCTCCAAATCTTTGCTTTCAGTCCCCGCATTATTTCCGGATATTCTTCATAAAGGCTTCTCTGTTCCAATCATTCAAAAATAAATGTCTCTTGGCATGAGATTCGACTCCACGCTCTCCAGGAGAGCCCAAATAAATGTGCTTGTCAGCTCAGAAAACGATCACGTAATGCAGCGTAGGCAACCGCGCCCTCTATGTACAGAGACACACTGTGCTACCACAGAGAAAACACCTCAGAAATAGACTACAGTGATGCCATACATGCTGGGGTACCTACATTTGCGATTCATCTTCTTCCATTCCTCGAAAATACTGGAGCAGGGACAATAACAATCCTCCAAGCCGCATGCATGTTACCCCCACACTTAGGAAAGTGCAACGACTCACAGGGAATTGTCGAATTTTAATCAAAACCACTCAACCTAGCCCACACATCTATCTAGGGGCGTAGTCCTGTTTACATCACAAATCAACTAAAAGGATGCACTCCTGCTCGTTGTATGTTCCAACTATCTCCACATTTCCAGGTTCCAATGAGTGCATGGATGAAGATGCACTTCTGTGAGGCTTGCAGCAAAATCAGCTCTTTGTCCTTCTAGCCTCTTTCCTCGTGGCTGATCATCTGGGCTGCTAGGCAGAGTGCTGAGGTGCCTAGTGGTTGCAGAACCATCCAGCAATGACAAATCTAATCAGATCCATTCATTTCCCTGGACAAAAACAGGTCATTGACAAGGATATAGGAAGTCATGTTACACAATAAGTCCATGAAGTTGCTATAGTGCTGCTTTCGCCAATGTTATACCTACATACATATTTTGGGAACTGGTTCCTGGGACCGAAGCTTTGTTTTTCCAAAAGATGAGCAAGTACTGCAGGCTTTCAAGCACGTGGAAAGCTTCCAAATCACACGTGATGCATCATTACAGAGGAAAAGTGCCAGCATCATTTTGGGGCGCATGAGTCGACCGAGGAGGGTACCCGGACACCGAGGCCCTGACTCACAGAGCGTTTTCCAATGGGATCGCACCATTATAAAATGCTTCTTTGAACCAGGCTCTAGCTCTTTGCAATGAGCTTCTTACACTCTTCCATGGTAAGAGGACATTCTTGGTGGGTGGGCGTCTCAGATGAATGGCCAGAGACCCTTTTTCCTTCCAGGAATACAGACATCATAATAGAAGTTTGGACAAGTGAGACATGCTTGAACACACACGCATCACTTCTGAATCCCCCACATTGTCTGTAATTAGTTTTACTGGCACTTTTGCACGGTGTGCTGCTTGCTTTTGCATGATTGCATTTTTACTATGTATTTCATGTGAATTGTATCTTCATCGGCAAACAGTGCAGCATGGTTGTGTTTAGACTGGATTAAACAAGGATCGTACAAGACTTACCCGTGAAGCTGTTAAATCTAGAATTTAATACAATATGTCTGTGTAAGGTTTGTTGCACCAATTGCAATGATGAATTACAATTTGCACAGTCATTCCTCATGGAGAAGATCTCTTGTTCTCAATGTCCTGCTGTTACAGTTTTTGCCTTTTTACTATTCCATGCACATATTCATCTATTTATACAAATATCTTTTTACATGCTTTCTGACTTTCACGTTTAATACATATTCTCCTTACACATACCATATATATATTCAATGACATGGGATTTCCGGTGATGTATCGATGGCAATTGACCTACAATCAAGAGATATTGCCTTAAACATGCATTGTTAGAATCAAAAAGAGAGACAAACATGCTTAAACCTGAACAGTGATTCCATCTTTGAATTTCAGGCTTGATGGCTGTTTTGTGTTGATATCCGGCCAGAGCAGAATGTCCTAACATTTAGAAAAATTAACATATAAAAAACATAAAAAAATTAGGACAAAGGTCAATTTGAAAAGGTCAATTTGGGTAATACCTCACTTTCAAATTGACCTTTGTCCTAATTGTTTTATTTGTAAAAAAATATTTTTATTAGGTTATTTACCAATACAACAGTTGTTCTCATTAATGCTTCAATGGAGATATCTCAATTTCATAACATCCCCTCCCCCTCCCCCATCTCTATACCCCCCCCCGACCACCTGTTCCCGTGTTCAGTTCAGCTGTGCCGGATAACCATCATGGGCTACTTGTGTCTTCATAGGAGGAGGCTTCCTCCCTTGGTTGGAACAGCGACACTGTGAGTGCCACCCATTGTTGCTGGTCTTCGCTGATGTCCAGTTTCTGCTCAAGCTGCGCTCTCTCCCACGAACCAGTTTCTGCTGCCGACCATTTACGGAGATCTTCCCACCACAATGCGACACTGGGGATATTGGGGCTTTTCCACCCCATGGCAATACGTCTTTTCGCCAAAATGTACATCAAGTCCTTGAGCCTATTCAGAGGTTTGTTCTTCTTGCTTTTTTGTATCTGCCCAGGATGCACGCTTTGGGTGACTGTACGTCCAAGGTGATATCTGCAGCAGCCACCTTAGTAGCGATTTGCGACCAGTAGGTTTGTAGCACCCGGCACCCGCAAAACATGTGGGTCATTCCTACACGGAGCTCTTGGCATTTTGGGCATTCTATGGCTCTCGCCCCTTTGAATTTGGAGATGACTTCAGGTGTGAGGTAAGTGCTGTTAATGATGTAAAATTACATAAATTGCAGACCAGCATTTCTGGATACTTTTTTGTGGTAGTTATGGATTCCCAATCTTTGTCTTGGAATTGCTGGCCCAGCTCCCGTTCCCATTTCTCTTTGCACTTGAGGTCATGCTTGGTTGTGCTGTCTAGGAAAGTCTCGTATAGCCTTGAGGTTCCATGCCCTCCCTCGGCGGCGTTCAGCATGTTTTCAATGGTTTCATGCCTGGTATTGAGATTCTCTATCTCCAGCCATCTGTTCTTGAGCTTCTTCGCCACCGCTCCGTGAAGTAGGAACTGCCCAGTTGGTATTCCCACAGACTCATGCAGCTCTGCAAACGTCAGGATGCCTTGGTCGTCCATCAGGTCGCTCAGGGTGGCAATTCCTTATCTCTTTCAGGCTAAAGGTCTGCCTGTCATGATAGCTGCTAAAGGAATCTGAGGGGAATATGGATCATGAATTCCCATGACTTTGCAAGCTCGTTTCCAGATCTGGATTCCCAATCTAATTAGGTATGAATTGTGTTGGGCTGCCCCTGACGAGGTCCAGAACAAATCCCTTAGGAGCATTTGGGAGATTGCTGGCTGCTGCAGCCGCGTGTCCATTGTGGTTTCGTCCCACTTAAAGGCCATGATTGGGAGACTTTCTTCTCTGGCCTCGCCCAGGGCAGCTAGGGAAAATAAGCATGATTTGTCGTGATTGATTTGTATCCCAGTGTATCTGTGGAACCTCTCTAAGGTCTCAAGTATGTATGGTAATATGTGTTCTGGGTAGTTTAAGTAGAGGAACATATCATATGTATACATTGAGACCAGGTGGGTCTCATTGTCTATCATTATGCCCCCTTCCCCGTACTCTTGTCTTAGGTATGCTGCTACAGGTTCGATGGCTATGATGTACAGCATGGGGGAAAGTGGGCAACCCTGCCGGGTGCCTCAATAGAGGTGCCATTTATCCGAGTAGGTATTATTTGTGCGTACTCTGGCTGTGAGATTGGTGTATACACGTTGGGTCCACTTCAAGAAGACCAGCCCTATTCCCATTTTGGTCATGGCGGCATGCAGCCAGTTCCGTCTGACTAAATCGAATGCCTTGGTGGCATCCTAGGACACCACTGCGCATTTCCCTGGCCCGCCGTTAGTGCTGTGTATGACATGGTGTAATTTGCGCAGGTTTTCTGTAATGGATCGCCCAGTCACATAGCCCATCTGATCATGATGGATCAGCAGCGGTATTGCCTTCCTCAGCCTCCCTGCAAGCAGTGCTGTTAGGATCTTATTGTCTGCGTTTAGGAAGGATAAGGGCCTGTATGAGCCACACTCCCTCTCGTCTTTGCCCGGTTTCAGTAGTGGGATAATTACGGCTTCTCTCATGGTGTCTGGGAGGGTACCTATTTGGTATGCTTCTTTGTTATGCTTCGTTAAATACTTGGGCTAGAAGAGGTACCAGGGTGTCCTCATATGTTTTATAGAACTCAGCTGGGAGCCCTTCGGTTCCTGGGGCCTTACCAGATGGTAGCGATCTAATGGTGGCTTAACCTCCTCTGGTGTGATGGGTTCGTCCAGGGCCACGGACATTTGCATATCTGGCGTAGGTAGTTCAATGATGTCTTCTATTTCTGTGTCTGTTGGTGATGGGGGGTCTGTGTAGAGGGCCTGATAGAACCCAGCGATCACCGAGTTTATCTCAGCCTGCGTGTGTGCTGTTGTGCAGTCCATCTTACGGACCTGGCAGATGTGCGTCCTGGGACTCTCCCGCTTGTAGAGCTAAGCTAGTAGCTTCCCCGGTTTGATCCCGAGGGCGTGACTCCTTTCAATGTGTTTTGCATAGCTAAGTTTCCCTAGTTTTTTCCAGTGCACTAAGCAAGCTTGCCTGAGCTCTACTATTTTTTGTGTATGGGCTGGGTCAGTGGAGGCCTCGGCTTCTAGCTCCCTCAGTTCGTCCTCAGTACGAGTTAGTGAGGCAACTATGGACCTCTGGGCTCCGCCTATGGTTGCAATCATTTCCCCTCTCTTGACCACCTTGAACGCTTCCCACGCCATGCTAATGTGTTGCACACTATTTTCATTTATTTGCCAATAGTCTAGCATGCTTTTACGGATATGTTCGCAGAAGGCCTTATCAAGCAGGGGAGGTCTTTGTTAAAGGGGAGTGGTCTGACAGCACCCTGGCCAAGTATTGTGTTTCCCGAAAGGAGGCCTGTTGTTCCTCGACCACGAATATGTGATCAATTCTAGTGTGGACTGCGTGTTGGGGTGAGTAGTAGGAGTACTCTCTCTTGTCAGGGTGCTGTTCCCTCCATAAGTCTCTCAGTGCGAGTTGTTGTGTTAGTGCTTTCAGAATTTAGGTCGGTGGGGAGGGGCGGGTGTGTTTGCTGTCCGACCTGTCTACCCGGGGGTCAAGGGTGCAATTGTGGTCTCCCCCCCATATCAAGGTGGTATCTCTATATGGGCCGAGTCATTGGTATAGTGAACGGAAAAAGACAGTGGCATCATGGTTGGGGGCATAAGTGTTGATCAGGCAGACTTCCCTTCCCTCGATGGTGCCGTGTATCAGGGACATCCTACCTTCATTGTCCGTTTTCGTGTGCAGCAATTTTATGGGAATGGTTGGGGCAATCCAGATCAGGACACCCCTCGCGTATGTGGAGTACGTGGTGCCTATCAGTGTTCCTCTCCAGGTTTTGGCCAATGCTGCTAATTTTCACGCATCCAGGTGGGTCTCCTGCAGGAGGGCGATTCCAACCTTACTTCGTTTAATGAATGTGTGGATTCGGTGTTGCTTGACATAACTGTTCATTCCTCGGACGTTCCAAGTCATGTTTCTGATTTTGTCAGCCATGGATTTCATATGGACAAATGTTCAAGGGTGGCGTTCTTGGCATGTCTCCTGTCGTTTGCGGCAATTTACGGTATTTAGGGTGGTCTTGGTTCCTCTGTGTGTAATTCTCCAACTGCAAAACTAACTGCCAAATTCCCTTTTGCTCAAACATTAAACACCCTTTTAAAATAACATGTCTAGCGAGGTTCCCCTCATTCTAACTATCCCATTTCCGCTCCATTGGACCTCTTGTTGGTCCCATTGGTGCCCTACGGGCGGGTTGAATGTACCCAAACTACTTCTGGGGGCAGAAGAAGTCCGCTTTGACTGCTATTGTGTTAAATGCAGTCTGTATCCAGTGTGGCTCCTGTTTGGATCAGTCCTGCTGTATCAAGGTGTGAGTTCTATCATCCTGGTGTGTGCTTTGGTCCAGCTGCCAGTTACCAGTGGTCTCTTAGTTTGCAGTTTGCCTTGGTTTGTGCTATTTCATCTCTAGGTCAGGGAATTGCTCTCTGTCCATCCACTCATTGGCTTCAGCTGGAGTATCAAACAGGTGCGCTTTGTTGTTGTGCAGCACTTTTAATCTTGCTGGATATAGGAGCATGTAGCACACTCCCATGTTTTCAGTCTTGCTTTAGTGTGAATTAATTGGGCTCTGCTCATTTGGACTCGGAAGGTGTAGTTTGGGTATATGGCTATCTTCACCGAGTCTCTTTGTATGCGGCCGCCCGAACGCGAGAAGGCTAGGATCGTCTTCCTGTCCTGTAATTGAGGACCTTTGCAATTATTGGCCTGGGAGGGGCCCCTGGTGGTGGTCGTTTAGCAAGGGATCTATGGTCCCTCTCGATGGTGAAGCCTTGTGAAAGTATCCATGCACCGATTTCTTGCAGCAGGAGATCCTCAATATAGTTTGTGGGGTCGCTTCCTTCAATGCCTTCAGGCAGGCCTAAAATTCTAAGGTTATTTCGGCACGCCCGCCCTTCTGCCTCATCTGCTCTGTCCTCAAGGTTTTTCACTTTCTGCGCCAGTTCATAGACCTCCCTGAGGAGTTGGGTTTTGGTCTTCCTATTCTCCCGAATCCGGGTTTCCAGCACTTCAGTTCTGCCCGCTATAGAGCGGACATCTTGGCACAGCAGGTTTAGGTCGATTGCCACTGCATCTATTTTACTTTCCATTGTCTTCTGGAGTGTTTTGATGGCCTAAAGGAGCTGTGAATTGGCTGGTTCAGGAGGCTTTGTTGGCATAGTTGCGGCGTCAGCTGCGCTAGTATCTGATCCAGATTGACCACTGGCCTGCTTCTGTTTGCTTCTTCCACCTTTTGCGGTCATTACTCTGTGGGTGGGCTAGCCGTTTGACTGAACTAGTCGTTCCGTTGGTGATGATGGTGCTATGCCTAGTGTTGGGCCTGCTGTGGTGCACTCCTTTTTTTCTCCTGGTGTCTCCTGGTGATCTCAGTGTTTTCAGGGGCTGTGCAGGTCTCTGACGTACCCCCAGGTGTGGTGGATGGGATCCTGGGCTTGCTATTGGGGTGCTCTGCACCTGTGATCTTCAGCTCAGCACACGTGGGGACCCCTCTGGCTGCATCCGGCTAATTGCCTTCGTTTCAGTGGGCTCCGTGTGGTATGCAGCCCCTGAGGGTGCTTTACTGCATTGGGATGCGGTACGGCCCCCAGCGCTACATGCGGCGGCCAATGTATAATGATGAAGTATGTGGGTAATTGTCTCTGGCGCCCTCAGCGCAGGCTATGGCGACAGCGCACCGCGTACTCCCCACTATAGTCCAGCGCAGCTCCGGGCACAGCCCAGCTCAAAGGCCCAGGCTGCTGCGTGCCTGTTGTACGCGGGAGCCCCGGGAGGGAGGGGGACGGCCCGCTCCGCGGTCTCAATGGATTCAGCCATACCGGCAGGGCTCCCCCTCCCGCCGGCTCCTCATCTTGCGTAGCCTCTCGATCAATAAGGCTTTCCACTGCACTGGCTCCGGGCCCCCTTTGTGGCTTGCCTTGCTTGCTTCGTCCTGCCAGGGGCTCCGCTTTCGGTCCTGGTGCTCCTACCGCTCATGTTTGGGCAGCCCTACTCGGGGCCCTACTGTGCCGTCCCTTCCGAGGATCGATGTGATGCCGCTGGTGGCACGGGCCCCGTCCGCTCTGCGGTGCCTCCACTGCTCCCCAGGCCCTCCAGGTCAGTTCACAGGATCAGTCAGATCTGGTCCTCCAGTCAGGCAATGCTCCTGCTCGGTTCAGGTACGGTCTTCTCACCCGACTCCGGGTCCCCCAGAGGGTCGCGCCTGTGGGATCTGGTGCCTCCAGGTGTCTGCTGCTCCCGCCTGGTGAGCCGGGTCTCCGCACTCTGCACTGCGCCAGACGGTCGCCATTTTCATGTATTACGCCATTTCCACTCAACTCGGCATCCTGTCTCGGGCGAGATACGTGGTTGCTTCAATCTTTTGGCACAGCTGCCCTGGTCACCCAAGCAGCACTTCTGATGGTTCCCCAGGTTCGGGCTGTCCAGAAACAGTGATTTTCAGCAGTATTTCGGTCGCATCGGCGGAGCTCTCTGGATGTGCGACCTTCCTACATGGCAGTTAGCCATGCCCCCCGACCGTTGTCCTAATTAACCTAATAATAGTTGTCCTAATTGACCTTCTCACAATTGACTTTTACTTTTATTTTAGTTCTTTTATATAAGTGTGGGGTGGGTTTGGGATGATAAATAATATAAGGGGATTGGGTGGGGGGTTGTGGGTTTTTTGGATTGTGTGGGGCGTTACAGGGGGTTTCCCCCACATATATGTCCTAATTGACCTCTTAAATTAGATAAATTCTCCTGCGATCAATTCTCCTGCGATCAATTGTCACTAGTTCAATTCGTATACATCCGAAGAAGAGCATTCCAGCGCTGGAAGCCAAGATGGTGAAGATCTCCATGGCTACCATGTACCTGCCCACAGAACACCAGCATGCTGAATGTAATGAGCTTGGCCTCATTGAATCTGTCAGGCAAGACTCTGGCTAAGAAAGCCACTATGAAGCTGGCAAAGGCCAACATCCCCATGTAGCCAATCAGAGTGTAAAAGGCAATAATATAACCCTCATCACACTGCAGGATAATCTTCCCAGTCTCAGAGTGCATGCCACTAGGTTTTTTTCCCCCACGGAGTGGACGCCCTCTGGCTCACAGCAAGAACCTTGTGGATTTTGTCACTGCGCTCATGGTTGGTGTTTCCACCCTTTTAAGAGTCACGTCATCAACACATCAACAGAACTTGGGGTTCCATGGTATCAGGTACGATTATGTTGTAGGTTTACTGAGGGAAAATCCCTAATCATACTGTAGTTATTGTTAACCCCTATGGTTCCCTTGCAGCTTACATCCGGCGCAGTGCATCCAGTCCCACCTGTGGTCTCAATAACTGGCTAGGGAGCGAACCTTATTCTTCTTGGCTGGTGCTTGGGCATGGAGGTATACGTTCACCCGGGAAGACCATCATAACAGAAAAGCAGCAATGCAGTTTGATCACACCCAGGAATTTACATGTCCAATGCCTTTTGTGTCCCATTCCATGTGCAATAGCTTTGAATTCATAGTTCAGCAAAATATTGCTTGACCATGTCTATTCCTTTTCATTAATGTGACCCCTGGTTACATCAAGCCCCTAAGGTGTGTCTCCTCCTTACAATGTTTTACTTTAAGTTAATTCAGGAGGTCTGCACATATATGTATTTGAAGCTTTAGTGTGAAAGAAGTCCCATCCTCTGCCCACATCTTCTCTCTTCTTATGTGCTGTATGAGGTCAAATAGCTGAGAGTCTTGCTCCCACACGTGCCCTCCAATGGAAGACCCTCTCCACTCAAGCCAGCTGGATTGTCTGCAGGTGGAAAGGCAGTGGTGCAGACTTTATATTCATTCAAGTCTTGATGTTCTTTCTGAGATGTTTGACATGGCTTGAATTCACCAAAAATAACATGACTTTCAGTGAGTGGTAAAAAGTGTATCGGGGTGAAGGAGCAAAGCTATCATGTATTGGTGACTAGGTTACTGAAGAAATTGCCAGCTAATACCTGGATTTGAGGTATAATGAACCTGTACCAATATGAGAGTGCCTGATATGCTGAATACGACTGAATCCAATGGCACAAAGGGCGATGTTGTCTTGGACCACTACGTTGTGATCATTTCCCATGCTTCCTATACTTCAGATCCTATACTTCAGATTACTGAACAATCACTGTACCCTAACATCTTGCTCCTGACAATGCATCGAGCGCGGGCATGGAGTTTTTGGGATGCAGGATTCTGAAAGACTCCCTCTGCATGCCATGAGCTGTGGGGGAAGCATTCACTCTCAATCACCCATGACCTGCTCTGCCATGCTAGCACCTGGAAAACACTAGAAACTTTGGCAAAGGCCATTGGAAAGGGGTTTAGGATAGAGATATCTGTGCTGGTTGAGCTTCTTTGAAAGAAAGACTGCTGGTTAATGCCACCAGCACTTCCCAAAACCAGCCCACCAAGCTCCATTTAACCCGTTTAATCTAAGAACTGTACAGGCCTACATTGTTCCTTGCACTTGTGCCCCCTGCTTAACTGTAGTAGGAGATAGGAAGATGATTGATGGCCAGCACCAAGTAGTCCAGAATGATTAAGCCTTATACCTGCATCTTCTGTGATTCGGACCCTTCTGTTTACATGCATCAGATGCATAAATATTACCCAAGTTTCCCATGGCCACAAGTTGTTTATCAAATAGCTACGTGAATTTAGCCTGTGTTAGGTAGACACATTCTGCACGCGTTCAGTTGTGTAAGGTAGTTATACTCTGCATGTAGCCTAATTGTGCAAGCTGACCATATTCTGTGTTTAGACTCATTTTGTAAGGTGGCCATATTCTGCTTTTATCCTGTTTGTGTAAGGTAGCCATACTATTATTTTTATTATTATTTTATTTTATTATTGTGTTATACAGTACTAAGGTACTTTTAACACATATACATACAATCCACAAATACACAATCCAGCATACAAATAACCAACCTTTATAAAATTACAGCAACTTTCCTTAAAAATTCTAAAACATGTATGGTCAAACTTAATTCATTACAATTCATTATCCTCCACCATAGTTCATTCTCGGAGGAGTAAACCAAGCCTGCTAAAAAGCAAGTCCGCAAATCAATCAGTTTTGGACAAGTCACACACAAGTGCTTTAAGGTCTCAATGTTTGTGTTACAGTGCCGGCATAGCCTCTGATCTTGCGGAATGTTCACCCGACGACTCAGTACTTCTTTTGTTAATAACAAGTTTAACCTGAGCCTTAGCACTTGAGACCTAAAAGATCGCGAAGGATGTTTTTTAAGATAAGGTGCAGGTGTGTTAAAACTTTTACATGACCAAAGAAAATGATCCCCAAAACATTTATACTCCATTATCTCAGATCTCAAGTTAGACCATACATGTCTACACCATCTTAGTTTTGCAACCTTTGGTGTAAACTCCAGTTCCTCCAGAGGAATATTTGCCTGCTGAAGCATTAATTGATAATTCTGAACCCAGTCCCTGAGAACCCTGCAGCCGCCCTGAAGTCTTACCAGATTTAATTGTTCGTATATTGACGACCCTGGTGGGTTCAGTATATTTACCAACAACTGAAGCTTGCCCCATTCTACCAGAGTCTGTACTGGTAGCAAGCCTAATTCAAACAGAATCCCTGCTAAAGGGACTGACTGCGGAAGTTGGAGCAAACCTTTCCATAATGCCCCCTCTAATAATGACCAATTAATCGGCTGACTCCGGGTTTGAGCTCCGTAGATTAATTTTGGGGTTAATTGTTGTTTATATAATTTTAGGACTGGTAAAAGAGAGTATCTACCGAATTTTCCATCGAAAATTCTAAGTTGTAGGCCAGCCCCTACAAATTTTGGCCATAAATCTTCCTGTAGTTCGGGACCAGAGAACTTGTCATAAATTGTCAGCCCTAAGTACACAAATTTATTTACAACTTCTATTTTGCCGTTTTTCAAATACCAGGGCAGTACTTTACAATTTTTCCTACCCCCCTTAAATACCAGAATCTTTGATTTTACAGTGTTTAGTGCTAGGTCTAGTTTTTCCAGGAACCCCTCCACGGCTAATAAAGCTCTTTGGAGCCCAATAGCTGTGAGGTCACATAAAAGGTAGCCATATTCTGTGTTTAGCCTAGTTGTGGAAGGTAGTCATATTCTGTGTTTAGCCTAGTTGTGAAAGGTAGCCCCATTCTGCATTTAGCCTAATTGTGTAAGGTAGCCACATTCTGCGTTTGGCCTAGTTGTGTTAGGTAGCCATATTCTGTATTTGACCTTGCTGTGTGGGGTGGCCATATTCTGCTTTTGGCCTATTTGTGTGGTGTATCCTTATCCTGAGTTTTGGTAAAATTGTGTAAGGTAGCCATTTTCTGCATTTAGCCTAATTGTGTAAGGTAGCCATATTGTGCATTTAACCTAATTGTGTAAGGTAGCCATACTCTGGGTTTAGCCTAGTTGTGCAAGGTAGACACGTTCTGCGTTTGGCCTGGTTGTGTAAGGAAGCCATATTCTATTCTGTATTTGGCCTTGCTCTGTAGGATGGCCATATTCTGCATTTGGCCTATTTGTGTGGTGTAACCTTATTCTGCGTTTTGGGCTAATTGTGTAAGATACCCATATTATGTATAAGGTGTTTTCTAAAACCAATCACTCATTGTCTGTTCATGCATTTTGGCTCTTCTCCCCTTTTACATCTACGTGATATGTAGCACTGCTCTGTGTACATAGACGGCACCCAGGATGTAAACGTTGTTGTTTGTACAGCTAACTCATTTCTCCCTTCGCACACTGCACCTTCTTAATTTAGCGGAAGGCACAGGCTCATTCCACATACCTTGAAAGCACATATAACACAAAAACTATTGCACAGCACCTCTGCCATAAGAATGAAGCTACGTTTAACGACAAAAATTCGAATTGTAGCTTCTCAAATCATTATCTATCTCCTTAAACACAATCCACCCTCTTTAGTTTATAGTTTACCTCCCCTGAGCCAATTCACATGCCATTAAGACAAGGGTGACAAACAGGGTCGTGGCCACTCTCACATATCTTTAATGGCTGAAATGCACACACACATAATAGCACCTCCCAATTCTCCAAAATGTTGGACTCTGTTCCCTCCAAGGGCATTCAACCAACAAGAGAGTTGGGACCACAATTATGGTAAAAGGCGCTATACAAATGTCAAAATTAATGAATGCAGGGATAATAGCTCACGCCTGACATCCTTACCGACAGAACAAGGCTAACGTCCCGCCAGCCCTTGCATAGGTATGCCGGAGCACCTTGACGAGGGCTGTGGGCTGTTATGGGCCATGTCTGCTCCCCACGGTGGGGGTGAAAGCCATTCACAGCCTGGGGTTTATCCAGGGTGCAAATGTTTTTTTTCCTTCAGGAGATTGGTGTCACTTGCGCAGAAAAAAATAGGGCTGCCATCTAAGCCATTTTTCCATCTCTATGGTGGCTGAGAGACGGAAGGAGCCCCTGGGCTTGGAGCACAAAGCTTCAGTCCAGCAGGTAAGTGGGAGTGAAGAGGAGGGTCTAGAAGGGGATGGGTTTGTTTTGGGGTGGTGGGGAGGCAATAGGGAGAGGCTCTTTGTTGCCTCCCCACATTTGTAAAAAAAAAAGATGGCACCACCAGGGCAAGGGCCTCCAGGGGCTTGAACAGCGGGCGGAGAATGTGTATTCTTGGCCACTGTTCCAGCCACCTGATTGGCTCATCACACTTGCCAGGGTGCGGAAATGCCATAAGTCATGAGTTTAATAGTCTAATCTGGCTAACTGAAACCTTCACCCAAGCCCAAGTTTGATAAACCTAATACCACATTATGGGTATAATGATGGTAATAAGTAGCATAGAGCTCCCAATCACCCTGAAACCAGATTTCCGGTGATAGTGGCGCTATGTAAAATACCCCAAAAAATGTATGTATGGAAAAAATTGTTGATAAGTTTGAATTCCTGACTAAACTGATGCAGCTATTTTACAACAACAATGATACAGGGTATCCAGTGATTCTACCGAAAAAAAAAAATTTCGATGGATTTTTTACCGAAGAAAATCCATTGAAAAAATACTGATTTAAAAATATATATATATATATATATGTGGGGAGTGTTTGTTCAAGGGGTCAAAACAGGTGGGGAGGGGTTTGTAGTGGGGTATAAAATAGGGAAACAGGAGGATTGGAGATACCCCCAAACAAAAAATCAAAAATGTGGTGTTTTTTCAGTGGATATTTTGTGGTAAAAAATCCATCCGAAATTGTTTTTTCTCAGTAAAATCACAGGTAATATAATACAGAGAGACACATTCCATAGACTACCTACCCCCGTTCACCTTAAACACCAAAAACATATCCTGTGGAGTCCCACAGGGATCCAGCCTCTCTCTGCTTTTCAACATCTACATGTGCCCACTGATGAAAATCATTCAAACCCATGGATTAACCACCTACAACTACACAGACGACACACAACTGATAGTGAAAAGAAACAGAACCCAGGAACAAAACGATAGCCTCAACAACTGGATGACAATGAACAACCTTAAACTGAACCCGACAAAAATGTAAATAATGCTCTCACCAGCAGGATTCGACAGAGGGAACCCACAACTGGACTGGCCGACCGGCATGGGAACGCAACCAGAGATTACTGATGTAATAATAATTTGGCACTTATATAGTGCTACGAACCCTCAGGTATCTGAGAGCTTCTTATTATTACCCACGGTGTGTTGTGCTCTTTAATCGACCTCGGAAGGATGAAAGGCTGAGTTTGGCCCCAACGGGATTCAAACCTACGTTACCAGGCTCTGCACAGATGTCAAAGCGAGCGCTCTACTCGCTGTGCCACTTGACCATGGAATACTAATGACCAACGGACTATCACTGGAACCGCAAGTCAATGCAATCACCAAGAAATGCTTTTTACTCTCAGAGGATTACTCCCCTACTTCTCATTCGCTCACAGAACCCGAACATTCATATCCCTGATCCTTACAAGAATAGACTACGCAAACAGCTTATACCTAGGAATGCTGGAAAGACTCATCACAAAACTCAAAAGGGTGCAAAACACAGAAACCATGATCCTATTAAGACTAAACAGAAGAGACCACATCTCCCCAGCACTGAAAAGCCTACACTGGCGACGAGTAAAAAAACGCATCAAGTTCAAAGCACTCTGCAGCGCCCACAAAGCCTTGCACGGACAAGTAGCAGAATTCTTCCAAGACAAGATTAACCAGTATCACTCAGGAAGAGACCTAAGATCCAGCAACAACCTATAAATAGAGGCAAAATACAACAAAAAAATGAAAATCGGCGGAACATTGTTATCCCGTCTAATCGCTAACATCTGGAACATCTTGCCCTGAGAAATAAGAACCACGGGAGGCCACATCATCTTCAGGAAATGACTTAAAACCTGGCTATTCAACAGACAATGGGGGTCATTCCGAGTAGGGCGGTAAGGGTTAACGGTCACCGTTAACGAGACCAGTGCCGTTAAACCCTTACCGCCCTATTCTGAGTTCCCTTTGCGGGTTGGTACTTAACGCCTGCTTTTTGCAGGCGTTAAAAAACCAACCCGCAAAGGGACCTAGGAGCTAATTACGGCACCGTAATTTACAGTGCCGTAATTAGCGCCTTCCCCATTCCCATTGAGCCCTATGGGGCAAATATGGGAATGGGGAAGGGCCCTTGGTGAATGGGGAATTACCGACCCCGCCAACCTTGGAATGGGGCGGTAATTCCGCCATTCACCATGGCGGAGTCGGAAAAATAACGGCGTCAACCAAGGTGCTAATAGCACCTTGGTTAATGCCAGGGTCGGAATGAGGCCCAGTGACAACCTCAAAGGGACACCTGCAACAATAACATTTGTGATGTCATCTTTGATGCCCTGGGTGTTACTCTTAGCAGTGCATGGTGTTGGCACGAGTTATGGTTGCTTAGCTTACCATAACTGGTGAATTTCTGAGCTTTTTCGGTTTTACTTGTAACCATAACGTCCCTTTAACAGAGTTTTTTCAATTAATTTCATAGGTTTTTATTGGTGCAACTTAACCATAATGTCCCTTTAACAAAGTTTTTTCATTGAAATTCATAGGTTTTTATTAGTGCAACTTAACCATAACGTCCCTTTAACAAAGTTTTTTCATTGAATTTCATGGGTTTTTACCAGTGCATGCTATTTTCCTACAACTTACTAATATCATACTTACCCAATATAGCAACATTTGTGTGCAATTTACAAAGTTTCATCTTAAAACTTTGCCATTTCCCACCTTCTAGCATCATTTTTAATACTTCTAAACAGTTTGTGCAACTTTTTGAACTGATTTTGTGTCCGTAGACGTCCATGAACATCTGACTTCATCGTGGACATTCCGGACAGTGCCACGTGACCATACGCCGGTGCACGGTATGATGACGTGTCCGAAAACGCGTCTGCACTTCGCGATCAGATCCATGCTCCGTGGACAGTTCAGAACTGCATTTTCTACTGATCTAGGAACTTTCAACTTCAAACTTTGCCTTTCACAGCTCCTACACCTATTCTTACTCATTATCCATTAACAATCTAGTCCACAGTACATACTTGGAAGAATTTTATCAAAACTGGTATTTATCTTAAAAATGGCATCACCTATTGTCATCCTTCCTCCCCAAGAGCCACCACCACCACCAGCTGGAGGACCTTCACAACAAAAAAAGCACAGCACTTACAAACACAATGAAGAGGAACAAGAAGGTAGAGGAAGTGCCTACCTCTAGCACCTAGAGATAATCATGGGTGTGGCAGTTCTTTACAACTGTTGACAATGTGCCAAAGGCTAAAGCTGCCAAAGTGAAATGCACTGAGTGCAACTTTGAACTCAGTTGCAGACTCCCCAGACAGTACTCCTACGAAACCACCTCCATGTGCTGCCACGCCAAATCTAATCACTGCAATGCTCTCAGAAAGGTTGTTTCTTTCTTAGCAAGTACAAAGCTATCTTCTTCCATCTCATCTTCCTCAACCAATACTGTAACCACAAAGCCTACTTCTCTGGGACACAAAATCCCACCAGCTACCTTGAAAGCAATAAACGATGCTGTTGATCCATATTTTTTTAAGACAACAGTCCTCTGTATATACTACAACACATCATTCTGCAGAGGGAAGCAATTTCTAAGTGCTGTTGAAGCAGTAATCAAGGAGCATGAGAAACACTGCCCCCTACTTTAGAACTAACACATATGCAACATCTTCGCCTGTCCACCTGCCCCTCCATATTAGTGCTTGGTGCCACTTCCCTCTTTTCCATCCCCACCTTTCGTTCTAAGCTCTCCTGCCAAAAATATAAATACATCACCAAACAACAAAAGAAATGTTCCTTTAGGAACCACCTTTCATAGTTAAAAAATAGAACTAAAAAGAAACTTATACCCCATCTACTTTACATTTCTCAGTAAAGTACATAGGGCATCATTACACAGTAGGTGCTAAGGGATTACTGGCACCGGTAAGGGCACCAGTGCCGTTAATCTCTTAGCGCCATACTACGAGGTCCCTCAGCGGGTCCCGTCCTTAACGCCTGGCCTGACCAGGCGATAAGGACGGGACCCCCTGAGGGACGTCTGAGCTAATAATGGTACCACAAATTGCGGTACCGTTATTAGCTTCTTCCCCATTTACATTGAGCCCAATGGGGGCTCAAATGGGAATGGGTAATGGTATTTGGCATGGGGACTTACCGGGTCCTCCAGGGTCGGAATGACCCGGTAAGTCCCCATACCTCCTACCCGGACCCGGTATGCGGTAAGGGAGTAGCCATGCCGCTAATAGCCCATAGACTCAATAAGATTTTCCAACATTTCCATTAGCATGTTGTGTTATGTTATTGGGAATATTGTGGCGTTCATCCCCCGTTACAGGAACTAGAACAGTGGATACCAGCCCGGCAGCCCAAGTTATAAACCCAAGCAAAGCGAGAGCAGAGAACAAGGTCTCCGGACCATTATCCCCCCATTCCAGCCCCTGCAATGGGGGATGAAGGCCATTAGCACCCCAGGTTCCCAAAGTGGGAACCCGAGGGGCTGAAGAAACCAGATTTTTCTTCCTACACCGGGACGCTGAGGAGAGAAAATCTTTTTCCAAGATGGCCACCATGGAATGGGAAGGCGGGGTTCCATACAGGGCCCCTCTTCGCTTTCCATGGCAGCCTGCAGAAGGCGAAGAGAGAACCATATGAATATATATTACCACAAGCACATTTTTCTTCCCTTTTGAAGTTATCCTACTTTCCAATAACTTTACCACAAAGCCGGTCCCAGGTGGACATGGGCACTTTAACCCCATGTGTTGTCCCTCGTGATCATGGCCAGTAGCCAGATTGTCCGCTTCATGACCTTATTCCATGACCCAGACAATGTGGCCACTGCCCATGGCCAAAGGCTATGCCTCAATCACCAAATGTATATCACTATTATTTATACCTACATTATGACACTTGTCAAAAAATAAAACGCGGGCACATTTGCAAAACCATGCTTTAAGCTCCTTGCCAATGCTCCATACACAAGTTTCCTGGAAATCCACCCATGTTTTATTTTTTCAAAGTGTCAAATGTATGCACATACAATAGTCATATAACTAAGCCCCCACTTGACAAAATCCATTCAGACTTTACAAAAACATGTATATCTAGATCTAAAATATTTTTGCAAACATTTGTGTAGATTCATCAAATTGCACCACATTTATAAGCCTTTGCAATATTTTTGGATCCCCCCACTAATTTTGCCCCTTCTTGACAGAATCCCATCAGACTTTGCAAAAACATTAATATCTAGATCTATAATCTTTTTTGCAAACCTTTGTGTAGATTCGCCAAATGGCACCACATTTATAAGCCTTTACAATATTTTGGAACACCCGTCTAATTTTGTCCCCTCTTGACAAAATCCCACCAAACTTTCCAAAAACATGTATAACTAGATCTATTATGAGTTTTGCCAACGTAAGTGTAGATTTGTCAAATGACAAGTGCAATGTTGTGTTTTTTTATATGTTTTTACCACGATGTCCACGCACACCGCCCGCTGTCCGTGAATCCAAGATGGTGGGCATTTCCAAAACTCTGACGCACTTCACGCTTTTCAACATCCAATCAGTGGGCGTTGCCGATGTTCGCGGACACCACGTGGACTGAACAGGGAAATGGGTCTGCGGAGCGAACCCAGATATCACTATGTTTTTTTTCCTATTTTTTGGTAGTTTCTAAAAAAAACTACTGGACGGATTTCCACCAAATTCACAAAAAACACGCTTTTGGAACCAAGCCGCCACTCCTGTCGCAAATTTGGTGAAAATTCGTCCAGCGGTTTGGGCAATAGGCATGAGCAAAGTTTTTCTCCATTCAGTCTATTGAAAAAAAAATGTTCGAACCCCCTTATAACTTTGCCCCCCTTGACGAAACCTCACCAAACTTTGCAAAAAATGTCAGAGCGGGCCATATACTTTTTTTTAGCAAAGTTTGTTGAGGATTCGTCCAGGGGGAGCGAAGTTTTAAGCCACCCAAAAAGTGCTCTTTCTATGGGTTTAGCAACTTAACCATAACTACATGGCCACTACTGCGGGCCGTGTGATATATATATATATATATATAGATATATTCAGTGGAAAAACTTTGTTAAAGGGACGTTATGGTTAAGTTGCGCTATTAAAAAC
The DNA here is from genome assembly GCF_040938575.1 of Ambystoma mexicanum. Taxonomy (NCBI): domain Eukaryota; kingdom Metazoa; phylum Chordata; class Amphibia; order Caudata; family Ambystomatidae; genus Ambystoma; species Ambystoma mexicanum. The sequence goes on along the minus strand of NC_090935.1, from coordinate 103,550,190 downwards.
CTATGAAATTCAGTGAAAAAACGTTGTCAAAGGGACGTTATAGTTCCAAGTAAAACCGAAAAGCACTTGAAATTTGCTGGTTATGGTAAGCTAAGCAACCATAACTTGCGCCACCACCATGCACTGCTAACACCCAGGACATCAAAGATGACATCACAAATGAAAAGGAAGGAAACACAGGGCATGAGCGGTGGTGGTGGGAACACGAGAGAGACAAGGGGCATGAGCAGGGGGTGGGGCGAACACGAGGGAGACGCGGGGCATGAGCGGGAGGGTGGGAGTAACACGAGAGTAAGACGGGCATGAGCGGGGGGTGGGGGGAACACGAGGGAGACACGGGGCATGAGCGGGGGGCTACAGGAGACAGACACGGGGCATGAGAGGGGGTGGGGCCAACAGGAGAGCGACACGGGGCAAGAGCGGGGGGTGGGGAGAACAGGAGACAGACACGGGGCATGAGCGGGGGGTGGGGAGAACAGGAGACAGACACGGAGCATGAGCGGGGATGGGGGGAACAGGAGACAGATACGGGGCATGAGCGGGGGTGGGGGGAACAGGAGACAGACACGAGGCATGAGCGGGGAGTGGGGGAACAACAGAGACAGACACGGGGTATGAGCGGGGGGTGGGGGCAACAGGAGACAGACAGGGGGCATGAGCGGGGGGTGGGGGCAACAGGCGACAGACACAGGACATGAGCGGGGGGTGGAGGGCAACAGAAGACAGACACGGGGCATGAGCGGCAGATGGGGGCAACAGGAGACAGACACGGAGCATGAGAGCGGGGGGTGGGGAGAACAGGAGACAGACACGGGGCATGAGCGGGGGGTGGGGGCAACAGTAGAGACACGGGGCATGAGTGGGGGTGGGGGGAATAGGAAACAGACAAGGGGCATGAGCAAGGGGTGGGGGTAACACGAGGGAAAGACGGGCATGAGCGGGGGGTGGGGAGAACACGAGCGAGACACGGGCATGAGCGGGGGGCGGGGGGCTACAGGAGACAGACACGGGGCATGAGAGGGGGTGGGGCCAACAGGAGAGCGACACGGGGCATGAGCGGGGGGTGGGGAGAACAGGAGACAGACACGGGGCATGAGCGGGGGGGTGGGGAGAACAGGAGACAGACACGGAGCATGAGCGGGGGATGGGGGGAACAGGAGACAGATACGGGGCATGAGCGGGGGTGGGGGGAACAGGAGACAGACACAAGGCATGAGCGGGGAGTGGGGGGAACAACAGAGACAGACACGGGGTATGAGCGGGGGGTGGGAGCAACAGGAGACAGACAGGGGGCATGAGCGGGGGGTGGGGGGCAACAGGCGACAGACACAGGGCATGAGCGGGGGGTGGAGGGCAACAGAAGACAGACACGGGGCATGAGCGGGGGATGGGGGCAACAGGAGACAGACACGGATCATGAGCGGGGGGTGGGGAGGACAGGAGACAGACACGGGGCATGAGCGGGGGGTGGGGGGCAACAGGAGACAGACACAGGGCATGAGCGGGGGGTGGGGGGAATAGGAAACAGACAAGGGGCATGAGCGAGGGGTGGGGGAACAGGAGACAGACACTGGGCATGAGCAGGGGGTGGGGGAACAACAGACACAGGGCATGAGCGGGGGGTGTGGAGAACAGACACGGGGCATGAGCGGGGGGTGGGGGTCAACAGGAGACATACACGGGGCATGAGCGGGGGGTGGGAGGAACAGGAGACATGCGCGGGGGGTGGGGAAAACAGGAGAAAGACATGGAGCATGAGCGGTGGGGTGGGGGGCAACAAGAGAGAGACACGGGGCATGAGCAGGTGGGGGGAACAGGAGACAGACACGGGGCATGAGCGGGGGTGGGGGGCAACAGGAGACAGACACGGGGAATGAGCGGGGGTGGGGGGAACAGGACACAGACACGGGGCATGAGCGGGGGGTGAGGAGAACAGGAGACAGACACGGGGCATGAGCAGGGGCGTGGGGTGCAACAGGAGACAGACACGGCACATGAGGGGAACAGGAGACAGATGCGGGGGTGGGGAGAACAGGAGACAGACACGGGGCATGAGCGGGGGGTGGGGGGAAGGGGAGAGAGACACACGGGGCATGAGCGGGGGAGGGAGAGAGACACACGGGGCATGAGCGGGGGGTGGGGGCAGGGAGAGAGACACACGGGGCATGAGCGGGGGGTGGGCGGGAGGAAGAGAGACACACGGGGCATGAGCGGGGGGTGGGCGGGAGGGAGAGAGACACACGTGGCATGAGCAGGGGTGGGTGGGAGGGGGCGAGACACACGAGGCATGAGCGTGGGGTGGGTGGGAGGGGGAGAGACACTTGCGGCATGAGCGGGGGGGTGGGCGGGAGGGGGAGAGACACACGGGGCATGAGCGGGGGGTGGGGGGAAGGGGAGAGAGACACACGGGGCATGAGCGGGGGTGGGGGGAGGGAGAGAGACACACGGGGCATGAGCAGGGGGTGGGGGGAGGGAGAGAGACACATGGGGCATGAGCGGGGGTGGGGGGTAGGGAGAGAGACACACGGGACATGAGCAGGGGTGGGGGGAGGGAGACACACGAGGCATTAGCAGGGGGTGGGGGAGAGGGAGAGAGACACACAGGGCATGAGCAGGTGTGGGGGAGGGAGAGAGACACACGGGGCATGAGCGGGGGTGGGGGGAAGGAGAGAGACACATGGGCATGAGCGGGCATGGGGGAAGGGGAGAGACACACGGGAATGAGCAGGGGTGGGTGGGAGGGGGAGAGACACACGGGGCATGAGCGGGGGTGGGCGGGGGGTGGAAAGACACACGGGGCAAGAGCGGGGGTGGGCGGGAGGGGGAGAGACACACGGGGCATGAGCGGGGGTGGGGTGGAGGGAGAGAGACACACGAGGCATGAGCAGGGGGTGGGGGAAGGGGAGAGAGACACACGGGGCATGAGCAGAGGTGGGGGGAAGGGGGAAAGACACGCGGGGGTGGGCGGGAGGGGGAGAGACACACAGGGTATGAGCGGGGGTGGGGGGAGGGAGAGAGACACACGAGGCATGAGCGGGGGTGGGGGAAGGGGAGAGAGACACACGGGGCATGAGCAGGGGTGGAGGGGAGGGAGAGAGACACACGGGGCATGAGCGGGGGTGGGGGGAGGGAGAGAGACACATGGGGCATGAGCGGGGGGTGGGCGTGAGGGGTAGAGACACACGGGGCATGAGCGGGGGGTGGGCGGGAGGGGGACAGACACACGGGGCATGAGCAGAGGGTGGGCGGGAGGGGGAGAGACACACGGGGCATGAGCGGGGGGGTGGGCGGGAGGTGGACAGACACACGGGGCATGAGCAGAGGGTGGGCGTGAGGGGGAGAGACACACGGGGCATGAGCGGGGGGTGGGCGGGAGGGGGACAGACACACGGGGCATGAGCAGAGGGTGGGCGGGAGGGGGAGAGACACACGGTGCATGAGCGGGGGCGGGGGGGAGGGAGAGAGACACACGGGGCATGAGCGGGGGGTGGGGGGAAGGGGAGAGAGACACGGGGCATGAGCGGGGGTGGAGGGGAGGGAGAGAGACACACGGGGCATGAGCGGGGGTGAGGGGGAGGGAGAGAGACACACGGGGCATGAGCGGGGGTGGGCGGGAGGGAGAGAGACACACGGGCATGAGCAGGGGGGTGGGGGAAGGGGAGAGAGACACACGAGGCATGAGTGGGGGGTAGGGGGAGGGAGAGAGACACACGGGGCATGAGCAGGGGGTGGGGGGGAGGAGAGAGACACACAGCGTTCGTGTGCAGGCGGCAGATCCCACTCCTCGGCCCTCCGCTGGCCACCGTGTGCTGATGGCATGAGCGGGGGCTGGAGGAACAGGGGAGACACGGAGCATGAGTGGGGGTGGGGGGGACAAGAAGGACACATGGGGCATGAGCGGGGGTGGGAGGAACAGGAGACAGACACAAGACTTACTGTGCATGCGGCAAGAAACTAGGATGGCGGGCGTCTCTGAAGCCAGACGCACTGCACGCTTTCACTGCATCCAATGAGAGAGCACGTCAGATGTCTGCGGACATCATGCAAGCTGCTTGTCCAATCACCGTCCTGTCTGCAGAGCGAACAGGGAAGTGTGTCCGCGAAGCGAACACAGATATCACTAATTTTTTTCACTTACATTTTTGTCATTCATTTTTTTTAAAACTACTGGACGGATTTACACCAAATAAAGCAAAGCACGCTTTCGGGACCAAGCCGCCGCCCCTGCCACAAATTTGGTGTAAATCCGTCCAGCGGTTTGGGCTGTAGGCGTGAGCAAAGTTTTTTCCCATAATGTCTATGGGAAAAAAATAAGTTTTGGGACCCCCCTATAACTTTGCCCCCCCTGGACGAATCCTCACCAAACTTTGCAATTCAGAGTGACCCAAATACTTTTTTTGCAAAGTTTGGTGAGGATTCGTCCAGGGCGAGCGAAGTTATAAGCCGCCCAAAAAGTGCTCTTCCTATGGAAACACCAACTTAACCATAACTACATGGCTACTACCGTGGCCATGTAATATATTACACTATTACTATATGACATGGCCTGCGGTAGCGGTCATGTAGTTATGGTTAAGTTGCTTTCAACTCTCTTTAAACAACCATTATGAGAGCATTGTGGTTATTGGATTTGGTGTGGCGGTGCATGGATGTGGTCCCGCAGGAGTACTGTCCAGGTAGTCTGCGACTGAATACAAAATTGCACTCAGTGCATTTCACTTGGTAGCTTTAGCCTTTGGTACACTCTCAACAGTAGCAAAGAACTGGCACACCCATGATTTGATCTTGGTGCTAGAAATAGGCACTTCCTCTACCTCATCTTCGTAGTCCTCTTCATTGTCTTTGAAAGTACTGTGCTTTATTTGTTGTGAAGGTCTGGTAGGCTCATTTTTAAGATAAATAGTGGTTTTGATAAAATTCTTCCAAGTATGTACTGTGTACTAGATTGGTAATGGATAATGAGTATGAAAAGGTGTAGGAGGTGTGCAAGGGAAATTTTGAAGTTGAAAGTTCCTAGATCAGTAGAAAATGCAGTTCCGATCTGTCCGCGAAGGATGGATCTTATCAGGAAGTGCGTACGGGTTTTCGGACACGTCATCATGCCGCACGCCAGCGTATGGTCATGTGGCACTGTCCGGAAGGTCCGCAATGAAGTCAGATGTTCGTAGACCTCTACGGATGCAAAACTAGTTAAAATTTGTTGCAAACAGTGCATAGAAATGTTAAAAATGATTCTAGAATGTGGGAAATGGCAGAGGTTTAAGGTGACACTTTGTAAATTGGACACAAATATTGTTATATTTGGAAGTATGATATTAGTAAGTTGTAGGCAAATTGCATGCACTGGTAAAAACACATGAAATTCACTGAAAAAAGATTGTTAAAGGGACATTATGGTTAAGTTGCACTAATAAAACCCTATGAAATTCAATGAAAAAACTTTGTTAAAGGGACGTTACGGTTAAGTTGCACTAATAAAAACCTATGAAATTCAGTAAAAAATCATTGTTAAAAGGACGTTATGGTTTCAAGTAAAATCAAAAAACCTCTGAAATTCGCCAGTTGTGTTAAGATAAGCAAGCATAACTCGCGCCACCACTGTTCACTGCTAAGATTAACAACCAGGACATCAAAGATGACATCACAAATATCATTGATGACATCACTGATGACATCACATGTCTAGCCCCTTCTTTTCTGTTCACTGCAATATCTAGGCCAGGTGGTTTTATTTACTGACAGTCAGAAACTTAACTTTCAAAAGGTATTACATTTATAGATATTGCTATTCGAGCATATGCTGAATAAACAGTGGCTAATACTGCCTTCCAAGATAGCCACAACTGTTCTGAAAGTTAGGTTTTCTTCTGTTTTCAGCAGAGCAGCCTGGGGTGCATCAAGGAAACAGAGTCGTGTGAGTGCCCACATTGTCTTTAGGATTATAGATCTCAATGATAAGTACAGTCACCTTTTGCATCTGCCTCTAGGTGTAAGGGATATCTTTTTGGCTACATAATATGTTTGCTCTTTTGCCCTGTAATCAGTGTTTGCACAGGCTTCATGGTGCTAAATCTGTGATGAATGGCTTTTTATGGAGCCAGTAAAAGGTTCCTTCCGTGTTTGGGAGTGTGGGCGGGGTTGTATATTGACGACTCTGACTTAACATAACGTGCATCGGTTGTTCATTAACCCTCCTTCAGATTTCAGGTCTTAATATCATATCAGGTGTATGAATGTCAATGACCATACAAACCAAATAAGAAAAGGCCAGACTTGGCATTCCTACAAGATAATCACCCCTTAATGCAGGGGTGGCTGTGAAACCACATGCCAAACTAATCTGCGGAAATATAATGGTATGACCCTCCTTTAAAGTCCACTGTCACTGGATTATTTTATCCATTGGTTGAGTGCACTGTCAAAAACTCACAAGAAATTGAAAGTTTGGGTTTTCTCCAAGCCCTTGTGTTTGAGAGCCATCGCGAATGGTTGCCTCGGCAACCGGATGCACTGAGACACAATGAAGCGCTGCTAGTGCACGCATGCGCACAAAGCTTAAGGTATTCCGTTTGGAGGGGAGACTCATAAAACAGCAGCATATGCTGATGATAAACTGATGATGCTGGTGAAGCCAGAAACGTTAATTCCAGCATTGGTTGCACTAATGGGTGAGCAGGAGAAAATCTCAGCGCTCAAAATAAGCATGGCTTAGTCTGAATTGTTGGCACTGGGATTATCAGGGGAGCAAACCACTGCAGTGCGTATGTGCTCTCCCTTCAGATGTGCAGAGGGAAGCATCTCCTACTTGGGCATAAAATTAACTGGGAAAATCTCACAGTTATATAGAGGAAATTACCCTGGACTAATAAAGAAAGTACAAGAGGACTTTACTAGATGGAACCTTCTCTGAATATCATGGATGGGAGGCATAAGAATTGGTAAAAATTGTGACTCTCCCCAGACTTCTGTATATATTTCAAATCCTCTCAATTGCAGTTCTGAAAAAATTCAATACATTCATTGATAGTAAAATGTGTCTAGAAAAATATACGTCCCAGAGCCTCCCTAGACTTACTAATGTCTCTGAGGCAAAAAAGGTGCATAGATCTACCGAATTAAAAAATATATTAAGAAGTAGCAAAGCTGAGAGTGGTGAGGGAATATTTCACAGAGAGTCAGGATAAGATCTGGGCCTGAATGGAAAGGGTGGTGGCGGTGGTTCCTTATGATGAACAGGGAAGGATTGGCCCCAGAGTCCGAGGCATTGCTCAGTGCTCCGGACAACATGTGACATTTGGGATTGATGGATTAAGACGGGTCGGTTATCAGCACACCCCTCCCTATGTACTCCCATGTTTGGGAATCACAATTTCTCCTCAGGCTTGGAAAAAGGCAAATTCAATGAATGGCATAAGCAGGGGTGCAAGAAGATAGGGGACATGGTGTGGTACGGGTAGATAGCAACGTTTGAAGAATGCAAGGCACATATAGGGTTAAAAGAAACAGATAGATTTGAATATATACAGCTGAGACACTGGCTAAGACAACCAGAGATACACCAAGCAGCAACAAGATGACTGACGAAATTAGAAACATACATTACATCACATACTGGTGATAAACAATTAGTATCGTCCATATACTCGATTCTGCATGAGGAGACAACTCATAGGACCTGGACATATCAAAAGTCTGGGGAGGGGAAAATAGGTGTAGACGTCTCTCAGGAACATTGGGACGAATTGTGGAGGAATATTCCGAAATTGACGAGGTCCATACAATTACGGGAGGCATGGTACAAGATGATGCTGCAATAGCATTACACACCACAGAAATTACATATAATGTATGACACAGCCTCCGAAGAAAGTTGGAAGGGTTGCAAAGGGGAAGGGAACTGGAAGCATATCGGATGGGACTGCCCCAAGATTAAGAGATTCTGTGACGACATTAATGGTCAGAAAAATCAGATGATACCGGAGTTACATACCCTGTACCTGGGAGAAAGTATATGTGGACTTCTAGACCCGGAATTGTGGTCAATCTCGAAATCGCTAAGAGAGCCATGATGACGGTGTGGTTGCTGATTGCCTAGAATTGGAGACAAACTGATCCAACTATGGTGACAAACTGGCTACCCAATCTTTGGGACATACTGGCAATGGAGTGGATCACGTATCAGATACAAGGAGAAGCCGACACATTCAGGAGTGACTGGGGGCAACTATTAGAGTATTTAAAGAGTGATTACGTGCAACAATGATGCCTGCAAAACATTAGGATACCGGGCATAATGTGATCTAATCCGGGAACCGAGATGGCCCCTTTGGAGCAGAGGAAACGCTTTGACATATGGAAACTAGACGCTATGACACTGTGTGAACCGTGGGCAGAGGGGGGAGTAGTAGTAGTTATATGTATGAAAAATGTAAATAAAATAGTCATTAAAAAAATCCCTCTATACAAGTTAACTTTTCTGAAACCATTGAGCTTTCATCACCACAACCCGCCCATTTTACAGCACTCCCAAATAATTCTACAATCCAACATCTGTGGTTATCCAGAAGTAGAAATGCCTGCTGGTCACTTAAAAAATGCCCACACAATGCACTAGCTTTGGATGGTGCTCAGAAAAACCTCTTACCTTATCTGACTTCATTTTGGACAGAACTACACATGTTGCTACACCTGTACATTTCAGAAAATGTATCAAAGAAAATAAACCCAAACTGTGATTCTTGTGAGCCTTTGGCATTTCTAATGCTTCCCTTTGCAAGTCACTTAAAAGAAAATACCCACATGAACAAGCCCTCAGTTGTGAACCCTGTGAGGGGTGTCTGCTTGCCCACCAGTAGAAAGATGTCCATGCAATCCAGCTGAAAGCATTAATATTATAAAGTAATCCTTACTTAGCTGTGTACCTTTTGGCAAGCTCCAAATCTGGTGGAGTTGCTCCTCCAGAATTTTGCCAGTCAATGATTTGAATGTTGAATGTGAAAGGAAAGAGAACAAGACAACAGCAGCTCAAAGCTGTGGCTTGTCTGACCATTCCGCAACAGCTAGATTCCTCCTGCCCACCACACCTTAAGCAGACACGTTTTCACAATTCCAATCATGGGGGAGGAGCTTGCTGGGTCTCTGCATGGCGGAGCGAGCAATCACGTCGTTCATTTCTGCACCAAGACACCTTTCATGTGCATGGGGCCCCATTCACAGATTCCTGGCATATGTTTAGAGACATGCCTCTACCTCCCCAGCACAAAATGATTGCCAGCTTCAATAGGGGCAGGGGCCTTCGGCGGGGACCGCATGCCCCTCAAAGTGCCTTTTTTCGAACAATGAGGGCAGAAGTCCTCATAATGTGCTGCCTGCCCCCGAAGGTACATTTTTATAAGGATTGAGGGGCAGCGGTCGTCAGCGGATGCTCCATCCTCCCAAAGGTAATTTTTAAAAATGTTTTGAGGCTGGGGCCTTCAGCAGAGTTTGGGGGAGGGGTACCGGTCCATGTATGTGGCAGAGGTGGTCTGCATGGGATGGATGGGTTCCTCCACTACCACCAGAATGACCCCAGCCACTAGCTGCTGTCTCTCTGGTTGGGCCACGGTGACATTGTCCTGTGTAGATGGAACTCTCGTCCCTGTCACTGTGGCTGCCTAGCCGCTTCCTCTAGTTGGGGTTCAATGTGGCTCCTAGAGGGGGAACTACTGTCCTAAGGAGATTTAAGGGGTTCTGTCACCTACATCTCTGAGTCACTTGCCCACTCTGCGTGTCTACCATATCATCATCATCCTCTTCATCTCTCTCCTCAGGAGTGTCCTCATGTCCTCCTGTAGGTGAAAATACAAATGTAGTTGTCATGTATACTCTGGGCACATTGTACCTGCAAATAAACCTCACCAACAGTATAACCTGTACCTTTCTTAATGGGGTATTTCATGCACATTAGCATATGTGCTGAAGTAATATTTGGTCACAGGAGTATCTATGTCATTGTGTGGCATGTGGGACCGGTTTGTACTGTGTACACATGTCACATCAATGTGGCCCTGACACTTACTGCCAGTGAGGCATCAGTGGGAATCCCAAAGAAGAACCATGGATATTCCAGACTGTGTACCCTTATAATTGTTTTGGGGACAAATTCCTGTGGTAAACTTTGCTCCTGCATTGGAACCTTCTTAAAAGCCACGGGGAGTCACCGTAGCATGTAGGAGCTTTGTTGACACCTTGTACTGGCCCCATCACTGTGCAGATGCATAATTCATCTGTGCACCTGTGCATATGTCGCTCTCGATGCTAATGAGTGTGGTGAGGTTGTTCCATGTGTGTCTTAACATGTGCTCACATGGACTCTCCGTAATAGTCTCCAATGTCTTATGCCTTAACTGCATGCACCCTCAATTGTATGCCTTTGAGAACATGTTGAGAAGTCACACTGCACTTTCATGTTGTCCGGGCATGTAATGTCATTGCACATGATATATGGCTCGGACTGAACAATGCTTGGCCTCCTTAGTGCGGTGCTAAGACATGCCAGTTATTAAATGTCTACCTGATGGCAGAACATGTTGACAATGATACTCATTTTACCTTTCTTCCATGTGTTTCTGCGGATCTGCGTGATTTTTCCATCGCGGAAAAGTCAGTGACAGAAAAGTTTGCATGAGAAATGTACGAACCACAAAAGGTCCATACATTTCCCATGAGAACATTCATTAAAACCCCCTACAAACCCACACCCACGCCCACAACACACCCACAACACACCCACACCCCACCCACACCCACACCCACAGCCCCAACATACCCCCACCTTGCTTACCTTTGAAGATACCTCCGTGATCGGGAACAAGCGCCGCAGGGTCCTTTTCTTTTTTCTTTTTTTTTTCCAGCCAGCTGCAGGGGTTTCCAAAGTATAGTGAGCGGGGTGTTGCGGGGGACACCCCCAAAGCCCCTGTATTTTTTCTTGGGTGTGCTGAGGGGGTGTCCCCCGCAACACCCCGCTCACAATACTGCTTAGCATGATGAGAGGGGTATTGCGGGGGACACCCCCGCAGCCACCAGGTTTTTTTTTCATTTTGCGTGGGGCTGGGGAGGTGTCCCCTGCAACCCCGGGGACACCACCCCAGCCCCAACTCCGACCCCACCGAAAAACACCAAAACACATACCGCGAAAGGTTCAAACTTTTGGTAGTTAGAACTTTTCGTGGTGTATGTTTTAGGTCTTTGGTGGAGTCAGACTTTTATTTTCGGTAATTTCTTACAATACCGTTTCTGCAGGCACTTTGGAAACAAGAAGTTTATAAGGTGAAATGAATTCTTCTTCACCCCATAACTTCCACAGGTCTTGTAACATTTGTTTTTTTTTCCCTATCTCTCTTCATTTGGAGTCTTCTTGTGTTTTAATTTTTATCTGTGCCGGTGGGATTCCTCTGGCCTCGATATTTCTAAATTTTGGGGCTTAATTGTTAATATGGCCTCCAGCCAAAACAACCACAAAGTGCCAAATGATTCTAAGGATGCGCAAATCTCCTCTGTAACTCGTAGAATGCCTAAAAGTGATTCGCTGCCACCATTAATTTCACAGGAACCTGCCATTGAGGCCATTCTACAGGAAATAAGATCGCTCAAACCATATATTGAAACCACCAATCAAAAATTGCAGCAGCTTGATGAAAGGTGGAACGTATTTGAAAATAGAATGAGTGAGATGGAAAGTAGAACAGGTCTGACGGAAGACATTTCACCCAGGACGTCTCAACTTGAAAAAGCGGTGAAAGACATTCAAAAGCACAGCAAAGACTTGGAAAATAGAAGCAGGTGCAACAACCTGCACATTACTGGCCTTCCAGAGGGCTCTGAGAGCAATGATGCCATATACTGTTTCTCCATAATTTATTACCAGTCCTACTTAACATCCCAAAATAAATGTATCTCAGCTTCCAACACGCTCATCGTATCGGCCCATCAAGAAACCCGCAATCTGCACATCTCCCAATCTCCCACCGCATACTTTGATCTTTTATCTACTTGGATACACCCAATTGCAGCTCATTCTTTCAAAGGCCAAAGAGTTAAACACCCTCATCTGGCATGGGAAAAGAATCTATATCTATCGTCCGGTGTTTAAACATCTCAACGTCCGATATGGCCTTTACCATCCCTGCTCCTTTAAAGTTACGTATGATGGTTGCACTTTAATATTTGACGAACCTTCTGACTTCAAGACATTCATCCATTCCCTCAAGACCGACAACATGGATACGTTGCTTCCTTTCAACCCATCTTCTTCTGGGAGTTGACTTTTTTTTAACATTTCTGAAGTGTTGCAGCCTCTAATTTGCCCCCAATGGTGGGCCAGACTCTGCTTGGTACCCCTCTTCTTCCAGGGCTTTTTGGCTTTTTAGTTTTTTTTTCTCGGCCCTGTTGGCGTCACCTACTTTTTTTTTCTTTTCTCCCTTTTTATTCTTCTTGATGTACTTGATCCTGTCTGCTCTCTCTATACATCATATGTCTCAATTTGTCAGCTCATTCAAAGTTATGCTTTTCTGTTTTATATCACCTCTCCTGATCAAGTACCCCGTCATTAACATCCCCACCATACCCTTTCATGCCTTGATTACATTTTCACTACTAAATCCCTTACAAACACTATTACTGACTCCCTTATCTCTAATTTTATTATATCTGATCATGCCCCAGTCCTAACCACCTTTGATCTCTCTGACATCAGGAAACTGTCATGATCTCTGCTTCCAAAAGATCAGGACTTGCCCAACTCCCTTGGAAGCAGACCCATAACCCCGGTTCCGAGTGCCAGCCAGTCCCAATTGGGACCTTTTGGACCCTGTCCTGGCGCCAGTGGCACCAGGCTCATAAAGATGCCCAGTCCCAGCGCTGGAAGCGCCGGGCTCATAATGCTTGGGTGGACTTACCTGCAGCAGACCATGCTGCTTACTTACCTGCCAGTTGAGCCCCTGATCCTCTTCTGTTTGGGACTACTTTTCCTGTTGGGTGGGGCAGGAGCCACTCCCTAGGTTCAGAACACTGGAACTCTTCTGGAAAGCAGGAACTCTTTTCTTACCTAGGCGAGGCTGTGGAAGGAGACACCTAAGCACTACAGGAGGCTATTTAAACCACACCCGATGAATGAATCTTGCTTTGCGTTATTCTGCATTCTCTGCAGCAGAACGCTCATCGTGTCTTCAGCTTCTGATCCTGGGCCTAAGGGAACAAAGGCTTATCATCCTGGAATCCAGTCTTCAGCAGCACCTGTAAAGACAAAGAAAGAACAGGTTAGCACTACGGTCTTCAGTGGCAGCGCATCTCTTACCTGGTCCATCGGCTGTCACCAACGCCTCGCACTGCATTCCGGCATCTGAAAGACAAAGGCTTACCTACTCTTCGCATGCTCCGGAGGTCTTCGCACTGCATTCCGGCATCGGAAAGACAAAGGCTTACCTACTCTTCGCATGCTCCGGAGGTCTTCGCACTGCATTCCGGCATCTGAAAGACAAAAGCTTACCAGCTCTTCGCACGCTCCGGAGGCCTTCGGCGTTGCATCCCGCATCTGAAAGACAAAAGAAGGTGCGTTTAAAGACATTGGGCAACTTTATTACTCACGTGCCATTACTCCTTCCCACGCCGAATCCAGTGGGTATTCCAGCACCCTTCAGTTTCTCTAAAGCTCCGAACTTGTACCTGCAAGATAAAAGGGACAGTTAGTGCGCATCGTGAAGCAGGCTACAAGCGCTTACTTACGTGCTTCCAGGCGCTTCTATTCCTCACGCGGGTTCGATCCTCAATTCTCTTCAGCCCGCCATCCGCCATCGCCGGAACCCTGCAAAACAAGAGATATCATTACAAAAGACTTTTAAGACATTTGAAGTGCCCAGAACTTACCGTTCGTGCAGTTAACGACGGACAACAGTCCTCTGAGATCAAGAGGCCTGCACCCTTATCCAGTGAAGAAACTGGTTACGGCACCCTGCCCCGAGGCAGATGGAGGGCTCCGCGTTCACTTACCTAAGACATCTTACTCTTCGAGTCAGACATACAGTGCACAGAGGTCCAGCCCAAAGAGCCAACCGTGTGTTACACATCACCTTTGAAGATACGGCATTCACCCAGTCAAGAACGGCGCCTCTGCGGGAATCAGGTGAGCGTTACAGAACGCAAAGCCGACCGCAAAACTCCGACCCAGGCGCTATGGAAACCTCGGATACCGACCAGCTAGCCCAGTTACTTGGGGAACTAAGAGCAGAAGTGCATGCAGCCCGTCAGGAAACGAATGCTCTAAGAAGGGAACTGATTATTTCCAAGGAGCGAACAGACGATCTCGCTAGACAATTGCTACAGTCACAAGCCGGACAAACTCCGTTACCCGCATCAGGGGCAAATCTTCCTTCAACATCCTCTACGAACCCAGTGCAGATCAACCTACCTGGGAATGTACCTCTGGCTCCGCCCGAACGATTTTCTGGTGACCCAAAGAGGTTTGCAGTATTTATTAATCAGTGCCGGTTGCACTTCTTATGCCGGCCAGCAGCCTTCCCAACTGATCAAGCTAAGGTAGCTTTCGTGCTTTCGTACCTTAGTGGCAATGCGGCAGACTGGTCGATCCCTCTAGTTAATCAAGATGATCCTGTTCTCCATGATTTTCAAGCTTTTCAGCTTAGTATGGAAAAACTGTTTGCAAGACATTCACAGGGGCAGGCCTTGGACAATGAGCTCCTTTCATTGCGACAGGGTAATCAAGACCTTTTGGCTTATATTGCGTCTTTCAACAGACTGATAGTGGAAACTCGATGGCCTGAGGACAAAAGGATTACGCTGTTTTATAGAGGTTTACGTGGAGAGCTCAAAGATGTGTTAGCCCAAGTAGTGAATCCCCCGCAAGACTGTTCGGACTATATTGACTTAGTCGTTCAAATTGACCACAGACTGCAGAACAGGAAGGCCGATCATTCCAAGTTTGATGCTCGAGTATTTTCCAAATCACCAACTCCTACCAAAGGAGTAGACTCCGGGGAACCAATGCAAATAGGGGGCCTGAAAGGACCACTAACACAAAAGGAGCGGGAAAGGAGAAAACAGCTGCAATTATGCCTCTATTGCGGAAACTCGGGGCACTTTCTTCGAGACTGTCCGGTGAAACCAGCCAAGAAGGCAGTAGGAGCTGCAGTTACCAGGGTCACAAACTCTGAGCAGGGAAACGACCTCGCCCGACAAGAATAGAGGTCCTCTTGCCGAGCGTTAAAACCAGTTCCGTGACCTCGCATTTCGTGATACCTATGGTCCTCATTAGCCCTGAACATCCGGATCGATTACATGCGATTGAAGCTTACGTCGACAGCGGTGCCATCGGCAATTATGTGGATCATGAAATGGTTTTGAGGATGAATCTGACTCTTTGTCCAAAGGCTGTAAAGGACGTCATTACTACGGTGGATGGTACGGAGATAGCCTCCGGACCAGTAACGCATACCACCCAAGAAGTGACGCTAATAAGTCAAGATGGACACCATGAGAAGATCGTGTTCGATGTGATCAAGGCCCCTCAGTTCCAGATTATTCTAGGAATTCCTTGGTTAGAAAAGCACAATCCTCAGATTGATTGGCGAGCAAGAACGGTTCAGTTTCCAGAATGTGTCTCTACTTGTCACCCTCGACCTGGTGTTGCACTGGCAGCAATTTCCTCGGAGGCTCCCCAGTTACCTCCGGAATACCTAGAATTCCAAGATGTTTTCCGGAAGGATCAGGCTATCTCTCTACCTCCTCATAGGTCTTATGACTGCCAGATATACCTGATACCTGGTTCCACTCCTCCTTGTAGTAGAATTTATGCCCTCACCGAGCCTGAGAATCTTCACCTCCGACAATACCTGGATCAATACCTAGCGGATGGGTTTATTCGTCCTTCCAAGTCCCCTGCTTCCTCAGCTTTGTTCTTCGTTCCAAAAAAAGAAGGGGACCTTAGAACTTGTATAGATTATCGCGCCCTGAACCAGATCACCGTTAAGAATAGATATCCGTTACCTTTGATCCCTGAACTCCTGGACCAAGTCAGAAAAGCATGCATATATACAAAGCTGGATCTTAGAGGAGCCTACCACTTGGTACGAGTAAAAGAGGGCGATGAATGGAAGACGGCCTTCCGCACCAAGTATGGGCTATTTGAATATCAGGTCATGCCCTTCGGACTTTGCAATGCCCCGGCCGCCTTTCAATATTTTATGAACGATGTCCTCAGAGAGCTCATAGATGTGTGTGTTGTTGTTTACATTGACGACATCCTCGTTTATTCTTCATCAGAAACTGAACATCGGAAACAAGTGAAAATGGTCCTCGAGAGATTGCGTCAACACAAACTTTTCGCTAAGTTGGAAAAATGTGTTTTCAACGTGACTGAAGTTGAATTCTTGGGATTCATATTATCACCTAGCGGAGTGCGTATGGATTCAAAGAAGGTCGATGCAATTCTCAAATGGCCATCGCCATCCTCCGTAAAAGGTGTTCAAAGCATGTTAGGCTTCGCTAACTTTTACCGCAGGTTTATCCCTGAATTCTCTCGAATAGTCCAGCCCATCACCGCCTTGTTAAAGAAAAACAAACGTTTTGAATGGTCTACCGAGGCGGAACAAGCTTTCCAGAATTTGAAGACTAGATTTATCTCTGCACCGATCTTAAAACATCCTCGCCCAGAACTCCCCTACATCGTTGAAACTGATGCTTCGAGCCTTGCCATGGGGGCAGTTCTATCACAAAAGGACCCAGTAACCAATCAGTTGCATCCCGTGGCATTTTGGTCCCGCAAATTCTCGCCTCCTGAAATCAATTACACTATTACTGATAAGGAACTTCTAGCTATCAAGTCCGCCTTTAAGGCTTGGCGGCATTATCTTCTGGGGGCCCGACACACCGTTACTGTGATTACAGATCACCGAAACCTGCAATATTTGAAAACCGCAAAAGCTCAATCCTCTAGGCAACTCCGTTGGGCACTATTCTTTGCCGAGTTTGACTTCATAATTACCTATCGACCTGGTACAAAAAACGGTAAAGCTGATGCCCTTTCTCGGATGGGAGTGGAAGAACATTTGATCAATCCTAAACCTGTACCTATCATTCCCGAACAAAGAATTCTGGGTGTAATCGCCACACAATCCATAGAGGAAGTTAAGGATAAGGCCAGGCTACTGGTAACTCCAGCAGACATACAGAATTGGCATCTGCAGGGAAAGGACTTTACGGTGAAGGACAACCTATTATATTTCCAAGAACGGTTATACCTGCCCAGCACAGATTTACAGAAAAAGGTAATCTCTTGTTATCACGATTCTTTAATGGAAGGACATCCCGGTATGGCCAAAACCTCGGAAAAGATCAAGCGCTACTTCTGGTGGCCATCCTGGAAAAAAGATATCAGAGACTTTATAATGTCCTGTGGAGTATGCGCCCAAAACAAGAGTCAAAAGGAAAAACCAGCCGGCCTCTTACGCCCTATTGACATCCCACCTTGCCCTTGGCATACGCTTTCTATGGACTTCATCACAATCTACCTCCATGCTCCGGATACAATACGATCCTAGTAATCGTGGACCTATTCTCCAAGATGGCGCATTTCATTCCACTCAAAGGCTTACCAACAGCAGCAACTCTGGCCCGAGAATTTCTCGAAAACATCGTCCGACTGCATGGTTTTCCTTCAGTTCTAATTTCGGATCGAGGGAGTCAATTTATTTCTCATTTTTGGCGAAGTTGCTGTCGGTCGGCTCAAATTGATGTGAGACTTTCGGCCAGCCACCACCCTCAAACCGACGGACAAACCGAGAGGACCAATCAAACTCTGGAACAGTATTTGCGCTGCATGCTACAACAAACTGAAAAAACTTGGAAAGATATCCTTTGGATAGCCGAATATGCCTACAATAATTCTGTCCACTCGGGAGCTGGGAAGACCCCGTTTTTTCTTTTATACGGTAGTCACCCTCGAACCTCGGAGTTGGATCCACTCCAAGATCTTGGAACACCAGCAGTAGACCACCTGCATTCTACAATCACCCAAGCCTTTAAGGAAGCCGTTTCTCACCTTCAAAGGGCTAAAGAACAATACAAGAAAGGAGCAGACCAACATCGGAAGGAAGCCCCCCAGTATCAAGTAGGAGATCAAGTCTGGTTATCCACCAAATATCTACCTCTAAAAGGACCACACACATTCAACCCAAGATACCTTGGTCCCTATTCCATCACTACCATAGTAAATCCAGTAGCGGTCAAGTTGGACTTGCCCCCTCACATGAAGATACATCCGGTCTTCCACGTCTCTCTATTAAAACCTGTGCAACCTCAAACCCGACTAACTAAATCTCCAAAACCTATTCTAGTTGACGGAGAACTCGAGTTTGAAGTCAAAAGCATCCTGGATTCCAAGATCTCCAAATCTAAACTATTTTACCTGATTGACTGGAAAGGCTACGGTCCCCAAGAAAGATCCTGGGAACCTGCAGAATATGTCCACGCGCCTCGTCTAATCAAAAGATTTCATCGAACATTTCCTAACAAGCCAAAACCCCCGGAGAAGCCCGGTTTGGGAGGGGCCTTGAGGGGGGGTGCTGTCATGATCTCTGCTTCCAAAAGATCAGGACTTGCCCAACTCCCTTGGAAGCAGACCCATAACCCCGGTTCCGAATGCCAGCCAGTCCCAATTGGGACCTTTTGGACCCTGTCCTGGCGCCAGTGGCACCAGGCTCATAAAGATGCCCAGTCCCAGCGCTGGAAGCGCCGGGCTCATAATGCTTGGGTGGACTTACCTGCAGCAGACCATGCTGCTTACTTACCTGCCAGTTGAGCCCCAGATCCTCTTCTGTTTGGGACTACTTTTCCTATTGGGTGGGGCAGGAGCCACTCCCTAGGTTCAGAACACTGGAACTCTTCTGGAAAGCAGGAACTCTTTTCTTACCTAGGCGAGGCTGTGGAAGGAGATACCTAAGCACTACAGGAGGCTATTTAAACCACACCCGATGGATGAATCTTGCTTTGCGTTATTCTGCATTCTCTGCAGCAGAATGCTCATCATGCCTTCAGCTTCTGATCCTGGGCCTAAGGGAACAAAGGCTTATCATCCTGGAATCCAGTCTTCAGCAGCACCTGTAAAGACAAAGAAAGAACAGGTTAGCACTACGGTCTTCAGTGGCAGCGCATCTCTTACCTGGTCCATCGGCTGTCACCAACGCCTCGCGCTGCATTCCGGCATCTGAAAGACAAAGGCTTACCTACTCTTCGCATTCTCCGGAGGTCTTCGCACTGCATTCCGGCATCGGAAAGACAAAGGCTTACCTACTCTTTGCATGCTCCGGAGGTCTTCGCACTGCATTCCGGCATCTGAAAGACAAAAGCTTACCAGCTCTTCGCACGCTCCGGAGGCCTTCGGCGCTGCATCCCGTATCTGAAAGACAAAAGAAGGTGCGTTTAAAGACATTGGGCAACTTTATTACTCACGTGCCATTACTCCTTCCCACGCCGAATCCAGTGGGTATTCCAGCACCCTTCAGTTTCTCTAAAGCTCCGAACTTGTACCTGCAAGATAAAAGGGACAGTTAGTGCGCATCGTGAAGCAGGCTACAAGCGCTTACTTACGTGCTTCCAGGCGCTTCTATTCCTCACGCGGGTTCGATCCTCAATTCTCTTCAGCCCGCCATCCGCCATCGCCGGAACCCTGCAAAACAAGAGATATCATTATAAAAGACTTTTAAGACATTTGAAGTGCCCAGAACTTACCGTTCGTGCAGTTAACGACGGACAACAGTCCTCTGAGATCAAGAGGCCTGCACCCTTATCCAGTGAAGAAACTGGTTACGGCACCCTGCCCCGAGGCAGATGGAGGGCTCGGCGTTCACTTACCTAAGACATCTTACTCTTCGAGTCAGACATACAGTGCACAGAGGTCCAGCCCAAAGAGCTAACCGTGTGTTACACATCACCTTTGAAGATACGGCATTCACCCAGTCAAGACCGGCGCCTCTGCGGGAATCAGGTGAGCGTTACAGAAACCATCTTCCAGATGGAAATTTAATAACTGTCTTCTCCAAGACCAACATTTTATTCAGTCTTTCATGGCCTTCAAACAGAACCTTTTTGCAGAAAATGTAGATGAAGACACCTCCATCTTCACAAACTGGAGACTTTTAAAGCTGCCCTTAGAGGTCATATAATCGCCTTCTCCAGCATGAAAAAGAAGCAATACAAAAAATACCTTGATTCTCAATACCTTGAGCTTACTACTGCTGAGAAGCAATATTATCGCACATCCTCAAACACAGACCTTCACACCGTCCTATCCCTTCGCTTTGAAATTAACAAAATACTCACTGAACAAGCTGCTGGAGCAATCTTAAAATATAAATCCAAAATCTACCAAACCTCCAATAAAGCTGGCAAAGCTCTTGCCTCCTATCTCAAAGCTAGGAAAGAGAAAATTCTAATCCCCCATATAAAAAATCCCTCTGGTGCCATTGTTACCAATTCCTCAGAGATTATTAAGGTCTTCAAAGAATTCTACACTAATCTATGCACTCTGGAATCTTCTGTCCCAGGCTACACTCTCAAATCCTTTCTTGATAACCTTAATAGATGATCTTATCAACTGATCTAGGTGACCTGGAGGGTGACCTCACCACGTAGGAAATCATATAGGCCGTCAAGGGGTTGGGAAAAGGCAAGGCTCCTGGACACAACGGTCTTTCCAATGAATTTTGTAATCGATTCTCCAGCTCCTTGTCCTCTACACTCAAAACCCTGTTTTTATGATTCCGAGGTTCCTTTCCCATATTCAGGCCTCACATTCCCGTGTGCAAAAGCCTGCTTCCTGACGTGCGCAGCGCCTGGCTGCTCTGTTCTACCAACGCTGGTGGTTGCCTTGGAAACAGACAGTGGCATCGCTCCTTTCCGCGAAGCGGAGTTCCATTGCTGCACCTTGCACATCATTCGTGGGTCATGTGATTGGGTCAGCAGGACGGCGTGGCAGGTTGCGCTTCCGCGTTTGCTTAAGAGTCTCTCAAGCACGGCACCCGCTGCTTCTGATTGCAGTTAGCTTACGTTGGTTAAGACTCTTCACTTTCTGGAAATTCTGTTTACAGGCTCTCGACTCCTGCCTGTCTCACGGACACCTACTGACTGCTGATTTTGTACTTTACTTGCCACGCCGTTGCTGACTCGCACCTGCCTCACTGACTCCTACCATCTGCTGTATGGACCTTCTTCTTGCTTCCGCTTGGATCCTTGTTTGTCGACCTCTCCACTCTCTGCTTCAGGGACGGGTAAGGACACATACCCCCACTGCATACTGCTGTGCTTTCGAACTCCAACCGCTGTCTATTGGGAACATCTAGAGGCAGGTTATTCCATCTTGAGGATCTTTGTGCACTTTCAGGACGCTCCGCAGCCTTCATCGGTGCACCACCTCGGAACTAGTCCATCCCTCGTGTGACCGGGCTCAGATCCCTACTAACCTTCCCTTTTTATTGTTTTACTCCTTCCTTGTTTTGTTCAATTGGATTTGCTTCTTGCAACAATCCTCATCATCCCTCACTGGGCACCGGTAAGATAATAGCCACTCCATCTAGCAACTATACCTTTCCTCATAGTATTCTTGAACACCAGTGTACCCTTACTGTTAATAGGAACCAGGGTACCTGGCTTTTCTCTGAACGCTCGAGATAAATTTAACAGGTTATTCACTTGTACACTAGGGGTTTTTGGATATCCTCCTCACCGACTACTATTAACCTCTGTGTTTTTTTCCTTGCAGCCTGGTACCATGGCGGTGTGTTCTCCCCGCTCTTTCATTTGATCTGCTCCTCTGCCTGTCCTTATCATCATGCAGCAGAAGGATGCATCAATGGAAATAGTTCCCTCAAGTGAGGAGGCTTGGGTTAAGGACTAACCCAGGCTCTTCAATCAATTAGGACAAGCCAGAAGTCCAGTACTCACCTGTCATCGTCACCATAAACTATTCCTCTGTCGGTGAGTAACACCTTACTCTTCCTTTATTTCTAAGGGCTCCTCGTCTGGAACCTTTTTTAAGCCCTCCTTATCCCTTTTCCTAAAACAGATAAAGACCAAGATCTTCCTAATAATTATAGACCCATATCCCTCATAAATGTAGAAAGTCAAATATTTGACGAAATTATTGCCAATAGAATTACATCCTACCTTCCCAGTCTCATCAAATCCGACCAGGTATTATACGTCAAAGGCAGAAACATTTCAGCCAATGCCAGACTCCTCGGTTTATACCGCCATTGCCCTAGACGCCGAAAAGGCCTTTCATCTGATCAACTGGGACTATATGTTCCAAGCTCTACGATGGCATGGATGTGGTGAGGGTTTTATATCCCTTCTGTACTCTGACCACAAATCCATGATGTGTATCAATGGTCAGTTCTCATCATTTTTCTCTTTACAAAGAGGAACTAGGCATGGCTGTCCTCTTTCCCCCATTTTATATGTCCTATCCCTGGAATCCCATTTAGTACTCATCCGATCTGACAAAAATATTCCTGGGATGCGTCCGGTGTCATGGAACCAAGATAGCTGCATGTGCAGATGATATTCTCATTCTTATGAAAAACCTGCCCTACTTGCTGGCCATACTTCAAGATCTCTCATCTGTTTCAGGATATAAACTCAATAGAGACAAATCAGAACCTTTCCCTTTAAATTCGTACTGCATCAAACACGAATTAGATGTCTTTGGCTTCAAATGGTGCGATAACTCCTTCAAGTATCTAGGCTTCCTCGGTTAGCAGCACTAACACAATAAATTCAGACACCTTACTCAATGGGCTTAGTGATTTTTCATCCACCTAGTCCCCTCTTTATCTCTTTATCTATACTGGTGAGGTCGCTTGGGCACTATTGAGATGATGTTTTCCCCCATTGTGCTATACTATCTACAAATGCTCCCAATTCCTCTCCCTGCTACATTTTTCATATCCATAAACTCAATATTGCTCAATTTCTTATGGGGAAAAGCAAAAGAATTGCACTCAACAAACTCAAATTCCCTTATGAAAGTGGTGGGGTCAGATTTCCAGACTTCAAACGTTATCACTACGCCTTCATTCTCAAACAAACCTGCTGCTGGTATTCCCCTTCTGATTTTAAAGACGCAACCTTGTGGATCAAAATTGATAAGCAGTTAGTTTCCCTTCACAATCTTGCCGACATATTTTACCTCACTAATTGCTCTTCTAATACGCTCTCCGACCCGATCAAAGCTTCCAAATATGCCCTAAGAGCATCAAAATCCCATCTCAAGAACTATACCCTTATTTGTGGCATAACAAGTCCATGACGATTAATAACAGAGCACTTAATAGGAAATATTGACTCTCTAAGGGCATTAAGTTTATTCATCAGATTGTACAAGATCACACCATAACGGCATTCCAAGACCTCAAGAATTCATTCATTCTACATGGCTCAGAATTTACCTTTTACAACAAGTTGGTCAATGTCTGTCTGAACGGTCTTCTAGCTCATAACACCAACTTTATTTTCACCATACACTACAAGAGTACTTCTCATTACCATGGTCCCTGACAAACTGCCAAACTTTACAAACTGTTGACTACAGCTGACTCTCCCACAATCAAATGGCTTGTACAATCCCATGGGAGACTGACTTTGGGTTGGTCTTTAATGAGCACACTAGGTCTCAGCTTTGGTCCAAGATTAGATATGTTTCCACCTCTGACAACATCACTGAAAACCTCTTTTTCTTCACGCACAAAGCCTTCATCACCCCTTTGAACTAAATAAAACTAAAACTCAATCTGATTGCAATTGCTAGTCATGCGGGAATGCACCAGACTCTTACAAGCATATGTTTTATGAATGCCCGTTTGTGCTCAGGCTACATCAGGATATCTGGAAATTCCTAACAGCAATTTTTAACATACATGTCTCTCTATCCCTTACAAATGTGTTCCTGGGTAGTATTACTGTCAATGGTGAGGATTCTCTCTCCTACCCCATTCTATGTGACCTCTTTATTGCTATAGCCATCAAACTCATTACCGCCAATTGGAAAAATGTTCAAAACATCTCAACAAAGGGCTGGTAAATTCATATCTGCCACAGACATAGAATTGAACCCTGTATAGCTTCCTATCTTGATCCTGTCCCCAAATACAACTTGAAATGGGCTCCATTTGTTAATTACTTGGCTCATCACCATATGTCTGCACATGGTTCATGAATTCTCTTTTATATCTTCTTACCATTGATTATTTGTACTGCAAGAACTGTATATGAGAAACATGTCACTGTTTCCTCTCCTCCCCATCCCCTCTTTTCCTTGTGTATGGTGGCTGTCTCTTGTTCGTTCCACAGTCTGTCCAAACTCAATTATCCACTCATGTTTATGTAAATCACTTGACAGTCATGGATTATTTTATTATCTTGACCCGGTTTATTCAATTCATCTCTTTTTATCCATTCACTACTCTATACGCTTATCAAAATTTGATATATTGTCAAAATATTTTGAATCAACGCATAACATACTGGTCCCCTGATCTTTTCCAAGTTTACCAATGTTTGGTGGTTCTCTCTTGTATGTTCAATAAAAATTTATCAAACAAAAAAACAAAAAAGCAATACCCATAAACTCCACAGACTTCAATTTCACCGTCCAGTTACTGAAGTGATATTATGTGCGGCAGGGCCATGCCAGCTCTCTACCTTCCCAATTCTCTGCCAGGGAGGACAGAGATCCAGCCCACCTCTGGAAAAGGGTGCATGTCAACTAGCGGTCCGATTCTTCTCCTTAAAGACGCTAAATGAACCCAATGAGTGTTAGTTATAAAGTGCTAGTGAGTATGTCACATGTCAATTTGGTGCATATTCCCTGTTTTGGTGTACATCACGTTCAGATAAGACCAGTGTCTGTTTCACACGGTTCCATGTGTTAAGACCACGGCAAAAATGGCTGTGGATGCAAAATATTGCGGCAAAAAAGCTGTGGTTTTGCTGCCGCAATCCATGTAAAGGATGCAGGGTACACCCCCGCAACCTCCAGACCCATTATACCATTTAAGGGAAGCAGGGGACACCCACGCACCCCCGCTCCCCTTAAATGGTATAAGGAGGTACACCTTTACTAGGTCAAACCACAGCATTTTTGCAGCAATTTCTTGCACATTTTTTGCACAGGCGACTTTTTTGCCGCAATGTTATCACTGCACACCGTTTCACACACTTGAGCTTTGTCAAGTCTGCTTTCAAACGCAAATGTATTAATCTCCATGTGTGCCTTCAGGTAGTCTTAAATAAACGTTGCTTTTCCAAAACATTAATAGTGGACGACGGAACAACAATAGTTACCCGACATGAATTATACCAAAATGGAAACAAATTAACATAATGGATAAATAAAAGGATGAATGTGCCACAGCTGCCAAGTTTCCCAGATGCTTGACATCTCGAACTAGTACCCCATTGCATCCTGGGCCTTGGAGTTTCGTTTTTCCCATTGCAAGTATGTGCCTACAAGTCCCAGCATTCAATGAAAAAAGCAGGACTGGCACTAGGTGTAATTTATTTATTTATTCATTTTGACATTTGTAGAGCCCTCCCAGCCCTAGGGCATCTGGGTGCTAAATATCTTGTTAGCATTACAACCGTTGCATTAGTACAAAGCACAAAGCAATAGGTCTAACGAAAGTTGGCGCATTGGTCGCCAGTACAAGGAAATGTGTCTTACAATTGAAGGTACAGCAATCATTCAAGCCTAATAGTCATGTTAATTTGGCGTATCGTTGAGCATCAAGGCATTTTCAATAGGTAGTTACCATACAAGTGAGAAATATCGGTGCATTATCTATGCAGCTAAGCCCAGATGGTCAAAACAGGTCTAAGCATGGTGAGTCAGTGATACGAGAGGCTTAGGTTGGGTGGGATAGCTCATATGAGTAGAGCCAGGTTTTCAGCCTCTTACGGAAGGCCCAGTAGGAAGATTCAGATCTGAGGGCTGGAGGTAGCGCATTCCAATGTTTAGCAGCTACCACTGTGAAGCTATTGCCTCCTACTTTCTGACGTTTGTATGTGGGAACGGTGAGAAGGTTCAAGTAGGCAGTGCGGTTAGGTCTGTTAGATTTGTGCTGTGAACATTTATTGGATAGGTATTTAGGAGCGTACAATGAGATGCATTTGTGTGCATTTGTGTGTCAGTGAGAGAGCTTTGAAGGTCGATCATGTACATGCAGCCAGTGGGATTTGCGTCTCGCCACAGAGATATGGACGTTTTTGGGGCTATTGAGTGCTGCTCTGATGGTGTTGTTTTGTATCACCGCCAATTCTTTTAGTTTGTGTTTGTTGGTGCCAAGGTACAAGATATTGCAATAGTCTAATCTAGATAGGATAAGCACTCTGGCTAGCATGATGCAACTGTCTGGTGACAGGAAGGGTCTGCAGGTGTTGATAAGTTTAGAAATATAAGATGCCACCGAGGCTGTGGCGTTGACTTGTCAATTTATTGAGAGGGCAGAGTGAAGGTAAATTCATGCATGGAACTGGGACACTTGGCAGCTATGATGATACAAATTCACTTGTGAAGTACTTATTTAAAATGTGATAACTAGTGGCCTGGGTAGAATATGTACGTGCAGTGGAACAGCCCCCTTCCTCACTTTCCCTTAATGCTGATTGGCTCGCTTCATGCGTTTGGTGCATGATTAAAAGCGGAGAATTGCTCACTCAGGTAATACAAAATTAACCATATCGATAAAGAGAACTGTTTGTTGCTCAAACACACCGTGCTCATTAAGGCAAATAGCGAATCCCTCTTTAATATTAGGAAAACCTCTCTAGTAAAAAAGTAGCAAAATAAAAACCAGTATGCAAAAGATTAATACATGGGTTTTACTGCAAATTCACTGAAGTAAACAACATTGAATATTGCAATCAATAATCAGGTAGACATTGACCAAATAATCCATGAATAGGTCTACCATTCAGATACACCCCTCAATACCAAAAGGTCATTATTAATCAAAGCATCTGCTAAACAAAGCAGTAACCAGACATAACATGTCAATCAACTTAAAAGAGTGTTTCTTTGAATTGAATTGCAAAATGTGCAGACAATATAATGAGGACTCACGCAAATAGCTTCAAACGTTTTTGGACCTCAGGGAGGAGATCTGTGAAGCACACCTGCCTCTCTCAAGCCAATTACACAATAATGCTTTATTATGACAGTAGCGTGTATGCTGGGAGGACTGCGCTGTCCTTGCGGACACAATGTCAGGGCCAAACACATGATGCACAATGAACAAACAAGTAAATCCTCATGGGCGAGTGTCCGCAAGTGCGCGAGAGTTCCTCTGAGGAGGACTTCACTAGGGATGACGGAGCGCAGCTGGAGTTCAAGAGTGGTTATAGAAACATCTGCGTCTTCCTAGAACATATTGTACACAGCTACAATGAGCGTCCACAGATGTCCTTGTAACAGAATGACTTATGGTTAATGCATCTCGAACACCAACCTGAGCATACTGTTAACACTATAGAAATACTGACACATGAAGACATGCTACCTTGCATGACAGACACATGTTTAAAAACTGACACTGCTGCATTTGAGCCATTCAACCAAATGTATAAGCGAGAATTAAAAAAAAAAAACAGTTATTAGAAAATTTAGAAAAATACCATTTGCCATACTGAGACGGTGAGACCGAGTCAATGATAAACAAAGAAAACAGACTCATAATGAAAGAAAAGTACAATTATATTTCTCTTCTCAACACTCTTGCCAATCAACTTAGCTCAACAGGACATATCAGGTTCCTCCTTAACTACCTCCAGCTAATTTAGCTTTAAATCTCTGCTTGCCTCTAGACTACACGCTGTAAGGAACTCATGGTGGGAACAGTAAAGACAGGCACAAGTGATCACAATTCAAGGGTGTTTATTGAACTGTACAATTGCTAAGAAAAACGCCTAATCTAAACCTAAATCTAAGATGGGAGCAAGCTACAACCATCACATTATAGTAAGGCAGTCCTAGTGGCGTCTTGTCAAATAAAAAGGGCCTGTACTAAAATAAACTATTGCCAATCCTTATCACTAAGTTATAAAATAGTGTGGGATAATATTCACAAGAAAAGAAAGAAGTGTTCAGCAAATGATAAGTCAGCATGTTATGGCTGGGGTCCCCCTTCCCCACGTTTTTTGGGACAAGGCGGGTCTCTTGAGCACAGCACACTCCTGGGCCTCGCCAGCACGAGGTTCCTTTCAACGATGCCAGGACCTTCTGCGGCCATGTCCCTTTTCTGCAAAGTCTCTTTCCTTAGAAGGTCTGATGGACCATAAACAACAAAGAAAAAGTGTCTTCAATGACTCTTCACATTGGGCGATTACT
Source organism: Ambystoma mexicanum (assembly GCF_040938575.1). Lineage (NCBI taxonomy): Eukaryota > Metazoa > Chordata > Amphibia > Caudata > Ambystomatidae > Ambystoma > Ambystoma mexicanum. The sequence goes on along the minus strand of NC_090935.1, from coordinate 103,521,761 downwards.
CTTTACCTTTGGACCCCCTCAGCCGGGCTTCAATCCTTCTCTCACTGTTAGCCTCCCTCAGTCGGCTTCACTATGGCCTTTCACTCAAAAACATAACATTCAAAAGTCTCAATATCTTTTTAAACAACTATTCACTGTGGACATCCCTCAGCCGGGTTCATACTTGTCACCATAATGTTCAATGGCATATCACTGTTTATCCCTAATTCGCAGGCATCCCTCAGCTGGGTTCACATATCCAATCTAACACAGTTCAAGATGTTCTCATGTCATCAGAAAGCGGGGTTCCCTTCCCCTAGCTTTCTCTTGTCATCCCTCCATCGGGTTCACATTTGCCACAGTTCACAAGACAGTTGTCCTCATTAAATCATTTATGGGTGCAATACAATTCACACATATATTATTACCACAAGGTAGCCATTCTACCACAACACTGGTCCAAAATGGTTAAACCAACATGTTTAAGCCTCCCTTTTTTGTTCTCTCAGGTTAGCCTTCTTCTGCCAAGCAAGGGTCACAAAGGGCCATATTTGGTCATGCATTCCTGCAGGCTTCCAGCAAATACATCTGTAACATGGACTGCAATGGTGGAGTGGCTGGATCATGGTACAGGGTGCAGATATCCCAAGTAGACATTTCAGCCAGGGACATTTAATAGATGCATTTGTATTATGTATTTGTATTTATTTGAAGAACAGGGATGTCAATTTAGATCTGAAATTACTTACAATAACACATGGGTGGAATCATTCCTATTTGTGATAGAATAAAAATGAGAAAAAGTGATAAGCTAGTAAATGATGGTGTGAAAAAAGGGGAACACATGCCACGGACCAAAATAAAAGCAAAATAAGAAACATGACTTATAAAGGCGTATCAGGGGTCCTCCAATGGCAAGTAACGACTGGAACACCAAAGCAATCCAAAAAGGAGCGTACACCAAGCAGGAAGTATTACCGTTTTATTGTAGGGCCATACACAGCTGAGAGAGCACAATTCAAACGGAATGGTGAAACATCACTCCTGGCAGCAGAAGCAGCCAGCTACATGCTGGAGAGCCTCTTCTTGATCCAAGAGGCCACGGGGGAATCACCACGACCATCGGGACACCGGCGGGTCCTACTCGAGCCCCAGGTAGGCTCTGGGTGGGTTTGCTTAAGTCTGGGGGAGCCGCTTCCACAATTGCAGAAATGGTGCCTTTTCACTAAAGATTATGGATTTAGGGGCTTATGTGATCCGAGCGCTGTGAAAAGTGCATCATTTCCACCAGGGTCAGACTGTGAAATGAGGAAATCACAGTATTCTAAAATGGCCACCCCATTTTCTTCTGTTTGAGTCTTGTGAATGGCAACCTGGCACTGCTGTGAATGGCCAATATCTACTACTTCTTCGCCAACCAGGGAGCCTGAAAGGTAAACACTGGCCCCCTTTGCAAAGGCCCACAAACAAAGGCCCATGTCTGAGCCTGTCATCCTTGTCGCACCACTCTGAGCAGCAGAAGCAGCCAGCTACATGCCAGAGAGCCTCCTCCTGCTCCGCAACGACACGGGGGAATCACCACCACAATCGGTGGTGGTGATTCCCCCGTGTCGACAAGACCTACTAGAGTCCCAGGTAGGCTCTGGGGGGGTTGGCTTAAGTCTGGGGGTACCACTTCCACAATTGTAGAAATTGTGCCTTTTCACTGAAGATTATGGAGTTAGGGGCTTGTGTGACCCAAGCAATGTGAAAAGTGTATTATTTCCACCAAGGTCATACTGTGAAACAAGGAAATCCCAGTATTCTAAAATGGCTGCCCCATTTTCTTCTGTTTGAGTCTTGTGAATGGCAACCTGACACGGCTGACTAAAGATTATGGGTTTGGGGGCTTATGTGACCCGAGCGCTGTGAAAAGTGCATCATTTCCACCATGGTCAGACTGTGAAATGAGGAAATCACAGTATTCTAAAATGGCCACCCCCTTTTCTTCTGTTCGAGTCTTGTGAATCGCACCCTGGCACTGCTGTGATTGGCCAATATCTACTACTTCTTCGCCAATCAGGGAGCCTGAAAGGTAAACACTGGCCCCCTTTGCAAAGGCCCACAAACAAAGGCCCATATCTGAGCCTGTCATCCTTGTCGCACCACTCTGAGCAGCAGAAGCAGCCAGCTACATGCCTGAGAGCCTCCTCCTGCTCAGCAAGGACACGGGGAAATCACCATGACAATCGGGACACCGACAACACCTTCTAGAGTCCCAGGTAGGCTCTGGGGTGGTTCGCTTAAGTCTGGGGTGCCACTTCCACAATTGTAGAAATTGTGCCTTTTCACTGAAGATTATGGATTTAGGGGCTTGTGTGACCCGAGCAATGTGAAAAGTGTATTATTTCCACCAAGGTCATACTGTGAAACAAGGCAATCCCAGTATTCTAAAATGGCTGCCCCATTTTCTTCTGTTCGAGTCTTGTGAATGGCAACCTGACACGGCTGTGATTGACCAATACCCACTACATCTTGGCCAATCAGAGAACTGGAAGGTGAACACCAGCCCCCTTTGCAGAGGCCCACGAACAAAGTCCCCTCTCTGAGCCTGTCCGGGCCTATGAGGGTTCGGAGGGCCCCCCACCTTTTTCCCCCTTATCAAACTATGAATCAGCCTCAAGACTTGGATACTGTTACCTCACTAACCTGGGCCCCTGGACCTCTGCGCTCCCTGCAGTTCTACCAGTGAAGTCTCCCAATGCCTCCTCCACTTACTCTGAACCAATTACTGTGCCTACTCGATCTGCCCTGTTTTTGAAATGTGCACTTGTTACATCTCTTGCATTGCATTTGTGCCCCTGTTTTTGAAATGTGCACTTGTTGCATCTCTTGCATTGCATTTGTGCCCCTGTTTTTGAAATTAGAATTTAGGTGCGTACGCTTGTTACATCTCATGCATTGCATTTTGCCCCTGTTTTTGGAAATCAAATTTAGGTGTGTGTGCTTTTACATCTCTACACCCTCTTTGCATTGCATTTCCCCCCTGTTTTTGGAATTCACTTTAAGGTGCGTGCGCATGTTACATCTCTTGCATTGCATTTGTGCCCCTGTTCTTAAAATTAGAATTTTGGTTTTTGCGCTGTTTACATTTCTGCAACCTCATTGCATTGCATTTGAGCCCCTTGTTTCTGTAAATGTGTGCCTTTTGTGACTACAAGGCCACCTGATGAGTTTATGTAGAACTGTGCTTGCAGCCACTCTCCTTTCATTCCTCCCCTAACCTCTGTCGCCCCTATGGCTCTAACCATCTCACCTATCTTCTCTAACTGCTACACTAACACCTATCCTCCCTCTCCCACGAAGTCTGGAAGGAAAAAGCATGAATAAGACCTCCTGTCCATGAACCCTGGCCTACCCATCGCAGACATTTACATCAGGGCAACTTCCAGACAGGTCTTCACTGATATCCTGTTCTCTGTCCCTTCTCCAGTTCTATGGACTCCTCATCTCATCTCCGCTCTCCACCCTTTCACATCCTCTCCCATTAATGGTGGAAACAAGTGGGAAGTCCTATTGGCTGGTTTCTCATCAACACACTGTATCATTAATGTCTACCACCCACAGGCACTATCTTGGTTCAGGGTCCTCAACCCAAACTCCTTCTCCTTGACCAACACCTGCCGTATCTCATTAACGTCTTTCCTTCACCTGCCTCTCCCCCTACCACTCTCTCTGTCCCTCCTCCTCTGAATGGTGTACCATGTCCCTGTACTCCACCTCAGAAAACCTTCAAAGGCGGAACCCTCCTTCGCTTGGATGCTCTTAACTCCCGCTCAGACAACAAGCACTGCTCTGACATCTGCCTCCTTCTTGAAGACACTGACCTCGACATTCTCGCTCTTACAGAGACATGGCTCAATGCCAGCTCAATCAATGCTTTTCACTCCCTTCTCCAATGATGGCTCCAAGCCAAAACCTCAACGTGCTGGTGGTGGCGTTGCCTTAATCTTTCCTGAGTGGGTTCCTTCTTCCGTGATACCCACTCAGATCTACTCTTACTTTGAAAGCGTGGTCTGCAAGCTGGTCATCTCTCCCTCCTCCTCACTGACCATTGCTAACATCTACAGGCCTCCTGGCACTACTTCCCTGTTCCTTTCTGAAGGGGCTGATTTCTGTTCCTCCCTACTCTCAACCATTTCTAATCTCCTCCTGATGGGTGATTTCAACATCCAATTGGACTCCCCTGTCACAGCAGCAAATCTCTTCCTTGACCTCTGCACATTACTATCCCTCTCCATTTTCGATTCTGGTCCAAATCACTCAGCTGGACATACTCTGGACGCCCTCATCCATTCTGACCTCTCTCTCTCCCCCGGTCACTCCACTCTCTTGGTCAGACCATTCTCTCACCACCTCATACCTGGGTCCCCTCGGCCCTTTGACCACCCCTCCAAAAGCCCTGAAAACCTTGTTCACGAACATCCATCTGATGAAACGAGTGTCAGCTGCTGCTTTCGGATCCACCTTCACCTCGCACCGCACATCCAGATTCTACCACCAACTCTGCTCTTCAGCAACCTCCATTTGGCCATTACCAACACCCTTGACATTCTTGCCCCAGTCATGAGGATCCACCTGAAACCCGCCTCCAAGCGTAACACCTGGTATGACTCTGATCTCTGTACAGCCCTGAAACGCAAGTGCAGAGCTTTGAAACAGAAGTGGCAAACCTCAGGCTCACCCTATGACAACCTGGCCTGCCGGCTGCTCCAAAGCCAATACAGACTCTCCATCTGTGCCAAGAAAAGGTCCCACATCCTGGCACGGGTATCAGGTGCCTCCAACAACACGGCTGAACTCTTTAAAATTTGCATGGAACTAGCCAACCCTTCTGCAGTCTCATCCTCCCCATTTCTGCATCAGGCCCTTAGCAACACACTGGCCACACACTTCAACACTAAAACTCTGGACCTCCTAGGAACACTTTCTACGCTCCAGCCCAACCCCTCCCTCACTCCCTTGCCTCCTATGGCTTCTCACCCTCCTTCTTCCTCTCTCTCCTCCTTCTCCCCGTCACACCTGAAGAAGTCACCAGAGTCATCCGCTCCATGAAGGTCTCTTCCAAACCGATTTCCCCTTGCTCCTCTAGAACGATCAAGGACAACATTGGCTCTCTTTCCCTTGCACTAACTGATCTATGCCACCACTCTTTTGCCTGCCACTGCATCTTTCCTATCCCCCCTCAAGCACTCCCTTGTGCCCCCCTGCTGAAAAAACCTTCAGAAGACCATATCTGTCAAGCCAACTACTGCCCTATTTCTATCACCCCTTCCTTGGGAAACTGTGGGAGAAGTTGGCCTTCTAGGACTTACCTAACACACTGAACTTGTTGGTGGTCTCCATTACCATCAATCTGGATTTCGAGCATCCAGAGGCAAGAGAACTGCTTTATGAACACCTGTGAATAACTGCTGGCATCTCTGGACACCAACTCTTCAGCTGTCCTCATCCTACTTGATCTCTCCTCTGCCTTCAATATGGTTAACCATTATATCCCCATAAAAAGGCTCCATGATACCCTTGGTATCTTGGAGCAGGCACTGGACTAGTTTACCTCCTTCCGAACCGAGCGTTCACCCCAAGTAATCCTGGGCACCTTCTCCTCACCTACTTGCTTTTCCACCTTTGTGTCCCCCAGTGCTCAAACCTCACCCCCTGGCTCTTCAACACTTACCTTGCTCAGCTAGCACTCATCATTTCCTCCTTCTCCTCCAACTTCCAGTGCTACGCAGATGACACAGAACTCTTTTCAAACTTCTTGCTGACCCTCTTGCATCTTCCATCATCCCTGCCATCCAGTCCTAGTGTGCTTCCAACGATCTCTGCCTCAATGCCAGCAAGACTGAGATCATTCCCATTGGGACCCCTGCTCCCTCTTTTTCCCCTCACTCTGGCCATCCTCTATGGGCTCTCCCCAGCTCCTTCTTCTAAAGCCGGAAACCTTGGAGTCATCTTCGACTCCTCTCTCTCCTTCCTCCAGCACATTCAGGACATTGCCAAGAAGTCCCACTTTCAACCCTTCCTTCTCAAGGGAATTCACCCTTTTCTCACTTTCCCCCAAAAGCTCAATATCACACACACCCTGGTTCTCTCTATGCTTGACTACTGCAATAGCCTTCTCCTGAATCTCCCATCATTCCACTTTACAACCCTTCCAGCTAATCTCCTGAATCTACCTTCTTCCACTTTACGACCCTTCCAGCTAATCTAGAATAGGTAAGCAAGACTTATCCTTAGCCTTAAGGCCAGGGACTACATCTCTCCTACTCTAAAAACTCTTCACAGGCTCCCGTTTAAATTCAAATCCCTCTGCATCATCCACAAGACTGTCTGTGGCCTGGGACCACGCCATCTACAACTTTCTCTACCTAAGACTCTCCCTCTAGACCTCTGGAGCCCTCTGGCACCAACTCTCTTTGTGTAAAGCGTTTCCCTAAACAGAGCACTAGAGGCCGATCAATTTCTTCAGCTGGCTCCCTCTTATGGAACAGCCACCCCCTTCCTCTTCGACTTGAGCAGGACTTCCTCAAATTCTGGAAGCTCCTCAAGACTTTCCTCTTTATCTCCTCCTTTCCTCCTTCCCTCCTCTGCTAATCTCACAGTCATTGTGATTTGTGACCAGGGCCCTTTTGTACCTCTCAGGGACCTGGCCTCCCATACCCAATCACCCCAGCCTCTGTCTACCTTGCACTTGCCTTGGCACCCACAGGCCTCAATCCTGTAGGGCTAGCACTTTCTACCCATTGTGGACATTCCAGCAATTACCCCCATCCCCACTTTCCCTCGTCTCTCTACACTTGTATGCTCTGACCCACAAGGCATAATAGGTTCGTTTTTATCATCCACTCTATTCACTGTTTTCAATCCCATTTTCCCTCTCTGTTGTCCTGTGGGCACTTTGAAACAGGATTGACTTACTGTATAAGCACCTAATAAATGCACAAAAAATAAATACATAAACAGAACTGAATGAAGGGAGCTTTTGACGGTGCCTACTGCTGGCAAACATTTTATCCATTCCTCACATAATTAACACAACAAAAATTGTAGCAGCTAGTAAAACTATCCTACAAAGCTTACTGGTGGGACTACTGCAGTCCCCTACAGATAAACATACATTACCTACTCATGATTGGATCAGGCCCTCCTTACCCACGCTGCCAAACATGACCTCTTGTGACATCACAAACCTTCCTACACCGCCCCAAAATAACGTTCACTACATTATGTGATTTTACTGACCATCAGAACTTTATTATTCTGCTAGTGGCCAGTTCTCAAGAGACACACAAGACAACCTGAACTTGCCAATTAGGAGACATTTATTTGGCATCCAACGAATATGGTGCCCCGCTAACTTCAGCAAGGACCTAAAACACTGATGCACCCTAGGGACACCAAAAATCTCTTGATTGGTTCCCTCCCGGCTCACCCCCTCGCCCCACAGTCCTCTTCCCAGGCCCATCTGCCAAGGGTCTATTTGTTACTGCTTACCCCACCGTGATTTTACTCCCACGTGCCTGTATTTATTAGTTGAATCTGTTCATTTCCCAGTGAGCACCCAGGTGTCTGGCTCACTGACCTTGAAAGTATCTTCTGGACCCATTTCGTAGCACTAGGGTCTCCTTGGAATGGTCAGCTTGTAACATTTCTCCAGCACACTGCTGTGGCTGAGTGTGCAATAAATTCAAGTCTGCCAAAAACACAGGGCATGTGAGTGCGAAAAAGACAACTGATTTACTTACCTGCAGCCTATGCCTCAAAATGGCAGTTCCGTGGTACTCTCAGTTCCCAGGCTCTTTGCAATGCCCTTGCCTCTCACTTCATTTCAAAAACCCAGGACACCCTGTCCACCCTCTTCACCCACACCGCTCCTCTCCCCTCCCCATTTATGCTTGCTGACCCTCCTTTAGCCACCCCCCACCATCTTTCTTGTCCTTTCCTCTTTTCTCCCCCGACGAGGTCGCTAGACAATTACGATCTAGGAAAGCCTCGTCAAAACAGGTCCATCCCTGTTCCTCTAAAACCATCAAGGACCACATTGACACCTTCGCTCCGGGCCTTGCTGATTTTTGCAACCACTCCTTTGCCTCAGGATCCTTCCCCTCCCCTATGGAGCACTCCTTTGTGTGTCCTCTTCTCAAGAAACCCATAGCTGATTCTTCTTGCCCAGCTAACTATCGCCCAATTTCCATTACTCCCTTTCTTGGCAAGCTCTCGGAAAAGTTGCCCATCTCTCAGCTTAACCTTCCTTATAATTCTGTTGGCTGTCTCATGACCACCAGTGTGATTTCATAGCTGCCAGAAGCACGGAAACTGTTCTCCTGAACATTTGTGAAGATCTGCACTCCAACCTTGACTCTAACATTTCCTCTCTCCTCATCCTCTTCGATCTCTCTTCTGCCTTCGAAACGGTCAACCATACTATCCTGCTCAACCGTCTCAGTGAAAACCTGGGTATCACTGATCAGGCTTTGGCCTGGCTGACCTCTTTTCGCTCAGATCGACCCTCCCAGGTCCAACTTGGGTCCTTCCCTTCATCTATCTTCCTCTCTACCTGTGGTGTTCCCCAGGGGTCTAACCTCTTGCCCTGGCTTTTCAACCAATACCTGGCAACTCTCGCCACTGCATTGCCACTTTCTGCTCACATTTTCAGTGCTACGCTGACAACACTCAACTCATTTTCAGGCTGCCCTCTGCCATCTCCTCTTCCTCTCTCATCTCTGATTGCCTAACTGCCATTCATGATTGGTGTGCCGCCAATGATCTTTGTCTGAATGCCAGGAAGACGGAGATCCTCCTCATTGGCACACCTTCACCATCCTTTCCCCTCACTCTCTGGCCGGCCTCCCTTGGCCCTCCTCCTACCCCCATCTGCGAGGCTAAGAACCTCAGGGTCATCTTTGACTCCACCCTTTCCTTCTCCGCCCACATCTCTGAGGTCTCTAAAAAGTCACATTTCTGACTGCACCTCCTCAAAGGTACTCTGCCTTTCCTCTCCTTCCCCCAGAAGCTCATAGTATCCCAAGCTCTGGTTCTTTCTAGCTTTGACTATTGTAACAGCCTCTTTCTAAATCTACCTGCCTCTACCCTTCGCCCTCTGCAACTAATCCAGAACAGGACTGCAAGACTTGTCCTTTGCCTCAAGCCCTGGGATCGTATCTCTCCAGCTCTGAAATCTCTCCATTGGCTCCCTGTGGATGCAAGGATTAAATTCAAAACCCTCTGCATTGTCCACAAGGCTTTCTGAGGCCTGGGTCCAAAATACTTTCAGCTATCCCTCCGCAAATACCTCCCCTCTCAAGCTCTTCGCTCCTCTACCTCCAACTCCCTCAGGGTCAGTCGTTTTTCAAAGAAACGAGCTGGGGGTAGATCTCTGTCTTTGGCTGGGGCCTCCCTCTGGAACAGCCTCCCTGCCACTCTAAAACTTGAGGAGAACCATCTCTGGTTCCGGAAGCACCTCAAGACCTTCCTCTTTTCTTCTGTCTTCACTCCCCTTCTCCCCTGCTGATCTGTTCTCTCTTGGCACCATGCACCTGGCCACCCTCTGTCCTCCGGGCCCAGGTACCTGTTCACCCTGCCACCCTCCTAGACTACCTCCGGGCCACCCCTTGCACTGGGGTCTGTATCTGTACCCATACAGCCCCCCCTTTCTCTTCCTGCACTTATCAGACCTACCCTGTCTGCTGCCTTAAACCTAGCACTTGCAAATTGCTGGCTGCATTAAAACTGTTTGTTGCCTTTATTATTTATTTATTGTTATTTATCTGTTTCTCCTCTGCTTCGCACTTTCCACTTCTACCCCCCTCAATGCACTTTTCCCCTCCCCCTCTCGAATGCATTGCGCGTTCTCAATGTCACTGGGCATAGTAAGATCGCTGTTTTGTTCTCCCATGTTCCCCTCCCTTGCCTTCTCACGCTCTGAAACACTTGTGTACGAGCGCGATAGAAATAAAATATCATATCATATCATATCATATACTACCACTTATACCCCTTGCCCCAGCCCCAAATCCCTGACCCCCAAATGCCCTTGTGGGTGCCCCCACCACTGCTCTTCTCCCCAAACTTCTCTAGCTGCACCTGTGCACACAGCGCATAAGTAACACTTTTTAGCTGTCAATGATGTCCCCACCTCTAGGGATGCCCCTTCCCCTTTCCCATCACTCCTGATACTGGTAAGTTTCGCACCCCTTGGCAACTCTGAATTTGCACCTTTACTGCATTTCCCCCTTTGATCGATCTATCGATCAACTCTATTTTGCCCACCATAGGCTTACTTACCGTTTTGGGGATCCACAACCTTGTTACCCTGTTCATGTCCCCACCTACTTCCTCATATTACCCCAGGGATGAGTCTATGACCATACACTCCACCCCACTGGCTGAGCATACGAGCTTCAAAAGCATCATACTTGTCCACATTTACAGGTGGCACTGTAAGTACCACTTGTGTATCACATTTGGTTGCTCCAGGTTGTGCGGCATTCACTTTTTTACCATGTGTCTTACCATCCTCCCTACCAACATTCACGGACATTATATAGATCCTTCTCCCCTTTTTAGATTTACCATGTTGCAATATCAGCTCACCTGCGCAGAAAGTGATGAGCTCCAGAGCGAGTACCAGGACAGTCACATTTAATATGTTCGCCAACCATTTGGGGACCCAGGTAAGCAGCAATTTGAACCAACTGTCAGAGGATACAGCATGCTTTTCTCTCATCATTCTCTCAAAGTGTGTATGAATTTCCTTGATGACTTCAATTTACCCCCCACCCACAATCAGGAGGTAGCTGGGCATACGCCTGGGTCCCACATCAGTGGTCCATCACCGCCGCTGCCCCGCTCTGCAGTGCTGGAACACTCATCACCTTGGTTTAGCTGGCATTGTCCGACGGGTATGTTGACACTGTGGACCTGAAACATAAAGAAAATTGTATAAGAGGTTTTATGTGGACTGGTAGATGTCTCTCATCTATCCAGGTCAACTCATGTGTATATTTGTTCCATACTGTCCTGCAACTATCATTTATTTTTGCTACCATATCCTCATCAATACCCACCAATCCCTCTGCTCAACACTGCACCATTCCCCCTTCCCATTTGCCATCACGAAATTCTGAACCTTGCATCCTCATTAATGGCCTTGTGTGGCACCATGGAATATAATGCCCTGATAAATTTATGAAGTAATCTTTGCTGTGAGTTGTGAATAGTTGCTCTCCTTGCCATGCACCGTATGTTACCTATTCTAATATTATGTGCTTGGAAGCCCCAGTTTTGGACATTTTCCCTTGCTGTATGTAGTTGTCTGCATAAACATTTTCTCCTTCATCTATCCAGTGAACAGACGGCTTAGGTCGAAATGACCGAAAAAAAAGGTCGAAACGACCAAAAGTTCTAAAAATACTACCACCAAAGGATCGAACACCAAAAGTTCGATCCTCTGGTGGTAGCATTAAAAAAAAAAAACAGAGGCTGCGGGGGTGTCCCCCGCATTGCCCCGCTCACTATACTTTATGGTATAGCGAGCGGGGGCTGCGGGGGACACCCTTGCAGCCGTCCGTGAAAAAAATAATAATAATAAACGGGGGTTGCGGGGGTGTCCCCCGCATTGCCCCGCTCTCTATACTTTATGGAATAGCGAGCGGGGGCTGCGGGGGACACCCCCGCAGCCGTCCGTTTAAAAAAAAAAAAGAAAAGAAAAGGACCCTGCAGCGCCAGTTCCCAATCACAGAAGTGAAAGGGAACTGGGGTTTGTGTATGTTGGTGGTGTGAGGGTGTGTGTGTGTGTGTGTGTGTGTCTGTGTGTGTGTGTGTGTGTGTGAATTATCAGGGCTGAAATGTCCAAAAACAAAAATGTTCGAACTTTGACAAGTGCATTATGCACCCTTCCTGCCCTGCTGTCACTTCCGGGTGCTGAAAAAGCTTGGGTGTCCCTGTGGGATGAGAGAGAACCGATAACAAGTGTCATTAGTCCTCTCTCGCCCCAAACACTGCATATCATACTACACATTGCCATTTGCCCTGTCCTGCCAAACCCAAATTACATCGTGAAAAACATATGCATTGAAGGCACTCCTTTTTGTTCTTATATTTTTATCATTATCTTTGGTCGTGCTGCCTGATCTTTCATATAACAGAAACCAGAGAAAAGAAAGAAACAGAAGAAAACAGAAAAAAGCAAGACCAAACTAGAGCACGTTCTTTTTCTGATTCTATTGTTACCAACTGTACTGCAAGGCAAATCGTTCACCTCCACGAGAAGAAATGTACAGAGAAAGAAGACCCAGAAAAAGACCTAGTAATTAACATCTCATCACACACTCTGACCCGCCTGGAACTTCGGGTGCTTTGGTAAGTTCTGTCCTTTGTCCCCCAGAGCAATAGTACATTGCTGAAAGAAAAATAGACTTTTACAGGCTTCTGAGGAAAATGAAACTAAAACTATTCTTCGATGACCTCAAAGAGGACCAAGACCCTAATGAAACATCTGAGTTCCTCAAGCTTAACCCGAAAAGTCATTTCAACCCTCAAGTTCAGAACCATGTACTATCTACCTTTGAAAAAATTATACTTCAAGACCTCAAAAAAATTAAATCCAAGAGCAGGGGCTTTGGTAATTTCTCGACATGGGAAAAACAAACCACTTAAGAACCTATTGGACAATAAGACAATAATTTTCAAACCCGCAGATAAGGGAGGCGCACTTGTCCTAATGGACAAAAGTGACTATTTAGAGGAAATTGAGAGGCAATTGACAGATACAGAAACTTATAGAGAAATTAACTTTGACCCCACCAACCAGATCGTGACACTTATCGAGGAAACTCTCGACGAAGCAGAAGAGATGGGTAAAATCTCAGAGAAAACACATAAGTTTCTAAACAATAAACACCCAATCACGCCCGTTTTATACATACTGCCCAAAATCCATAAAAGACTATTGAAACCACCAAGTTATCCAATCATTGCAGCTGTAAACAGCATTTTAGAACTTCTAGCACACTATCTAGACCGGATCCTGCAACCACTGATTCAGAACACAGAGACGTATTTGAAGGACACAACAAGCTTTCTACAGAAATTACAAGATGTCGAATTCATAGAGGGTCGTGACATCCTCTTCACCATGGACATTACATCTCTCTACACTAATATTACCCATGAAACAGGTCTAGAGGCGATGGTATTGATGTTGCTAAGAACAGCAGACTGCAAAGCAGACCGGGTGTTTGTTTTGACCTTATTAAAATTGGTCCTAATGAACAATTATTTTTTATTTGGAGAGCGCCATTTTCTGCAAATATCAGGAACCAGCATGGCAGCCGCTATGGCACCATTCTATGCCAATATATTCATGTTCTATCTGTAATATGAGAACGTCTTAACCTCTCCAAGATGGTCTCAGCATCTATCACTTTACACACGGTACATTGACGACATTTTTGGAATTTGGACGGGCCCAAAGGAGGAGCTGGAACAATTTTTTGCCATGATGGACCTGCTAAACCCCAGAATTAAATTTACATCATCGACTGGTGAGTGCAAAATACACTTCCTGGATGTCGAAGTCTACGTAAAAGAAGGGAAATTGGAAACACCTATTTTTAAAAAGGAGACAGATAGGAACGGCTTCTAGCCACAAGCTTTCGTCCACAAAGAATATTGGATAGTGTACCGTTCAGTCAATTCTTACGATACAGATGAAATATCTCGGAAACGGCAGAATTCTCTAGGCAGTCATCATCCTTGCAAACAAAATTCATTGAAAGGGGATATGACCGAAATTTAATCTCAGAAATCAAAGAGAAAGTGAACTTGACCCAAAGAGAAACTCTCCTGACACCCAGAACTATTCAAGATCAACAAAAATTGGTATACGTAACAACATACTCTACCCAGAGCAAGAGAATAAAAAGGATCTTTCAGAAACACTGGCATTTGTTACAAATTGATCCAAACTACAACAACTCTTCCCGGAGATCCCGACATTCGCCTACAGGACTAACAAATCTCTACGAGCTTGATCAGAGCAGACATAACCACCACGAGAACCGGAAAAACCACATTCAAGGGCACCTCCCATGCCAAAACTGCCAGCACTGTGGCAACATACTAAAAGGAAATACTATCAGTCACCTGCATACAGGGAAAACCATCCCCCTTAAAAATTCCTGCACGTGTGACGCATGAAACGTCATCTATGAACTCAAGTCTCCTTGTGGCCTATTCTATGTAGGCATGACCACCCGAAAAGCTAAAATCCGGTGGTCAGAGCAAAAATCCAACATTAGAACAAAGAGTCAGAAATCACCTTTAGCAATACATTTCTTAGAAGCCAGACACTCTGTAGCACAAATGAAATGTGTGATACTTGAACATGTGAAACTCGGCCCTAGAGGCAGAGATGTTGTAAGAACTCTTCACCAGAGGGAGATAATGTGGATTGATACCCTTGACTGTCTTAGCCCTAGAGGCATGAATGTAGAGTTCGATCTGATGTGTTATGTTTAATGTATCAAAATGCAAAGTTGACTTTGATTTGAAATAAATCCTAGCCTATCTCTTGATGCCTAACTTCACGGTGTAGATGGATCTTGACCTGAAGTCATATGGTTTCCTAAAAATGCACAAAAAATCCCTTGATGTATGTTGCCAAAATCCTATATGTGGGATAGACTGTGAGACTAGTGTATACTAGTAGTCACTTTAGAATGTGAGCCGACATGTCGGCAGAGACCAATGTGGAATGTACAAACAGCAATACCCGGCTTTAGTAGGTAGTGCATAGCAAAGAGCAAGACAGGAGAGACACTTACCAGATCAGAGCACGATACCACACAAGAGTTAGCGAGTCTTATAGCCATGCAAGAGCAGGATCTGTACAGTGAACGAGGTAACCTCTTTAGAGGCCACAGTGGAGAGATGCAGTGTCGTGCCGCATGGTTGCTACAGCATGGGACATATGGGGACCCAAGCAGACTTATTGTCTGCGTTACTCCCCACTCACCCGGGCTGTGGCCCAGCAACACAAATCCTTGCTAGGACTTAGAACCTTCTATACTAAGAACAACCAAAATCAATGAGACAACCTGGCCCTTAAATTCAAGTGGATAAAATGTAGGACTAACAGGCATTGAAATTCGGTATACCGGCCAGCATTCAGAGATATATGGAGGTTAGGCACCGAGCTAGAAGATTGGTACATGAACACAGACTTACACTATTATGAACAGTTGGAGCCCCAAATAGTTCAAATAGTTCAGTAACTAACAAATCATTGTGTTGGCTAGGACATCGCCGGCACTTAAAGCTGTATACTCCAATACACTATGGTTCCCCCTGTGGGAACGTTGTGAATACACACACGCATGCGTGGGGGAGCAGTGTAAGAACTGGGTTGTCACATGACGCACCCTGCGCCTGTGGAAAAGAGGATGCAACCCGCCCATGGGACTCGCGCTACTCACACACGCATGCGCAATGGGATCTTTTTAAGTACTCACCATGTGCATGCGTGATTGGAAAGCGGTCCGACCCGCTCAACGCATGCGCATAGGTATTTAAACAGTATACACTTACAAGCTTACGGACCGGAGAGAGCCACTCGACATCCGGATACCTGAGGATTCCTGACACACACGCGCATCGCGCACAGAGGTGAGAGATAGATCCAGACTCAAACAGCAGGATCAGCCCCTACACTGCCACAGAGCTAATCTAGGAGTTACTTGAAATATTGCTAAGGTTAGAGCTACCCCTTGGTACAGCAAATAGGGTATAACCTGCCAACTAAAGAGGGTGGGGGGATGACTCTGCTCACCCCACTAACATAAAGTGGTTCACCATAGGAACCAAGCCTATAGAGGATGTCTTAAAATATATCTAGAATCCTCTAAGAAGCATGTACTGAATCTATATTTCCTTCTGTTTTCTAGAAGTTCTTTTTGAGAGAGTCTTCTTGATGTGAAACCGACCACACACACAGCGAGTTATGCGCAGTCAATCCTACCAACAGGGTGTGTCCAAAGACCAGAAATAGAGGTTCTAGCGGCACTAAAAAGGAGGTGTGTTAAGTGAAATGTTTGTAATTGTTAGAGTTGTAACTTTTAAAGTTGTAATTTCTTAGAGTTGAGATTGCCAATATTGAGTCAGTTAAATAACACTAATAGTGGGATACTCTCTATGTTTTTGCTTTAGGAATTGAGATCATGAACATGTATATTTTTGGACAAATAGTATCATTGGCCCTGAAGATGGATTGTTGTAAAGTCCGAAATGCGTTGGCAATACACTGAAAAACCCTGATGCTATTTTGGATTGGAGTCTTTATCAAAAAGGGACTTTGCAAATTTATGTGTGAAACAAAAGTCCTACGAAAGTCTTACAATTGAGAGTGTGTTAAACAAAGCCTGTGAGATAAACCAGCCATGTTTTAACCTTCGTTGTGTTTATCAAAAATGTTTAGAAAAAATTGTGCACTTTGATTAATTAAAATAACCCATAGAGGGTTTTTCTATTTTTCTAAAGTTGTAAATCTTTGTATAAAGGAACTGATCTTATTGACATTTTTTGGACCTATGAATCGTCATATCTTGTGAATGGAACTAAGTGCGTGATGCACAACTGTTTGGTAAATTAACATTTAACCTGATGTTATACACTTATCTCAACTCCCCCGAACCTTAGCACTTCAAATCCTAACATAAGAAATTATAATTATACTTACATTTGGAATAGCAAGCAGTGGGTCCTTCATTAGACCTCACGTGCCTGCAACACTAATGGTTTTGGGATTGAATTCCCCTTGGAGTGCACTAAGGGTTGGCACGTAGCAATACATGCCCTTTTCTTCCTAGTTCACATATTCTATTACATCTTCTGAATCCCAACACTCAGACGCAAGCCAAATTGATGCTTCATCGAACAAACCTTTGTCAACAGATTCTGAGGACGATTTCTTTTTTTAAAAATATAGTTTTTATTGTCATTATTAGGTTATCACAGCAAACATATCTCTTCAAATCAAATGCATACCCTTAAAGAACATTTTAACAATAACCCTTTTTCCCCCACCCCCTTCCTCCCTCGATCCCCCGCCCCCCATAGCCGGTGATCGAATGTCAGTTTCAGATTTGTCTTGCAGGCCCACAAAAAGCATTTACAGACTCGGACTGTCGAATAGTTCTGTGCACACATAGTCTTGGGCTCAACTTGGTGGCACCCCCTGAAGGGGAGCATGCCTTGTTTAGTTAGTGCCTGTGGTGTCCCAGCATCGTTGTGCCCTGAGGCTTGGGTAGGACCGCGGGGTAGGGTTCCACCCCTCAGGCCGGGCGCTCGTACTTTTCAAAAAAGGTGAGCCGGAGTTCCTCAATGTTGGATCTTGATTCATCTAGGACATGCGTTAGGAACTCCATGCCGTATATCGCCCGAACCTTGGTAACCCATTCCTTCTGGCCGTCACCAGCATAACCTGAAGCATGTGGCCCTGGGTGTCCTCCTGATCATCTCCTACCTTGATCCCAAAGAGGAGCAACCAGGGGCACCGGGGTCTACTGATTCCGTCCACCCCCCTAATCCAGGACAGGACCTCCACCCAATATGACTGCACCCTAGGACAGGACCACCACATGTGCATGTAGTCACCTATTGCATTTTGGCATTTCCAACAGTGAGGGTCGTAGCACGGGCTCATTCTAGATATCCTCTGTGGGGGCTAGTGCCATCTGTGTAGGACCTTTAGCGCTTGATGTCTATACTGGGGGAGGTCGTTGAGCGGTGGGCCTGGATGCACATCTTGGTCCACCTCTTGTCATCTATTGCCACTCCCAGGTCTTTCTCCCATTGTGTCCGTGCCGGGGGGGGGGTCCCTTGGTATCGAGAACAAGAGGAGCTTATATAGACGGGATATTACCCCCCTGGAACCTTGGGTGGAGATGATCATTTTCTCAAAGTCCGCTAGGTCCCTCCTGAGGGTGTCACCCCATGAGGGTTCTGAGAGAACTCCCTTAAGTTGGAGGTAGCTGAATGGCGACAGTTTACCCAAAGCCAGGGCCTCCTCAAGATCTAGGAGAGGCATGAAGGACCCTCCCACCCACAGGTGGCAAGCCCTGACGAGGCCCGCTTCGTACCACCTCTGGTAGGCGGCTGGTTCTGCCACTTTAGCCAGGAACGGCGGGGTCCAGATGCAGCTCAACGGGGAGAGCCAAGTTGTGAGCCATCTGTAGTAACTCCCTTCCTTCCAGACGGACCAGAGGCCCCCCAGTACTGGGTGATCCAGTACCCGCCTGGGGATGCGTGCTCTTGGGACCCATAACCATTCATCGAGCATTACTGGGGCCAGTAGCCTATTGTCCAGGGCCACCCACTGCTTTTCCGTCCTAGGGTTGAAGTGGTCAACAAGGATCCTTAACTGGGATGCCCTGTAGTATGTGTCAAGATCCGGGAACCCCACCCCTCCGTCCTCCTTCAACCTCGTTAGGACATCATAGGAGATCCTGTGTTTCTTTCCCGCCCAGAGAAACCTGAGTAAGTTACGCTTCATTGAGTGTAGGAAGGGTTTAGGCACCTGGGTGGGGAGCATCTGGAAGAGAAACAGGAATTTGGGGAGCACTATCATTTTAATCAGATTGAGTCGTGCCATCCATAAAAACCCTGTGGCCGCCCACCTATCTATATCTCTCTTGACGTCTGTCCACAGTGGGGTGAAGTTACTCGAAAAGAGGTAATCCGGGTTGGATGTGATTTGGATTCCCAGGTGTCGGAACCCACCTCTCTGCAACTGGAAGGGGAGATCCTCCACATATTTTATCTCAGTCTCCGGCAATTGACCCCCTATGAAAGCCAAAGACTTGCCTAGGTTAACCTTGTACCCTGAGAGGTCCCCATAGCGCGCCAAGGCCCCTAACACGTGGGGGATCGTTTGTGACGGTTTGGTGACATATAGGAGAGCGTCGTCGGCAAACAAGCTGATCTTACAATGGGAACTCCATCCGAACTCCAGTGATAGCTTTATTATCACGCACCGAGATTTCCCAGGGTTCCATAACTAGGGCGTATATCAAGGGGGATAGTGGGCAGCCCTGCCTTGTTCCTCTCCCCAGGGGGAAGGACTCCGATTCCATCCCATTGGCAGCAACCCTAGCTATGGGAGTGGAATACAGTGCCGCCATCCATCCCAACCACCTCTGGCCCATCCCTATTACCGACAGAACCTCCCCCAGGAACGCCCAGGTCACCCTATCGAAGGCCTTCTCTGCGTCCAGGGATAGCAGTAGAGCCCCTTCATCCCGGGTTTCCCTTGAATGTAACACATGGAGGGTTTTGCGCATGCTATCTGAGGCTTTCCTGTTGATTATGAAACCTGCCTGGTCTGGATGAACCAGGCGGGGGAGGCACTTCTCCAGGCGGGTGGCCAGGATCCTGGCAAAGATCTTGGCATCGAGGTTCAGGAGGGAAATGGGTCTGTAGGAACCGCACTCCATCGGGTCTTTTCCTGGCTTAGGGATTACCGTGATGAGGGCCTGCAAGAAGGTGGGGGGATAGTGTCTTTATTTCGGATTTGATTGAACAGTTTGCTAGGGGCTCCATCAATGTGGGCTGGAATTGTTTGTAGAAATCTGCCGTGTACCCGTCTCCCCCCGGGGCCTTCCCCACTTTCAATCTCTTGATGGCTGCCTCAACCTCCTTCACCGCTTAATCCCCATCAAGATCCTGTAATTCAACCTCCGTTAAGCGGGGTAGGGGGTATTCCTCCAGGTATGCCCGGATCTCATCTAGCGATTCCCCCCCCTGTTTCGCATAGAGGTCCCTGTAGAAATCTGCAAAAAAGCCTACTACCTCTGCCTTTTTGTTAAGCATAATACCCTCCCTGTCCTTAATAGGCGCGACCCTCATCTCCAATCTGCATCCCCTGGCTCTGCGCGCCAGGAGTGTCCCCATGCTGTCTTCCCTCTCATAGTACCTCTGTCGTGTGTATCTTAGTTTCTTGACCACCTCCCCTATGAGGACTGTGTGTAGGGCTTGTCGTTTCTCTCTCATTTCCGCCAGGAGAGACTCCCTGTCAGCTCCCTCTGGTTGAGCCTACCCCGCAAGCTCTTGAGGTCTGCTCGTAACTTAGCCTCAATGAACCCTCTTTCACGTTTGCGCCTGGCACCCTCTGCTATAAGGAGGCCACGAAAGGTGGCCTTTGCCGCCTCCCATACTGTCACCATGTCCGCTTCCCCGTTATCATTTATCTCAAAGTACGCCGGCATTTCACTTCTCAGGAAGTCCCTAAAGACTGGATCCCTGAGAAGTGTGTCATTGCAACGCCAGCGAGTTGATCTGGGGGACACGGGCAGCGATCAACTAGACACCAGGAGCTCGTGGTCGGACCAAGTTATTGCCTTGACCTTTGGGGTTGCAGCCACCCCACCCCCCCTCCTTTGAAGTTAGAAGCAAGTCGATTCTGGTGTAGGTGTGGTGTGGGGGGGGAGAAGAATGTGTATCCCCCCAGCTCCGGATGTGCCGCTCGCCAGCCGTCCTCCCAATAATGTTCTCTTAGTAGGGTCTGCAAAGCTAGGTTGTCTTTAGCTATCCCCTTCGGCTCAACCCCTCTCGCCGTCCACCAATCTAGTTTGGGATCCATTATAAGATTAAAATCGCCCCCCAGTATCATGGCCCCTTCTGCCCATTCGTCCATTACTCCCATGATTTGGGTCAGAAACCTTATCTGGCCTGAGTTGGGTGCATAGAGGGTGGCCAGAGTGATGCGCTCGCCTTCCTGGGTGCCCTTGATCGCCAGGAACCTCCCCCCAAAGCCCCTCTTGGTTTCACTGTTTGAGAGGTGGAATGTTTTACTCAAGAGGATCCCCACCCCCTCCTTCTTTGAGCTTCTGTGGGAGGCCCAGAAGTTGGACCCGATTTCCCTCCCCCTGATGGGTGATTCCTTGCCCTGTTTGTAGTGGTTTTCTTGGAGGAAAAGCACCATTAGTTGTTGTTTACGGAACATGTTACTGGTCAGAGACCTTTTGTTTTGGGAGTTTAGGCCCTTGACATTGAGTGTGCCTATCTTGCCTTCAACCATTATCGTCTAGAGAGTCCTTCTCTTTCTGCCCCTTGGTATAGTGCTGGTGTGCAGCCTGCTGCGGAGTAGAAGACTCCAGTTCGATCTGGCTGTTCCCCCCTCGGCCCCCGTGGACTTGGTGACTCCATTTTGACATTTGCGTTGGTCATTCCCCTCCCTCCCCCTTGTCCCTTTCATTGGTCTTTCCCCTCCCTTCCCCCCTGAACCAAACATCCTCTCCCTCATGCCCCCCCGTTCCCCTGCATTGTAAGGCATTCGTCCACACCCCGCAACAAGTGTCGGGGTCGGTCAACGAACCATCAAGGACTCTAACCCCAGCCCCAGGTATTTCGTATGTTAGGGAATCCCATTTCTTGCATTCAATGTGGGTCGACCCCACCCAAACCTCGGTGCAAGTGTCCGAGGTGGAATTTTGGAACTATGAACCCCCGCATCAACCTGTAACTTCAAACTCAGACTCTGTGTGCGGGTCAACACAACAAAATAGTTAACGTTTAACAGGCTTCCGCCAGCCCTCAAACCTGGCGGGCCAATCGCTGCGCCAACGTGGCACCCAGCCGTGGCGCCTCCCGGCCCCAGGTTCCATCACTGTCGCAACCTGGTATTGATGAGCGTCGAAGGATTTCCTCAACCTCCGGAAGGGTGATGCTGTTATGGTTTCGGGTGGCCCTCGGAGGTTGTTGATGGGTGTCTGGTTTTTTTAAACTTGCGGGCCCCCTTGACCTTAGATTTGCCGCTCAGCTTCTCCGATCTGTTGGGGCCCCTTGTGGGGTCCCGGGCTCCTCCTTCTCCGCCACCGAAGTGGCCCGCCTGGTCGCCCACCAGATCATCCGTGACACGTTGGATGTCCTCTTCAGACACCAGATGGTGTCTCTTCCCCAACCATTCAAATGCCAGGTAGAAGGGGTGGCCCCAACGGTATCTGACCCCCTTACCCTGAAGCCATCTGGTGAGGTTACCGCACTTCTTTCTCATTAACAGGGTGAGGGCTGATAGGTCCTGAAAGATGGACACCCTGGAGTCTCCGTATTGAATTTTGCCAAAGTTCCTTGCTTTCTCCAGAATTTTAGCTTTGTCCCTGTAATAATGTAGCCGAGCCAGCACTGAACGTGGGCCTCTGCCCCCTCCACCCGCCCGGTGGACCCTATCGAATTTGATCTCACCCTCGGCATCCACCCCCATGACAATCCTTACGATGTTGTGTACTTTGCCCTCAAGGCCTTGTGTACTTTCACCCTCGGCCTCCACTAGTACAAAAATGCGCAGGTTATTCCTTCTCTCCCTATTTTCCATATCGTCAACCTTGAGCCGGAGTTCTTGTTCACGTCGTTGCATTTCTTGGAATTTGGCTTCCATTTGGGTCTCGAGGAGTGCTGTGGAAAGCTGATTGTTTTCGACTCCCTCCATTCGGTCCTCTAAGGTGGTGACTTTGGTCGTGCGGTCGGCCAGCTTGGCACCCATGTCGGTCCTTATCCCGCGGATCTCCTCCAGAATCATCTGGATATTATTCTGGATGGCGCCCAGGTCTGGAGGCAGGGTGGAGGGACCCCCGGTCGCCATGGTGCCCTCGTTAGCCACAAATTGGTATTTCAATAGGTTTTCTTTCCAGCTTATGGGATACTTGTGTTGGTCACTTGTTGTTGGTGGTTACCGCTTAGCCTGCGGCAGTGTCGGGGACCCGCCGGGGCATGGGGTAAAAGGGGATGCGCTCTTCGTGGTTGTCGGTGCCTCAATGTGGGTCAGGTTTGCCTGGATCAGCTGGTTGCTCTGCGGTGGTGGGCTCTGGGTTTCTCGGTGAGGGGGCTCTAAGATTGCAGTGGTGGCAGCGGCGTAACACAGCTCCCTCTGAGACAGGGCGCACCCTATGTGGCTATCTGAGAGCCAAGCGTGGGTAATGTCCCCTCTGGTACACCTTATAGCGAAGCCTCCCTCCGAGTGGCCCTCCCTCGGGTGCTCAAGTCTTGCGGGGTGGGTACGGGGGTGTCAGCCTAGGGGGCTCCTCACCTGTAGCGTGTGGTTTCCTGTGACCCTCAGTCCGTGGAGTAAGGGGCGCGCTCCCGCGACGGCCAGGGGTGGAGGAGGGTGTTACGCTCACCTGGCTCCCACAGAGGCGTCGATCTGAACTGGACAGCTGCGGTCTCCACCAATGTGACGTGTAGGGCCGAGATGACGGACTGGACTGGCCCACCTAGGTTTGTTTGCTTGGCCCGTAGGAATATTCTTCTGTAAATGGAGAAAGGGAATTAACTACCCGTGGGGTTGAGCGTAAATCCCCCTCCTGCTATTCTCCCCACAGATCACCTTTGATGTCCCCTCTTATAGTCTCACCTGATGGTTTGAAAAGATGAGTCTCCATCCTGCATTGAGCGCAGAGGCGCGTTGATAACCAGTTGCTTCACTGGCTCGAAGGAATTGGTGAGTTCCAGAACAATATTGACTCCAAAAAGTATGTAGTTCGTAAGAGTTCACATGTCTGACTTTCACTCTTGTCCGATTCCTTGCAGTTTGCAGCTTGACCCCAGCGAAGAGTTCCTCGTGGTAGCTGACGAAGTTCAGGTAAGGATTTGGCTTATCCTACACAGTTCAATAAAATAAGGGCAGAATGTAACCTGTGGCTTGCTCCCTTATTCAGTAATCGCTCAAACCGAACCACAAAGTAAGCCTACAAATCCCTCAGCTAAGAGTATGCCGGAGGTATTACAGACAGACAGTAGTTCACAAAAACAGCAGTCTCCGGCTCAGAATTCACATGTACAGTTATTAACTGTTAAACACAAAGAAATAGAATCAGCTGTATCAGCCGATCAAGATAGACAACATCAAGAAGGTAACTACCACACAGAAGTAAGGCCGGCCCAAAATAGAGCCTGCCCGAGCAATGATGTCAATCTTAATGACAATTATAGAATTTCGTCTTTACGAATCACTAAATTAAAAGCCTTTCAAAAACCCAACAATGGTCCTCCAGTAACTCCGGCAACAAAACAGTCTGACACCTTGGCCCGAATATTACTGAAACATATTTTACCAGAAGATGATGGATTAACTCTAAATTGAGCGAATGTCATTCGGCTATTCCACCATCTCCCCGCACTAAGATTATTAACAACTCGAGAACTTACAACAATGGCATTTGCCGAGGACAAACGCTAAGACAAAATCATTATTCATCTAAATAGTATCTTAATAAAACACATCTTGTTAGATAAAGTACCTAATTTAAGATAAAAGTGTTTTATCTTAACTGAATTAAATAATTCAGAGCTGATCAATAATGTATCAAAATCCAACAATAAGGTCGAACAACGTAATGTGGTGATCTAAATGCCTTGTGCTGGAATTACGATGGCTGCAACACAGATGATGATTCAGTAGTTACATCTGCAGTAAGAAAAAGAAGTATATCATGGAGACATCACATGACCCAAAGAAATATCAGCATTTTAACTGATAATCAAGTTAATGACAAACCAAGTCAGCCACATGGAGAGGAAAGAAAACTAACAAAATTCTCAACTACATATTCACTTCAGAAAATGTTTTACTACATCAAACTACAATGCAAGTAGTTGTGACACCTGTCAGTGACCATTACCGTGTTCAGATGCAATGGTTCTGTCAATCAAAATACCTAACAGTTGTTTATACAACTCAATTAGACATGATTCCAGGACGGAATCGTTTAAGAATTTCCCCAGCCAAATTGTCTCACTTCCATAAGAACCTGAAAATGCTCATCTTAGATGATGATTTACATCAATCTGTGGCTATTTCCACTTTTTCAGTGCTACTTCAGATGTTTGAAACGAAGAAAGACAATACAAAAGAAATGGGATTCAAACACAAACACCATTTCGATTTAGTGTTGGCCACCCAAAAGAAAAAAAATAAACAAAGAGATTTGTGCAATTTCAGCTACACAAACAGTGGATTGCAAAGATATCATTAAAAAAATAAAACAAAAATTTTGCATTTGGATAAAATGTCATCTAAGGTCACTAATACTAAATGATGCTGAACAAATGCTCAAATATATATCAGCCAAAAATATGGACTTTGATTAATAACCTTGATACTCGTCAAAATGTAATTATAGTAAATTCTATCTCTGCATCAACCTGGTCTACCTACTTTTCAAAATTCTTTGATGCCAACATACAACACCCATCTGACCATAAAGAACCTCGTTGCAAATGGGACCTATTTGATATCACTACAATAACGGTACAGCAAGCAATATGTAAACTGAACAAATCCCGTGCAGCGGGACCAGGCGGCCTGACAAATGTTCTCTTAAAAGTAAATGTTGAGCAATGGGCAGAAATTCTGGCGGCACTGTTTATGATAATAATAATAATAATTTTAATAAATCCTGTTGTTATGGAAAAAGTAATTATAATACCAATTTGCAAAAAAGGTCTGAGAACTATTCCATCTAATTACTGACCTATTGCTTTACTCAGTGTTACAGGGAAGATATTCGTAACTTTCATATGTAAAGCATTGAGCCCATGGAGTATAACATCTAACCATCTTGGTAACTGGCAAAGTGGCTTCGTACAAGGTATAGGCACAACTTTAAACCTTTTCATCTTAGATAATCTAAAAGCTCAGACCCAACGTATTAAAGGAAAAAAAAAACATTTGCTGCTTTCATAGACTTAACTGAAGCATTCGATCGGGTTGATCTACAAACACTGTGGCACAAGTTAAACCTGTGGAAATTTCCGCTGGCAATTTGCCACGCAATACAAGAACTATATTCGAACACCTTGATCCAAATATGACTTAATAGATATGGGACGCTAACAAAACCCATCAAAACCAACAAAGGCCTAAAACAAGGTTGCTCCTTGGCAGCCGATTTGTTTAATTTGTACATAGCGGATATCGAGCACGCATTTTTAGATATTAGATGCTTCCCTCCTAAAATTGGAGGCACGCCAATAAATTGACTCTGATATGCCGACGATATCGTCCTTCTAGATCCAACCCCCATAGGCCTGCAACAGCAACTGAATGCATTTTACCAATATGTAAAATCCAATGGACTACAAATCTATCCTACTAAATCCAGAATAATGATGTTTGGGAAAAAAAAATCATTAGAACGAGGAAGAAAATCAATAAGTTGTCAATGAACGGTGAAAACATCCCTCAAGTAACTGCGTTCACCTATCTTGGGGTATGTTTAAATACAAGCCTGAGCGATAAACCGAGACACCATCAAATAAGAACAAAAGCTATTAGTCAAGGTAGAATTCTATTAAAACGTTATTGCGAATTCTCCCTCAGACGCCTGATTTCTTTGTATCGCTCATTCCTATACTTACCTACGGTGCAGAAACAGTTTTCATATTTAATTAGCATAATTGGACGATTCTGGAAGGACTCTTTTGGAAACGAGTGCTTCAACTTCCACCTGAAACACCAATCCAATCATTACGCATGGAACTAGGCCTCACGTCACTCCAAGCAATCGTTCTATGGAAATCTCTAGCCCTGTTTCGAAAATGCATCGACCCATTGAAGCAAAGCGGATTCCTATCTATAAACAATGCCATAACAACTAACTAAGAACCCACTTTACAAGAACGGCATTTAATATGTTTGGAAATTCTGAAAGATCTTAATGAAACATCAAAGACATTGTGCGAACATCCAGACAACACTAAGAAGAAACTTTACATCAGAGACTGGATCAAGACACAAAATGATCGTCAAAAATTGACTCGGCATGGAAGACCGTTTGTTGATTTCCAGAAACTGAATACAATTCCGATTTGGCAATCTTTCCGAACACTTTATTTAGAGATCAATACTTAAGGTTCCGGTTGAATCTTTTTCCTACTGGTGACATATTCACTCGAGATGCACAACTAAATCTCAATGTAGATTGTGTCACTCCACCGAAACAACAGAATGACTAAAACACTTGGGTTTATACTGTTCTGCAGTTAAACATATAAGATGTCAACTAATGTCTAAGATTATATCCAGCTATGCTAAGAAAAGAGTAGAAGATTGGTGGTTGATTTTACTTAGAGGAAATCACTTATCTTGGTGAAGCTTTTACTGGCCATTTTAAAGAAAATTAATGATGACTGTAAATTCTGAAATGTACTTACGTTTCTTTCTTTTCTAAGCACATATTTTATATGCATAATGTTTGTGAATAACACTGAATTGCTTAACCACCTTTTATTTGGAAACAATAACTATTTATGTGTAAAACTGTTTCTGTTTTCTATCTGAAGGCAAAAGGTTTGTAAACAACTAAACCAAATAAAGCCAAAATAATAAGCATGCTTTGAGGCCTGTTTGCAGCACCTCAGCCTAATGTTAAACCTTGTATACATACCTGTGACCCAAATGTATTATCGATGTTTCTTTAACATGAAATACTGTTGTTTAGGACATTCTCCAGCCTAGTTCAAATTACTGTGTGGCTTTCAAGGAAGCCCCCTCCCCGTTCAGAGTGCTACTCCCACAGCTGATAAGTACACGCCTTTTTACTGCACTGAACCTGCATTTTTACCACATTAATCCCCCCTTTTATTGATCTACCATTAACTAAATGCACACCCCCTCCAGTTCCCATTCTGCCATTTGTGTTTTACTTACTCACACCTTTTCTAGTCTAATCATGTCTCCCCTCTCCTATTCCCAGTTTTCTATTGGCCCATTTATCAACACACAACCTTCTCCATCCTTATCCCATGAAATCTATAGGCCTCGTAGTTTTCAATATCCTCAGGTTGTACTGTGATCCAATATACTTCATTATTTTTTCACCCTTTGTTAGCTTGTTACTGGGCTTATTGCTAGCATTTTCCCAGTCAACATTCAGGGGCAACATGAGGTTTCCTTTTTTTCTGTTAGTACAGAGTCTAAACAAAGTTTTGCCAATGCAGACACTAGAAATACTCCAGTTACTTGAGTTCATTTGTCATTTTTCCCTGAGTGTCTCTATTTCCCTGATAGCTGCTTTCAATATGCCATTCGAAGTCTCTCCATCGGGTATTAAGATGTGACAGCTGCCTTAAAACTTGGCAAATACTCCTCCATCTATAGCAGTCAGAAGGCCCAGAATATAACGATTTTGGAGAGCCACCAAACGTAGTGCCCTCAACTCTTCCTTTATTGCCTTCAGGTCTTTTGTGGCAGCCTCTGGAGAACAACCAAATTTGCCAAATTTTCAGCACTTTTTTTCAGACCAGAAGTTATTGCTTCTTCTCTTTCTGTTTAAAGGGTTTTGCTTCTCACTTTGCTGCGTCACTCTCTCCTTTAGTGCCAATTCCACCGCAGTGTTGTTTCGAGGCCCTACCATGGTAGGGCTGTGCAATGTAACAAGTGTACAAATTACACTCCAATCAGGCAGAAGCTGGGCGCAGGCCTTCGATCCACAAGCCCACCATACATCCAATATAGCTGCTGTGCCCTGCTTCAGCGCCACACTCCTCATCACGTTGGCACAGCCAGTATTATACCCCAGATGGATAAACCCACTGATCCTGAAATGCAGAAGGAATCGTGTAAAGCTCTTTATGTTAACTGGTTGGTGTCTTTCTTTTAACCAGGTCAATGCATGTATATATTTTCTCTAAAGTGCCTTAAAACAGCCATTCCTTCAGCTGCATGGCTTTGTTCATATCCCACCAACTCTTCAGCACAACATTGCATTAATCCCATTTGAAACCACCCATTTGCCCTATTGCAGTACTTCATTACGAAGATTACCATCATCCGCCAGAATATATCTTGAGCGGCCAACACTTATTTCACTAGTGAGAATCACCCCATTCACCCAGTGGTTCAATCCTGCTACCCCTCTGTTGCGGTCCTCTTGATGGTGATCCTGCTATACTGTCTAATTTCCACCCTATTTTGCTTCTTCCTTTTCTTTCCTCCTTGAGTCACTGGTGTCACCTTTGGTCTCTACTTTTCTCGAATCTTCCCATTTTCTCCACTCTACTCAATCAAGTTTTCAGTAAGGTAGAGGCACAGAGAGCGTCTTGGTTGCCGTCCATGATGACATGGCCAGGCTGGTTGACGCAGGTGGAGTGGGTGGCCTGATTTTGTTAGATTTGTCAGTGGCATTGTACACTGTCGACCACTCCATCCTGCTTTCCCGCCTTGCCCAGATTGGAATATCTGGACAGGTACTTGCCTGGTTCACTTCATTCCTGGTGGATAGTTCCCAGGCCCTCTCCATGCCCCCTTTTCTTTCTGCTTCTTGTAACCTCAGTTGTGGAGTGCCGCAAGGCTCCTCCCTGTCTCCAATTCTCTTTAACATCTATAGTCGGGCCCTTGTGTGTCTCATCTGCCCCTTCGGCGTCAGATGCTACTCGTATGCAGACGACACTCAGATCCTGATCCAATTAGATCATGATCAAGCTGAGATGTCGTTGTGCCTGCCGGGGTGCCTGATGGCTGTGGGGGTGTGGATGAACCACAATTGGCTCAAATTGAATCGAGACAAAACTGAGATGCTGGTGGTGGGCTGCCCACCTGATCCTACACTATGGGTGTCCTCTTTTTGGCCTTCCTCTTTGGGTCCTTTTCCTATCCCTTTGGATAAGGTTAAAAATCTGGTTGTATTGCTGTCCGCATCCCTATCCATGGACATGCAAGTTACAGCCGTATGTCAATCTGGCCATTTCCAACTTAAAACACTAAAGAAAGTACTGCCTATGATTCACGCCCCCCTATGGCAACCGTTGGTGGCGGCCATGGTGATATCCCGGCTGGATTACTGTAACTCTTTGTA
Source organism: Ambystoma mexicanum (assembly GCF_040938575.1). Taxonomy (NCBI): domain Eukaryota; kingdom Metazoa; phylum Chordata; class Amphibia; order Caudata; family Ambystomatidae; genus Ambystoma; species Ambystoma mexicanum. Next base: position 103,491,897 of record NC_090935.1, on the reverse strand, counting down.
TTTGGTGTAACTAAAAAGACTGATCCTACGATTACAACGACTGCAAAATTTGGCAGCTCGTGGAGCGAAAAGTACACCTTATGGAGCCCATATATTACTGGTGCTCCGATCTCTTAACTGGCTCCCGGTCATACAACGAGTCAATTTCAAGGCTCTGTGTATTGTCCACCACGCCCGTCATGATCAGGGCAACAAGTATCTCCAGGCCAAGTTTACTCATTACCTCCCAGCCAGAGTTTTTTTTTTTTTTAATAAATATTTTATTGATTTTATATTTTAGAAAAACAAACAACACACAACACAATACAACTGTTAATTATTTACAGAAACACAAAAGAAAATACGAAAAAACTCCCCCCACCCCCCATCAAGCCAGAGCCGGCTCCCTTGTATCCTCAGTCGGGGCACTGTCAGGTGGAACATTGTCCGTAGGCTCATCTTCCGAATTCTCAGATTCGTCCAAACCCTGTTGTGGGTTGGTCATAGAGGCCACCAATTGTCGCCAGGCCAGCAAGGGCCCTATCTCCTCCTCGCCCCCTCTAGTGACCGCTTCAAACCATACCACGGATTCAGCCTCCGCCCACCTCATAAGGTCCGCCCACCATAATTCCACTCTCGGCCTGCTAGCCGATTTCCAGTTCATGGCAATCCTGCGTTTGGCCAGAACATATGCCAGGTCCCTCAGCTTGCTCAGGTGCCTAAAGTGTCTGGGCCTGGGGAAGATCCCAAGCATACACGACCAGGCAGATCCCACGTCCAACACCACTCCCCCACCTGCGAGCTTCATCTTAACCTCCTCCCAAAATCTATACACTTCCGGGCAGGCCCAAAAAATGTGTAGCAACCCAGCGTCCACCTCCCCACACCTGGGGCATTTTTGAGTGATCGAGCCACCGAACCGTGCGATCTTCTGGGGAGTCAGGTAGGCCCTGTGAGTAATGTAGAACTGGAGTTGTTGGAGCCGTGCATTTCGGGACACCTTTTAATGATACCCCAGGACCCTTTCCCACTGACCCTCCGTCATGAGTCCACCCATCTCCTCCTCCCATTCATGCCTCAGTTGGGGCAACTCTTTCCCAGCCTTCGTTCTGAGGAGTTTGTATATCCGTGTTATTTCATGCCCGCCCTCTGAGACATCATACATAGTTTCAAGGGTGGCATCGGGATCATCTGCCAGTGCCGTCACCGGCCATCTCTCTCTTACTCGTTGCACTAGCCTGGCATAGGTGATGTACTGGCCTCTGTGCACCCCCGTCTCATCCTGCAACATTTGGAAGTCCAACGCCTCCCCCTCCCGCCATATGTCCCCGAGCGTGGCCAGGCCCACCGGCTCCCAGTGCCTACGGACAGACTGAAACAGTTGGGAGTCGTCTTCGCACAGGGCCACCAGCGGGACCTGCCAAGATAGCGGTTCTGGCTCCCCCATCAGTTTCCACGTTCTGTGCCAGACCTCCCATCCCAACCTCAATAGCCGCCCTCTTCCCGTCAGTTTATTCCTTTGTAGCCACACCACCTCTCTCAGGAAGTATGGGGCCGCATCCTCCCGCAGCAACCTAGATTCCGCCCAATCATCATCAGACAGCCACCTGGCCACATACAACAGCTGCCCCGCCAGATAATATAATTCGAAGTTGGGCAAGCCTATACCCCCCTTCTCGTACGAGTTCTGGAGCTTCCACAGGGCCACCCTATTTCTGGAGTTGCCCCACACGAAGCCCCTACACATACTATGAAGTCGTACAAATAGGCTCTTGGGGATCAAATGTGGGACGTTCACGAAGAAATGCAGGAGTCTGGGAAGGACCACCATTTTCAGCAAAGCCGCCCTCCCCATCATGGACAGGGGCAATCTGGACCAGAATGTCATGCTACTCCTGACCCCCTCTATGGCTCTCTCTGTGTTATGCTTGTGTACCGCTTCAATCCGGTGGTAAATATTTACCCCCAGGTACCTAAACGTGTCGGTCCGCCATGGTATTGGCAACACAGGCAGCCTCTCCAGCGGGACGTCCCTGTACCCGCCCAGAGGGAACAGGCTAGATTTCCTGGGGTTCACTGATATGCCCGAGAGGACAGCATAATGATCCAGTACTTCCAGTACGTACTGCAGGTTCTCCTCCGGGTAGCGTAAGTAAAGCAGCATATCGTCCGCATAGAGAGATATTAAGTGGCTGCCGCAGGCGGTATTAATGCCCACCTCTCCGTATTGTTGCCGCAGGCATATCGCCAGCGGCTCCAGCGCGAGTATATATAACATGGGTGACCAAGGGCATCCCTGCCTGGTCCATCTGCTGAGTTGCCAGGCATCCGAGACTGTGGCCCCAGTCTTGACCCTTGCCACCGGGCTGCTATATAACAACTGGACCCATCTGATATACCCAGGGCCCACGCCGTATCCCTGTAGGGCCGCTTTCAGCCAAGGCCATCTCACTGAATCAAAGGCCTTGACCGCATCCAGCGACACTACCGCCATCTCGCCCGTGTCATCCTTAGTATGGTCGATAACATGGTGCAGCCTCCTATGGTTATCGCTAATATTCCTGCCTTTGACATATCCCGTTTGATCCGGGTGGATCAGCTTGCCAATTACCTTCTTCAACCTATTGGCCAGCACCGCCGTGAGTATTTTGCTGTCCTGGTTTAGCATGGACAGAGATCTATAAGATCCACACTCAACAGCCGGCTTGCCTGGTTTCAGTAATGGGACAATCATGGCCTCACGGAGGGACAGCGGGAGTTCTCCCCGTTCGTATGCCTCGTTAAACAAGGCCAGCAGTGGCTGGAGCAGCTCCTGCACGTACACCTTGTAAAACTCACTAGGCAGTCCATTCGTTCCAGGTGCCTTACACGTGGGGAGGCCCCGGATCACCACCTCCAGCTCATCAGAAGTGATAGGGGCGTCCAGTTCCTCCCGCTCCTGGTCGTCTAGGGTGGGCAGGCCAATGTCTTCCAGTGTGTTCAGGATGTCCTGGCTCCTGTCCTCCCCAGTGTCCTCATACAAACGTTTGTAGAACCTGAGGAATTCCTCGTTTACCCCATCCTGAGTGCTGCGAAGACAACCGTCTTCACCACGGATCTCATGAATAACCACTCGGGGGGACTCGCTCTTGTACAGCCAGGCCAGCAGCCTGCCTGGCTTGTCGCCTCCCGCGTGCAGCCGCTCGGTGTATTTCCTATAGTTTAATCTACATAGTCGATCCCAAAGAGCGCTGCACGCCACCTGAAGGTCCCTCATCCTAGTCTTGTCTTCCTGAGTGGCGTTCTCGAGACGAGCTAGGCTCTCCAGTTCCCTTTCGGTGTCCTGAAGCTCCCTCCCGATGCCCCCTTGAAGTCCCTTGGATTTAGAGATGGCCACCCCGCGCACCACTACCTTAAAGGCCTCCCACAGAGTTCCCGCAGAGCGCACGCTACCCGTGTTTATCTCAAAATATTCCCCGATGGCAACCCTCAGGTCTTCCCGGAATCCCTCATCCTGCAGTGCTTCCGACCGGAGCCTCCATGTGGGGACCCGAGGCCTAGGGGGTTGGTGTCGCCACTCTACCACCAGGGGCGAATGGTCCGACAATACTCGAGCCTTGTATTCCGCCCCCACTATTTCGCCCGCTATCTCGGCAGTTCCAAACACATAATCTAATCTCGTATATGAATCGTATGGCGCCGCATAGTGCGAATACTGCCTCTCTATGGGGTGGAGTTTCCTCCACACATCTACCAGTCCCAGGTCTCCCAGCAATGTCCCGAGCGCCTTGGCCGCCGGCGACATTTTCCCTTTGGTATCAGCGGACCGGTCGATTTTGGGATCTAAGACGCAATTGAAGTCCCCACCCCACACCATCGCACCCCCTATCAAGGGGCCAAGTTTGCCATAGAGGGATCTAAAGTAGGCTGCAGTATCATGATTGGGGGCATACAGGTTGAGGATGTGTACTTCCCTGTTCTCCAGGAGTCCTGTTATCGCCACCATTCTACCCTCCGGGTCCACTATCGAGTCAAGCACCCGGAACGGCACGTGCGGCGCCACCCAGGTGATGACCCCTCTAGCATATGCCGAGTACGTGGCACCCACTACCTTGCCCTTCCACTTCCTCTTGACCACCTCCAATTTCTCCCTGGTGAGGTGGGTCTCTTGTAGCAGGGCTATGTCTATCCGCATCCTCTTCAGGTATAGCATTACCTTGTTCCGCTTGAGGTAACTATTGAGGCCTCGGACATTCCAGGTAGCTATGCGAAGACTATCCGATGCCATCGGTTTGGTCTGTATTCAGCCCCGCCCCCCCCACAATAGCCCCTTGGTCTAACGCTCCGCCGGCTCTTCCGCCCTTGATCCCCGTCCCCCCTCCCTGTTTCCCAACTACACACCACAGCAAACAACCCTCCCATCCCAACAAAAGCCCAGCTCCATCCCTGGATCTCAGGCCCACCCGCGTCTGGTCCTATCCCGTATTCAAGGAGTAGGACCCCGCGGGGCGTCGCCGATCTAACAGCGACCTAACTAACTAGATATGTTACTACTGGGGACAAAGGAAGCCTCTTGGAGCTCCCAACCAAGTAACCACGGGTAGGCACGCCCAATGGGCCAGCCAGTCAGCACCACATCATACGCATCATATACCGTATAAATGACTATATTCAAGTCCCAATGTCTCGGCCCCATTGCCCCAGGCGACTCAGCCATAAGCTACTTATCTTCCATAGTCTCTGCCTGGATGCCCGATTCTTGAGGACTGCCCAGCGCGTCTAGCCAGTCCATCGCTTCAGTCGGTGTTTCAAAGAACAGGGATCTGTTTCTGTAGAAAACTTTCAATTTGGCCGGGTAGAGTAGCATGTAGCGATGGCCAGCTTCACGAAGTCTCCTTTTCACCGCCCCGAAGTGCATCCGACTCCGCTGTACTTGTAGCGTGTAGTCAGGGTAGGCCGTGATCCTGGCCGATCCTCTGTCAATCGTTCCCCCTTTTCGAAAGAATTCAAGAAGCTTTTCACGATCTCGGTAGTTCAGAATTTTCGCGATCACCGGCCGCGGGGGGCCCCAGGAGGCGGCCTCCTGGTTAGGGCCCTATGCGCCCGCTCGACTGCAAACCCCTGGGTCAGTACCCCGCCGGTGATCTCCTGCAAAAACATGGATTCCACAAATTCCGTGGGGTCTGGCCCTTCCGTTCCTTCAGGTAGGCCCACGATGCGAATATTGTTGCGCCTGGCACGTCCCTCCGCCTGCTCCGTTCTGTCCTCCAGGTTGCCCACCCGTTGCACAAGGGCGTGTAGTTCCTTTTTATGAGCAGCGCAGTCTGCCGTGTTCGTGGCCGTCTCCTTCTCGATGGTCCCCGTGCGCTCCGAGATCGCCCTCACATCCAGTCTAAGCAGATTCACCTCCTCCTGGACGGCACCGATCTTAAGGTTTAAGCCTTCCTGTAGCTCTTTCATGGCGAGGCCCAACTTGGTCTCCCATGACATTTTTAAGTCCGCAATCGCCGCCAGCACCTCCTGTATCGTGCTCGGTGACTCCGTGGCCGTCACGGGGGTCTCTTTGTTCTTGCCTCCTTCCGCCCCTGAGGGGGACTTGGCGTAAGCCTCCATCGTGGGCTGTTTGGCCTTGGGTTTCACACCTCTCGTAGACATGTTGTTGTATGAGTCGGGCGGGGGCCCGTCCCGCCAGGCACCGGAGGGGAGTCACGCCAATCAATGCTCAAAGCATGGCCCACCACACCATGGGGCATCCAACACACCCGGAGCACCCCAACCACCGGGCCCACGGTCCCGTCGTCACAGCTACATCCGTTCGGCTCTCCAGCTCGCTGGGCCACCGTGCGTCCTAGGCAGCGCTCACGTGTATTAGTCTTCAAGCAAAGGGACCCATGGGATCGCGACACTGACTTCACGATCCTCCGTGTTCGCAGCGTGCGCCGCATTTTGTCTTGTCCGACCTGCTCAGGGCTCGTCCCAGTCAATCGCATTTATTTCGGTTTCTGGGCCTCCCAGACATCACAAACTTTCACCGGGTGTAGTGGTGGCATTCCCACACCTGGACATCGATTTCCAGTGTCGGCCGGCCCCCGTGGACGTACCCCTCCATCAGGATCAAAACAGGATCAGCGGAGCTCCTCTAGAGTGCGACCCCTTACATGGCCGTCCAAGCCACGCCCCCACCTCCCAGCCAGAGTTTGCGCTCTGCCTTGGCCGACCTGCAGCTGGTTCCCACCTACAAGCGAGCTAAGATTGGAGGACGAGCCTTCTCTATAGCAGCTGTGAAGCTGTGGAATGAACTCCCATTGACCATTAAAAGAATTCCCAACTATTTGGCTTTTGGAAAGGCTGTAAAAACACATGGTTTTTGCCTGGCTCTCTGTCTAGAGACTCCTTAGTGACAAGATACCCTAGGTTGATAGCGCGCTTCATAAATGTGCATAACATAACATAAAATAACCATAACACCCTTCCCCTATTATTCTCATTAATGGTCTTCTGTGACACCAGGGAATGCCTTGCCCCTCCTTATTTTTGCACTGCAATCTTTTGTGTTCACTAATTATTAGCTCCCCTCTTTTAAAACCTTCTGTTATAGATTCAACTATCATATTTTCTGTCTCTCTTTTTTCAGCCATTCTGTTTAATTTCATATAATTATCGGCATAGACATTTTCCCGTTCATCCACTTACTGAACTGTGACATTTGTTCCTTGGAATAAACCCCTCGTTTTGCAGAAGGATAGGTGCATTAGGCATCCAGCTTCCTCATGAGGTACACCCTGAAGAGCTTGGGCGTCCCTATTATGTGTGGGATGAGTGAGCAGATGTAGCATCTGCTGTTCACCTTTTCTCATCCCACACATAACCTTTCATCGTACCAGACATTTCCAAATGGTAAACGTTCCCCTTTTTTAGTGTCATGATGAAAAACGTCATCAATTAAATTCCTTTTTCCTCTATTTACTTTATCATTTAACTGTGCACCACTATAATAATTGTTGTGTTGCTTCTTCCTAGGGCAGTGATGTTTCCTGCCTGAGAGGTATTGTAAGTAGCTTTATGCAGCATATAGTATCCTTTATGATGTAATAGAATGTTCTTCTCAGTTTCTTGTTTCTATTCGAGTATTTGTCAGTTGGTGGAGAGAGCTGAAGGAAAGGGAGCCCATTAGCATGGGGGTCTTCTTTCTCCCTACGAATCTAAATAAATACTTATATATAACTTACCTGCCTCAGCCGCATCTTCATAACAATGGCGACGAGGATGGGATGTGAAGCCATGGCAGGCAGATGAAAGGAAGACCCCCTGCTGCGACTTGTAGCCGCTCCGCCGAGCCCCTGCGTTGAGCGCGGCCCTGTGAACCTGCTCCCTGCGTTCCTCCGCCTGTCCCAACCGAGAGGTACGCTCCGCCTTGCCGGCGTCGAGTGTCCTGTGGTGGCGACCTCACTGATCCGTGCGTGTACCTCTGGAGAGGAACGCTTGTCAGCACCCCGCAGCGGGAAGGACGGGCCCCCCGCCTGCAGGCTGCTCCGCCAACCCCGCGCTAAGTGGCCCACCGCGGGGAGCTGAAGGTCCCTGCGCCCAGCGAGCGCCACCGCCCCCGTGAGAGAAGCTGACCCCGGCCCCGGGAGAACAATACCGGGAGGGCCACTCCGCTTTGCCCCAGCGTCGAGCGGCCCCTGTGCCGGACCCGATGAATGCTGACATATTTCCAACACTGCAGCAGTAAGTGCATTTCATTTATTTAATACCGCGACTCAGGAGCGGGAGGCTGCTACGGCCGTTCCTTCCCCCTCTCCCGCCTGACACCCACCCTGCTGCCAGGCCCCGAGGATCCGAACGGAGGAGGCGGGGAGTGAACTTGAGGAGAGCAGCGCCTAGAGCTGCATTACCGTATTCCACGTAAATGCAGGAGAAGTGGATTCAGTGCTGTGGAGATTACTGACTGTCACGTAATAGGGGAGCAAGCTAAAATCGCTGGAAGGATCAGCAAACCTTAGAAGACCGTCTTGGTAGATCACCACTAGTGCTGAAGGAGTGGTGCATGTCCTACGTGCCGCATACCTGTGTGGGTTAACATAAGATTATTCTGTGAGAGACATCAGAGGTGCTAGTAAAGAGACTCTATTACTTTTAGGGGGAAATAAACTAAGTCAAGACTGATCTCGCCTAGCATATAATATGGCAGCTTTACCTGGGATATCAGGTCCCCCCATATTTATGCCTACCCCAGGCGCGGCGAAGATTGTCTGGCCCCAATGGCGAAAGGGTTTTATGCATTATATGAAGGCAGCCGGGGTAACGGCATATTCCAGTGAAAGGAAGTTAGCGCTATTGCTTCACTTTTTGGGCTACCAAGGCCAAAGGATTTTTGAGACCCTCCCTCAGCTAGCAAGTGATGGAAGTGGGGATCAATTAAATGAGTTCGAGTCAGCTTTAGTGAAGCTTGATAAACATTTCAACCCAAAAAGAAGCACGATTTTGGAACGTTACAATTTACGAATGCGGACACAAGCCCATGGTGAGTCTGTTGAGGATTATGTGACGGCGTTGCGACACCTAGCCCTTACATGTGAGTTTCAAGGTAATTTCGACGAACATATTCGTGATCAATTCATGACTCATCGTCGATCAAATAAGATACGGGAGGAACTGTGGCTTAAAGATGAGCCGAACTTAGACGAGGTGCTGGACTTGGCCAAACGCATGGAACATTCCCTGGCATGTGTGGCCAAACTCTCCAAAACCGAAGGAGGTGAGTCCAAAGAAAGTAAGCCGGAGGTGTTGACGGTGGGTGAAGGAAAGAACAAAAGGAGAGGAAGAAACAGACAGTCGGGGAGGAGTAATCCAGAAGAAAAGAGGAATCAAGATTCGATGCAGAAGTATGAGAAGAAAGAGGAAAGGAAGGACGAAAGACTATGTTATCGATGTGCCAGTGTGACACACTTTGCATCCTCCGCTGTGTGCCCAGGGTGAAAGAGTATATGCACCAAATGCAAAAGAAGAGGACATTTTGCGTCATGCTGCAAGAACTACCAATTTGGACAGTCAGCCCAAAGGAAAGTGCTATACGTAGACGATGAAGAAGATGGGAGGTCATCAGAAGATGAAGTTGTGATGCCGTCACAAAATGTTATCGTTAATACTATTAATGTAGTTACCAATGGTGGGGATCCAGGGGACTGTGAACGTCCTTATGCTGTGTTAACGGTGAACGGGTGTAAAGTATCCATGATGGCTGACTCAGGATCAAAAATAACCCTGGTGTCCAGGAGTGCATTTGAGTGTGAAATGAGTGGGGTAGTGTCTGCGTTGTCAGAGCCCGACATTAGTCCTGGAGGGTATAACCAAGATCGCATTGAGTTGTTGGGTTATGTGTGGAGTAGGTTTGAGTTCAAAGGACACAGCTGTGATGGCAAGGTGTATGTTACCAAGAAGGGACAATCATTGTTAGGGTGGAGAGAGCAGAAGAACTTAGGGATCAGACTCGATCCGAATCACCCAGAGCAGGTATTGCAGGTATCCGAAGTACCCTCAACTCATGGCAGGTATATGTCAGAGTACGGGAAAGTATTTGATGAGTCGTTGGGTAAAGTGAGAGGATTTCAGCACCAGATAATGTTAAAAAGGGGTAGTATACCCACCGTGGCGAAACTCAGGCCCGTGCCCTTTGCTTTGAGGGACAGTGTAAAGAAAGAGTTGCAGAAGTTATTGGAAGCAGGAGTGATTGAAAGAGCTGGGTGGTTGAGTGGTTCTCTCCAGTGGTGATTGTAAAGAAAAGTTCAGGAGATTTAAGACTATGCGTTGACATGCGTGAGTTAAATAAATGCGTGTTGGTGGACAGGCACCCCTTGCCCAACATGGGAGAGTTGTTGTCCATGGTGGGTGGAGGAAGGTATTTCTCAAAACTGGGATAACACAAAAACAACGGTTTTGTAGGAAAAATGGTATTCAAGATGCATCAGATGTATGCCAAACAAATAAGTGAGTTAAAGTGCTCACACTCAATTCACATGAAAAGATGGGCCACCTGACTCGGCGTACCTAGCCCTAAGGAAGAACACCCTGACCCTGACGGGGTGCCTTTCCCTGGGTTACGCGTGATGTATCGCCTACTAAAAAGATATAGAGGAGAGTACTGTCCCTCAACCTTCTATACTGGTGGCGGTGTCTGAAAACAGACACGAGTAGTCCAACAGGGACATGTAAAAAGTGGTAGACTTCAGCAGGTTAGGCAGCGTGCAACAAAACTGTATATTAGTTCTTGAGGCTGCTAAAAAGTATGGATATAACCTGCAAAACAGGTCTACTGCTTATATTCCATCCAGAATGTATAGCTTTAATGATTCCCGTAGGTCATTGTGGTTGGAGTGTAAAACAGTACTGCTGGAGGCATCACTAGATAGTGTAATAAAAAACAAACCCAGCCTAAGGGCTGTAGGGCTAAAAAATGGCTCTTGTAAAAAGGTGTAGCTCGCTCTGTGAAGGTGAGTGTGCTACAGTAAGCAATTTTTCAAAGAATACAGTCTCTTGAGTTAGTGTGAAAGAGATCACGGGTAGGTCATGAGAGCCCTCATGACCGAAAGAGGTCGACCGGTTTCGATGGCATGGGAGATTCAAACCATCTTCTTCAGGACCATGACTTGGAATGCAAACAAGTTTGCCAAATGTTCAGGTAGATGCTGAACAAGGGGATGCTGGTGTCTCCTGTAGGGAGACAGGAGGGGGGGGGAAGAAAGAGAAGGGCAATCAAACAATGATGAAAAGCAAGCACCAATAGTGTGCAGACATACAGGTGGTGCTTATCATGCGTGGAGTAGAGCATGTCTAAGCAACAAGACTACAGCGGTCAGAAGTTTACAGGAATGGTGGAGGTGCCTGGACACCTGTGTAGGGTCTCAACGCCAAGTGTGAAGGAATGGGGGACAAGGAGGTGAGGCGGAGGTGGGCCGTGAAAAAACGAGTCTCTCCAGGTGACAGACGAGCTGCTGCCTAGGTAGTGAGGATCTACCTGAACATTTGGCAAACTTGTTTGCATTCCAAGTCACGGTCCTGAAGAAGATGGTTTGAATCTCCCATGCCATCGAAACCGGTCGACCTCTTTCGGTCATGAGGGCTCTCATGACCTACCCGTGATCTCTTTCACACTAACTCAAGAGACTGTATTCTTTGAAAAATTGCTTACTGTAGCACACTCACCTTCACAGAGCGAGCTACACCTTTTTACAAGAGCCATTTTTTAGCCCTACAGCCCTTAGGCTGGGTTTGTTTTTTATTACACTATCTAGTGATGCCTCCAGCAGTACTGTTTTACACTCCAACCACAATGACCTACGGGAATCATTAAAGCTATACATTCTGGATGGAATATAAGCAGTAGACCTGTTTTGCAGGTTGTATCCATACTTTTTAGCAGCCTCAAGATCTAATATACAGTTTTGTTGCACGCTGCCTAACCTGCTGAAGTCTACCACTTTTTACATGTCCCTGTTGGACTACTCGTGTCTGTTTTCAGACACCGCCACCAGTATAGAAGGTTGAGGGACAGTACTCTCCTCTATATCTTTTTAGTAGGCGATACATCACGCGTAACCCAGGGAAAGGCACCCCGTCAGGGTCAGGGTGTTCTTCCTTAGGGCTAGGTACGCCGAGTCAGGTGGCCCATCTTTTCATGGGAATTGAGTGTGAGCACTTTAACTCACTTATTTGTTTGGCATACATCTGATGCATCTTGAATACCATTTTTCCTACAAAACCGTTGTTTTTGTGTTACCCTATGTGATTTTGTTAACGGTTAAAAGGACAAACACGGTTGTACCGTGCACCTTAGCTTTATAAGCTCTCCCTGTTGTTTTTGGATTTCTCAAAACTGGACATGACATCAGCATATCATCAGGTTGAGTTGGAGGAGTCTTGTCGGAAAGTTACGGCATTTGTGACACATGAAGGAGTATTTCAGTTTAGGAGAATGCCGTTTGGGCTGGCGTCTGCCTCGTCCATATTTCAGAAAATCATGGATCATCTGTTGAGGGGAGTGAAGGGGGTGTTCTGTTTTCAAGATGATGTGTTGGTTAGTGGAGTGACACTGGAAGAGCATGACAAGAACCTACGCAGAGTTTTGAAAATATTTGAGGAGAGAGGTATCACGTTAAAGGGTGAGCAATGTAAGTTTGCGGTATCAAAAGTGGACTATCTGGGTCATGAGGTGTCAGGGGATGGTATTAAGCCTAAGGAAGACATGGTAAATACCATAAAGACCATTGAGAAACCAAAAAGCAAGAGTGAGCTGCGCTCATTTTTGGGAATGACGGAATTTTATCATGAATTTGTGATTAACTATGCTGACAAGGTGCAGGAAATGAGAAAAATCCTAAGGAAAGGTGCTGATTTTGTATGGAATAGTCAGTGTGATATGGAATTTAATAGAATAAAGGTAGAAATAAATATGGCTCACCCATTAGGGTGTTATGACACAAGAAAGCCAACCAATATCACAGTTGATGCTAGTGAGAGTGGTCTGGGAGCTGTGTTATCCCAGAAGCAGGAAGATGGTTCTGAAGAGGTAATAGCCCATGCCTCGAGGGGTCTCAAGGGAGCGGAGTTAAGATACACTGTATTAGAAAAAGAGGCCCTGGCGTGTTTTTGGGCTATGGAACGTTTCAGAAACTTTGTGTGGGGCATAGAATTTGTGATATGGACGGATCACAAACCCCTGAAAACTCTTTTTGAAAATAAAGGCCTTGACAAAGTTTCACGTAGGGTGGCTGGTTGGGTCACCAGGATGCAGACACATTGCTTTAGGATGGAAGTCATACCTGGAAGGGAAAATGTTTTGGCCGACAGTCTGTCAAGGATAAGGGTGGCAGGTCCTGACGTTGTGGAAAGCGAAGAAATGGAATTAGTGTTTGTCAACACTGATGGTATTGTGTCCAAACAGGAGTGGTTGGATGAGATGGAAAGAGATGATACCATAATGCGGATAATTCCCTATGTTGCGTCGGCAGCGTGGCCATCTAAATTTGAGTTGACGGAGGGCATGAAGCTATATTGGGAAGTGAAAGATGAGTTATCTGTAAATTATAATATTTTGTTCAGATGGGGAAGGGCGGTATTCCCGATTGGATTGAGAAAGAAAGTGATCGACCTAGCACATAGTGGTCATATTGGAGTTACCAAAAACAAAGGGGTATTGAGAGAAGATTACTGGTGGCCGGGTTTTGATAGAGAGGTAGAGAATTGTATGGCAAATTGTATGTTTTGTGAGAAGAGTGGTAAAGGAGTAGTAGCCAGAAAGCAACCTTTGGTGGACGTTGGTCTCCCGTCCAGAGTATGGAGTGATAGTGCCATGGACATACTAGGTCCTGTGGATCTAGGTTATGGTCGAGGTAAATTCATTGTGTTGGTTGTAGACCTCTTTTCCAGATGGGTGGATTTTAAAATTGTAAAGGACATTACTGGTGAAAATATGATAAAGGTTCTACAGGAGATCTTCGCAAATGAAGGTTTACCAGAAACTGTATTGATGGACAATGGTCCGCAGTTTATTGGGGAGAACTTTAACAAATACTTGAGGAAATGTGGGGTTGGTCATAAAAGGACTTCATTGTACCATCCCGAGTCAAATGGGGTAGGTGAAAGAATGAATAGGTGTGTGATGGAGAGTGTACGTATGGGAGAGGAGTGTGGTTTGGACTAATTATAGCTATAATACAGAACAGAATGTGGGCCTTGAGGATGGCGCCACATTCCACAACCGGTTTATGCCTGTTTGAGCTCATGAGGGGAAGAAAACCATATTCCATGGCTTGTCCACCATGGCTTGGTAGGTGTAGGGAGTCCGATCTGGTTGTGGATGAAGTGAGAAAGTCATTGGTGAAGAAAAAGTCAGAATGGGTCGCACGTGAAAACTTGAGGAGAGGAAAAAAAGAATTACGCGTAGAGTGTGGTGATTGGATCAGAATAAAGAAAGGCGTTGTGAAAAGGAAAGGAGATGCGCTTTATTCGGACCCTGTCAGAGTTGTGGCAGTCATGAAGGGGGCAGTACGCATGTCCGGAGGGCAAGTGTGGAATAAAGATAGAATTGCCACTGTGAGGAGAGGGCATGTGTAAGTTTATATGAGACTGTGTCCGGGAGTTGGAATGCAAGATTAATAAACTGTGATCCTTTCAGTGTGAAATTGTTAAATCGATTTAATAAATTATATCCGTTTATTGCGACATAATTTAGGTGGTTTTAACGAAAAGTTGCATGAAATGAAAAATTGAGTTAAAAAAAAGGGGGAAGATGTGTTGTGTTGCTTCTTCCTAGGGCAGTGATGTTTCCTGCCTGAGAGGTATTGTAAGTAGCTTTATGCAGCATATAGTATCCTTTATGATGTAATAGAATGTTCTTCTCAGTTTCTTGTTTCTGTTCGAGTATTTGTCAGTTGGTGGAGAGAGCTGAAGGAAAGGGAGCCCATTAGCGTGGGGGTCTTCTTTCTCCCTACGAATCTAAATAAATACTTATATAAAACTTACCTGCCTCTGCCGCATCTTCATAACAATAATCCTATACTAGTGCATGTTGATATTATTACACTGCAGAAAACCGAAAATATTTGCCTTCTACTTATAACGACATTGGGCATCATTACAAGTTTGCCGGTCCGGTAACAACGGTGCCGGTAAGCTACCAGCACCGTTGTTACCAGACTGGCAAACTACAAATCTGCGAGCGGATGCCTTTCAGCCGACCCGCTCGCTGACCTTAATGGATGCACCGCAACCATTTAAGAATGGTGCTGGTGCATCCGTCCTCCCAAATGGGAATGGGGAGTAATTTTTACTGGCACACAGCAATGGGGAATGGGGAATTACCGGGTCCATCGGGTCTGTAATTCCCCATTGCCGGGTGCCGGTAAAAAAAAAAGACTCCAGTGGCAGCCATGCCATTTTTAACGGCACGGCTACCACCAGGGTCATAATGACCCCCATTGTTTTTAAAAAACGCTCTCCTTCCTCCATTGTTGGTCTTTTATAAATCTTATTGCTAAAAAAGTTGATGAAAGTTTACAAATACTTCCCATTATGCTGCCCTCTACTCCTCTTCTCAATGGGAGACAGTGCTCTTATCTTTGTGCACGACGGTGAGGTGAACCCATCCTCTGCGACCATCAATTTTCACAGCTGTTGGTGTTGCATAAGTCACTTGAGGACCAGTGAAGCGCTCCTCTTTCCACTTCCTGGTGTGTTTTTTCACTTACAGACTGTCCCCTCGATAGAGTAGTGATGCTTGTGGAAACTGTCCTCCTTGATCACTTATTTATTCTCCCTGAGCTCTCGGCCTTGTCTGCAGAGATGTATATAGAAGCTGTTTTATAAGTTCTGTGAGATACGTATGAACTCTTCCCCAGAATGCTAGAAGAGGAATTAGCACCAGAGATTGTACGTGACAGAGGTATAGGCACATGCATTCTCCGACCTGTAACAATCTCATGTGGAGTGAGATGATGATCTCCAGGCGAATCATGCAAAGCGTAAAGTGCAAGAGGTAAGCAGTGCAACCAAGATTTTCCAAGCGTTTGCGTTAGGTAGTATTTTAATAAGCTGTTCATCTTCTCAACCAAACCATTGGATTATGGGTGATTAACCTTGCACAATTTGTGCCTGATCACCAGGAAGACTGTTAGTTCTTTAATCAAATCATTTGCAAAATGCTGACCATTGTCAGAGGAATTTTGTCTGGGATTCCCCACCTTGCAAACACCTCACTCACCAAAATTCTCACCTCTGAACGGCCGTGATTGTAGGCACAGGGACCAGCCTCAAGCCAACGTGAAAATGGACACACCCCAACAAGCATGTTTTTGTAAGAGGTACATCCATCTTGCATATCGACATAATTGATATTCAAGTCCCGGAAGGGCCCCTCCATTCAGGGCAATGTTCTCCGTACTACTTGACCTGGTAGGAATTTTGGCAAATCATACAGTTGTTCTAAAATTCATAAATATTCTCGTATAAGTTTGTCACGAACCATTCGTCACTTATCCCTGCAGCCACATGATCTTTCGGTACACGGGAAGGGTAGTGTGGCTGTTCTAGTGCTACTTTCAAAACCCTTTTTGGCATTACCAATTTACCTGTGTTGTCATGCCACCTGCGTTGTCATGCCACCTGTGTTGTCATGCCACCTGCGTTGTCATGCCACCTGTGTTGTCATGCCACCTGTGTTGTCATGCCACCTGATTAGAGCTGTTGCTTCCACAATTCTTTTTCATCATCTGGTGATTCGTCTTGCAATTCTATTACTTGGACTATTGAGGTTGCATTCAAATGTTCTAACATTGCAACTTTTTCCTTGCTAGTTTTTATCCATGCCATACAAGGTATGCTTTTCTCCTTCTGCAGATATGCTGCTTCTTTTTCTGCTTTTTCTGATTTTTCGTTACCCAATGAAATGAGAATTGCCTTCCTGTGTGGGCCTTGCACTTTATTAAAGCCAATACTTTAATTGACACGTCCCCCTGCTCTCTGTCTCTCCTATCTTCTCTTACTGTCTCTATATTGACTATCCTATCCTTCTCACTAGGTCTGTTAGGAAGTAGTTCAAAAAGGATATCCTGGTCTCCAACCCAGCCCTCCTGATCGCTGATACCTATACCAGCGTTTCCTCCAGACAGACCCTCACTGACATCCTCTTTGCTGTTCCTTTGACAGATCTATCGACTCCACATATAGCCTCTGTGCCCCCTTCTTTTTCTTCCTCTCCCATTAATGGTGGCACCAGGTGGGTGACCCTCCTGGCCCCCTTCCATTCCTCTAAGATCATCATTAATGTTTACCTATATGGCACCGTTTTAGGCCCTCAGGCCAACATCCTCCTCTTTGATAGACGCTTTCTGTGCCATATCAACTTCCTTTCCTCTCCTGTTGTCCCTTCTCTCCCTTCTCCGGCTCCTTTGCCTCCTTCCTCTGCTCTCCCTCTGGCTTCTTCTACACTTCCGCAGGGAGTACCTCTGACTTGTACCTCTCGCTAGAAGTCTTTCAAGGGTGGCAACCTTCTCCACATTTCCACACTCAACTCTCGCTCAGCTGTCAAACACTCCTCTAACATCTGCTGCCTCCTGGATGAACTTGACCTTGATGTTCTCGGTCTCCGAGACATGGTTCACAGCCAGCTCTGTCACAAGTTTTGACACTCTCCACCCTGATGGCTACAAGATCCTCTCTGCACCCCAGATCCAACCATTCCGGTAGGGGTGTAGCCTTGATCTTTCCGGAGTGGATTCCTGCCTCTATCATTCCTATGCAGGCCTACTCCTCCTTTGAATGCCTGGTCTGCAGGCTCTCTCTCTCTACTGGCCACTCTCTCACTGTGGCCACTATCTACCGGCAATCTGGTCAGGTAACCTCCATCCTCTCTGGGTGGACCTCTCCTCCTCCCTCCTGGTCTTGACCACTAAACTCCTCGTCCTTGGAGACCTCAACATCTACCTGGATGCTTCATGTCCCTCCTCTGCACTCTTTTGCAACCTCTGTGACTCTCTTTCTCTCTCTTTTCTTCCCTCTGCCCGACTAACTCTGCAAGGCACACTCTGGATGTTCTGATCTCCCCTTCTCTAACCCTCTCACCACTCCTCTCTCTTGAAGTGAACATTTTCTCTTCTCCTCTCATCCCTCTCTCTCTACACACCAGGCCAAGCCTACCCCCACACTGCCACCCACCTTCTCGGTCATTCGACCCATGAAGAGTGTGTCAGTTGAGGCTTTCACCACCACTTTCTCTCCCCCTCCTGCACCTCTGGCTGACTCACAACTTCCACTCTTCTGACACTCTTGATGTACTTGCCCCTGTCAGGAGGATCCACTTGAAGCCTAAAGCCAAGTGCAACTCTTGGTATGACTCAGACCTTGTCACCCTTAAATGCAAGTGTAGGGTAGCTGAGAGGAAATGTCTGGCATCTTGTACATCCTCTGACAAACTGGCCTGCCGCCTGCTCCAAAAGCAATACAGACTCTCTGTCCTCACTAAAAAGAGAGCCCACATCCAAGCTTGCATCTCTGCAGCATCGGCCAAACTCTTTAACATCTGCAAGGAGCTGCCCAATCCTGCTGTAGTCTGTACCTCTCCTGTCCCCTCCCAGGCCCTCTGCACATCCTTGGCTTCACATTCCATCTCTAAAACCCAGGACATCCTGTCCACCCTCTGCTCCTCTCCACATTCTACCTCTACTTTCTCCTCTACCTCTGGCCTCCGTGCGGTCACCTCTCCTCCTCCCTTCTCTGCCTTTCCTCTGTTCACCCTAGACGAGGCCAATCTATGAACGTCTTGTCAAAACAGGTTCTTCCCTTCCCAAGGACCACATTGACACCCTCGCTCCAACCTTGGCCGACTTTTGCAATCTCTCTTTCCCCCCTGAAGCGCTCCATTGTGCACCCTCTTCTTAAGAACCCCTCAGCCGACCCCTTCTGTACGGCTAACTATCGCCTGGTCTCCATTACTTCTTTCCTGGGCAAGACACAGGGAAACTTTGCAAAACACGGGTCACATAGGCAGCCGGGTGTCCCTTCCGAATGGCAAATAATGTGGCGTAAACCCAGTGACATCATTCTTCATACAGTTTTAAACATGGGTCAGGGTAGCTACATGCTGACCCCAACTGGTCTTCTCCTCTGGCCCAGATAACCCAGCATTGCTAAAAGATTGCAAATGAATCTCTCCACTTGAGCATACCCTGAGGGTGTCAATAGTGTTGTGTGGGAATTATTGATGTCAACCAGCTCCACCATCTGTTCAATGATTGATGTCTCACAATCTGGTTCCTGGTCAGAATAAAGCCCTGGCCGGCCAACCGTAGTGCACAAAGTACTTCCTGCATGTGGGCAACTGTGTCGTATTCAGACCTTTGGTGTGGTATGCCTTTGCATACTCAGTAAAGTGGTCTGCCACCACCACAACAACACCTTGACTGCCATCTCCAAACTGAGGAAGTCGATGCAGATGAGGTCCATGGGCCCAGAACATTGAGGAATGTGTTTCTATCACCACTGGTGTTGCAGGTTTTTCACTCTGACTGTTGCAGACCTGAAGCAGGGTGTCAATGGGGATGTTGACTCCAGCTACATTGCATGGAAACTGCAGTTTAATCTGGATGAAACCCAATCTATATATATATAATGCTTAGATATGTTTCTGTACTCAGCTAATGCAATTCATCAGTGTTAGGTTGCCCTCAGCTGTCAAATGGCACAAAGTGCACCTCTGTGTGTCATTCCACTTCAACAACAGCTTTCATTTCAACAAACAGAATGAGTACGGTTCTACTTGATCACCTTCACCATCGCAAACATCCAGGATAATTTCAAGTTATTTCTTTACACTCCCACTTCTCTTCACACAGGGCATGGCAGTCTCTAAAGAGTGAAACGCTGTAGGAAAAATGCCTCCTCATGAGCTAAAACTGCAAGTAGGTGCTGTAATTATGCTACTGCGCAATCTTATGCCATCACGGGGCCTCTGCAATGGAACAAGGTTAACAATTACGCATCGAAAAAGACACATCACAGAGGCCCGTGTAATCGGTGGAACTTAGATACTGTTCTTACACTGCACATACCTCTCATTCCATCTGATACAAATATGCCTTTCAAATTCAAAAGAAGACAGTTATCTATACGTTTAGCCTTTTCAATGACCATTCATAAGTCACTGCAACGTTTCCTAGAAGGGATTGTGGTAATTCCAATATTTAATAAGGGGGACAGATATTGACCTTTCAGATCGGCTAGAATGGCGTATGTTACAGTGGAAATGGCTAGTAAATGTATATTTATCTTATCTGAGAAGGTTCAGCCCAGGTGTGGATTCCAATGGGATATGCCCCAGCTGTTTCCTGTAGTATGACTGGTACACAATCATCACCTGTGAGTTGCAATCCATTTGTACCTTCTGTCTCGTGATGGTTACTATCATGGTGGCTGGTGGTCCTACAAGGTGCTACAAGTCCCTCAGGTACTCCTGGAAATGTTTGGGTGCTGCGCTTGCTGGTATTGAGACTACAGGCGATCTTCCTCTCTGGTGTACTAGCTTGGTTGGGGTGGATTGTGGTTCCCCGATAACTTGCCAACTGGTGGTGTCATTATGGTGCTAGTCTGGTCGTGCAGACTTGATGTTTCTTTTTCTACTTTGTTGGAGCATTGTAATCTTGAGGATGCCTTGTTCACATTTATGATTCACACCATTGCACGTGCTGGAGTGTACAAGGCTGGGAATCTCTCAGCAACTGTGATGTAAGCCTGCGGTTTTGTGCATGTACGGAAGGTGTGACCCTCCTACCCACACCTGTGACAGAATTGCAAGGGCTGGTGTGGTGCAGTTCACTGTTGGTTCTCTCTCGGCTGTTGTGGCTCTTGAGCGCACTGGAAGAGCTTGTATTCCCTCTCCCGGAATGGGGATACAGAGCCTCTACCGCGCTCTGGTAGCTTGGCTGCCACTAAAGTCGGTGTCTTGGCTGGCGTCCTCTGCAGCTGCTTAGCCTGGATCGTCTGGCACAACTCCTGTACTTAATGGCTCAGGTCATACTCTGGGGCTGTATAGGAAGTTGGGCACCTGATTGAGGGGTGCGATCCATGAAACATTTATTAATAAATAAATAAATAAATAAATAAATATTTTTTAAAAAAACATCGCCAACAAAAAAAGCAATGTTCTGGATTAATCCCCTTACCCTCAGCCCAGCTGACAACTTGAAGCCGATCCATGAGGATGGTGCCGGACTTACAGGTGTGGTGGCAAAACTGGTGCAACTACAAGTCACAAACACAAATGTATTTTTAAATAGCTACAAATCACCCTATTCACAGATTTGCTCTAAAGAATTTACGTTAAAAAAAGGAAACTTAATCGATATTCACACTAACCCCAACATTACGGAAGGGAAGGGGAATTGGAATGTCTAGGAAAGTAGGTAGCTAGATGAAGCCACACCAATAGGTGTTCTCCATTTAGAGGTGTCTCCATGTGGCAGGCTAATGGATCTATTGCACTTGCTGGTTAACAGGCATAGGTGGGCATGGTAGTACACTTTTCTTGACTTATAAAAACTCAACCATCATCTTACCTGTCCTCCTCGTGCCCGCTCACCAGAGTTTGTTAATCACCTTGGGTGAGCCGCTCTAGGAAAAGGACTTGATCAGGAAAGGCAATAGGTATAAGGCTTTACCAAACCCTCTAGGAAGAAACTATAGATTAGGAAAAATATATACCCCACAAAGAAAAGCAGACAAAGGAACGTCGGTGTGCATTTATTCTAGTTGTTGATTGGATTATATTTTAACTTAACTTCAATACCAGTACACCAGCGGGGTGGGTTGCCAGGGCCGTCAATTATTTTCATCCAGGCCGCACCAGCCAGCAATGCCCCAGGTGTTCACAATGGGCCAGTCTGAGCATGAGGCGGGCACAGCAACAGACACATGGCGCTCCCACCCTTCTAACGGGGAGGACTGCATGCTAGGGTCGCTCGGTAGGTCAACCAGAGTAACTTGGGCCTACTTTTATACCTATGGTGGGACCAATACAGAAAATATTCCGTAGGCTTCCAAGGTGCCATGTCCAAATGAAAGGAAGGATAGGAAGGACGGAAGGAAGGAAGGGAGGGAAGCAAGGTATAGAATGAAGGGTGGGAAGAGAAGGGATGGGATGCAATGGAAGGTGCTTAAAGGTAGATTGGTTGACTGGCAAATGTGGTCGACATGTCCACATGATCAACCGTTTCACAAATATATGAAAAAATGAAAGGATTAAAGGGAGGAAGAAAGAAATAGGAAGACGCGTGAAGGTAGAAAGATGCACAGTTCAAAATACACAACTATGGAAACAAGAATTAAAGGAAAGAAAACAGAAAAAGAAATGAGGAAGACTAAAGAAGGGCACCAGAAAGCTGCAACAACAAAAAGGGAACACAATAAAGAAACGTAAAGACCAAATAATACAAGCAGATGAAGAAAGGAAAGAATGAAACAAAGATGCAAAGAAAAAGCTACAGACTCATTAGGAAGGCTTTTTACATTGTATTCTGCTAACCATCAATGGATCTTGATGACCACCAGGAGGCAATCAATTATCACATTGACTTGTTAAGAATCCTCATTGAGCAGTACAATTCGGCAATCACTGGCGGACACTCATTGTGCCTGTCCATCGCGTTTGGACAATGTAAACATAGAAAGCTCCCTCTGCTACACCAGTGCACCAGAATGTGTATTTCTAATCTGTTTATTATCAGAGCGTCCAGTGTAGAAATGTATGTCACAACAATCTCTAACCAGACATACATTAATTTAGCACTCTAGACTGGAAGTAGTCAAAACAGTAAAAACTGATGTCTTTTCCCTCCTCTCTTAGTGTGGGATATGTCAGCAAGAAATTACCAGCGACCAAATCATTTCTAGCTCAAAGATCTTGAGGGGACTCCGAATAGATGAGCAGATTCTTTGAAAGCAAGTCTTGGGACAGCAGATAAACTACATGGCACAGATGAGAAGACCACAGAGAGATAGGATTGCAGCCCAGAGGGACGAATTCGACATTTATATATTTTATTTGATATGAATTTTGGTCCAGAGAAGGCATTTTCCATAGATTCTCAGAGCGCCTTATAACGTGCAAAATGGAAGAGGTGAAAAAGAAGTTATAAAAGTGCAAGGACAGGTTAGGAAGATTGAGATAGACAGAGGGTGGCAGGGGAGGTGGCTTGTCAGGATTGGGTGTGGGGAACGAGGTGTGTGTTGAAGCTTTTTCAGAAAGTGATTATGGAGGGAACTGACCCATCAAACTAACAATTGAAATGCAGTGCTTGACAGTGCGTGAGAGCAGTTTTGCAGTTTGGCGGAGAAGGCTCCAATTGACTATTGACTGTGCTGCATGGGCTTAAATTGCAAGGTATATGTACAGACCCAAATAACTTCTGTGGGTGAGTAGCTTTTACATCGTTTACATCGTACCTGTTTCCCTGGCGCATGTGCGACCTTAGAAGTAGGGTTAATGAGGCCAAAATGTGTCAGGATTTTTCAGAAGCTTTCCAAATGTCGATTGAACTTCCTCTGCCATTGTCGCCAGGGGAGGGTACGCCTTACAACTCTGGCAATATAAAAGTCCCTACTGTTATGCCAGTATCCAAATTGAAAAACACATATCTGGCAAAATGTTGCTCCTTCTTAAATATCAAATGGAGTGTTAGGGCGTTCCCGGCTCTGGGTGTGTAAGGGATGACCTCAGATCTCTGCACTCTAAGATAGCTCAACTCTCAAGAGGTGAATGCACATTGTTATTAAACCAAGTTTATTTCACAACGGCCTCTGGGAGAGAGGCTATACAACTCCTTTGGGAGTGAACTAACCTGAGTCTCCTGGAACCAAAGAACAGATACAGTATATTTATATTTCCAGAACAGTTAACACATTCATTCCCACACCTCCCTCATGTTGCCTTACAAAGGCCCTATACAAGGAAATCTAATACAATCTCACTGGCTGCCTTGACTGTGGCACCACCCCCTTAGACATTCAATTTTCATGATATTGCAAATACAAGCCATACCCTCTTCTTGTTATTTTTCTGCAAGACAAACAACCCTAACATGGGATTCCACTTGGTAACAGCCCTGCAGTGCTAAATCTGACATGCATGGTTTATGTATGGACACTTTATGAGGCAAAAGAGAGCTAACAAAAAGGCTCCTTTGATCGGGCACTGACTCATTTTCCCAAACACTCTAACACTCTGGATATATATTCTTGCTGTCCTCTCTGTCTCTTTGCTTATGCGACCACCAGTTCAATCCATCTGGCCTCCGTTCCCATCATAATCTTTTTCCTGCTAATCTATTTGATCTTCTCATAGGCCCGTGGTCATCTCCGCTCACATTCAACTTTTTACAGTGTTAGCTTCTAACCCTAGATTGACACTGCCAGGTGGCAGATGCTTCTTTGGCCACTCGCTCAACAATTTCCAAGCCTAAACCCTGGGCACATACTCTTAGATCCAAATAGCTGCTTCCATGTTGTCACAGCTGTTCCTCTGCCAATTGATACTTGGCCAGTCAGTCTCTCGAACAAGCTATAGATCTATTTCACAAACCCAGGTCTCAGCTTGTGTGTTCAATACTACTACATCCCCTCATAATGGATTTTCCATTCAAGAGCCTTTTTGAACTTTGTATGAAGCTCTTATTTATTTATTTTATTTTTATAGCGCACACACAACCCCAAGGCTTTGAGGTGCTGATGCAGATACAAGTCAAGAAGTCATGCGTTGTCATACAATCATGTTTTTGTCAATTAAAATCAAGCGTAGCATAGCACAGTTACATTAATCAAATAGCAGTATCATACATGTTAATCATACAGTGTGGTGTGTAATAGAGTTAAATATCTGACACGTAGGCGCAGTGGGCAGGGGGGGTTGCAGGTTAGGAGAAGAGCTGAGTTTTGAGAGGTTTGTGAAAGATCCAGTAGGATTTCTCAGCCCTCAGGATGGAGGGTGAGGGGTCGTTCCAGAGTTTTGCAGCACGGTAAGAGAAGCTTGAGGTTCTGGCTTTGCATCTCTTTATTTTGGGCACGATTAGTCGATCCATGTAGGGAGTCTTAGTGGGTCTTGAGGAGTGAGCTTTGGTGATTCTTTAGGTGAGGTATTGTGGCCCTGTATTGCACATGCATTTGTGGGCAATGGATAGTGTTTCAAAGGTGATACGCTCTTGGGTGGGGAGCCAGTGAGCTTCTCTTTTAGCTTTGGAGATGTGTTCTGGTTTTCGGGATATTGAGGGCTGCTCTCAGGGCATTGTTGTGCATGACTTGATGTTTGTGGATATTTCCAGAAGAGGTGCCTGTGAATAAGACTCTGCAGTAGTCGATCTTGGAACCAATGATGCCACGGGCAATGGTAAGGCAGTTATTTTTGGTGAGGAAGGGTCTGGCTGCATTGAGGACCTTGGCGGCGTAAGCTGCTGAAGAGGCAATGGTGCTTACTTGTCTGAACATAGTGAGAAAGGCATCAAGGTGAACTCATAGCATCTTTACTGTGTTTGAGGCGGGAATTAGGCAGTTGCCAATCTGGAAGGCAGTGTATTGATTGTTGAGAGACTTAAGGGCATTAGGTGGGTCGACAATTAAGATTTCTGTCTTGTCGCTGTTGAGACAGGGATGATTTGCAGCCATCCATGCCTGTATTGTAGAAGGATTCATCTGTGTAGTTGCCTGAGAGTGGGATCAGGATCTGAGTATTGTCGGCATAGTTGGTGTAAGCTATGCCGAGGGATTCTAGGATGTTAAAGAGTGGCCTGGTAAAGATATTGTATCGGGTTGGGGTGATGCTCGACCATTGAGGTACACCACAGGTGATGGGAGGAGGTGAGGCATTGTAAGTCTCCGAGAAGACCCTCATGAGCCTACCTTCCAGGAAGGATGCAACCCAGGCAGTGGCAGATGGGGGAGAAATTAGCGTAGAAGGTGAGGTGGTGGCAGAGGATTTGGTGGTTGACCAGGTTGAATGCCTGCCAATAGGTTTAGGAGTAGGAGCAGGGCAGAATTTCATCTAGCTGATTTTTTAGTTCGAGGAGGGCGGATTCAGTGCTGTGCCTGGGGCGGAAGCCATATTGACGCATCCCTAGGATTTGGTTGTCTTACAAAAACTGCTGAACTTGCAGGTAGGCTGCTCGGTCCAAGATTTTTAGTAGGAAGGGGACAGTGGTGATTGGCCTATAATTATATGGAGTGGCTGGGTCTAGTGAGGCTTTTTTCATGAGAGGGAGGACCCATGCTTCTTTTAGGCTAGCTTGAACAGTGCTTTTGGCGAAGCATGCATTTATGAAGGCCGTGATGAAGGGGGCTAGCACGTCAGCACAATTTGTGATGAGGGATGCAGGGCAAATATCGCATTTGCATTTTGAGAGTTTTAGGCTTTTGATCAACTTTAGGACTTTCGGAGAGGTCTCTGAAGAAGAACTGAGTGGTGGAGGGAGTGAGGGCAGCTGATACTTGTGGCTATGTGGTCTTTGTTGAATTTAATTTGTTGTGAGTGGATTTACATGTTCAGGGTGTCGATTTTACCTAATAGCACTGCTTGGATGTCTGAGCACCACGTTACGTCTTTAGTGAGGGTGTTGGGGGGTGGGGCAGGAGATTCAAGTTCTCTGAAGATGGTAACAATTTCTTTTACATCAGAGTTGGCATTGCTGATTGTGGAATTTAAGGAAACGGATGTGGCTGTGATTGTGGCAGATTTATAGACTTTGGATATTTTGATGAACTCATTTTTCAGAGAGTCGGTGGGATCCTTTAGCCAAGTTAGCTGGGCCTGTCGTTTCTGATGCACAGTTCCAGAAGGTTGGGGATAAACCAAGAGTTAGAATGTCTGACTGTTTTGGATTTGTTTGGAGCTAGGGGGGCTATGGTGTTCACTGCATTAGAAAGGACTTAACGAGTTGGGGTTGGTTTTGAACAGAGGATGGAGGCCTGGGGGTTGAGCAGGGGCAAGATGTTTTCTCTGGTGAGCTTCCGAGAGCTTCGTTTTACAGCTGGAGGTAGCGGGGTGGGCGTGGTTTTGGGTTTTGATGACTGTGCGATGGAGAAGTGGATGATGTGGTGATCTGGAGGACAGGGTGTGGAGACCTCACAATTGTGGTGTGCAATCCAGTCTAGAGTACGTCATTTCCTATGGGTGGGATTGGTAATGCGCTGACAGAAGCCTAGGGTTTCAAGGGCGTCAGATAGCGAATTTTCTTTTGGGTCATTTGGGTGATGGAGGCCCATATCAAGGTCTCCTAACAAAATAATTTTAGAGGAGGCATTTAGGTTTTCCTAGAGAATATATAGTAGGTTTGACTCAAAGTTTTGGAGGGGACCAGGTGGGCGGTAGATCAGGTGGATGGTGATAGTGCGTGTAGGCGATGGTGAGAGTTTGAGTGATAGAAGGTCAGTGGTGCCATCAATGGAGGTGTTGCACCATCTGAAGGGAAGGGATTCTCTAGCTATCAGGGCACCGCAACCTCCTCGAGAGGAGGGTCTGTCATTCCGGAAGATAGTGTACCCAGAGCACATGGCTAGGGATAGGGCTGGGCCATATGCCTCTTGAAACCAAGTCTCATGACTCTGCGTTCTGCGCTTTAAATCTCATTGCGCTAAGTTGCACAATGTGCCCCCATATTATGTTCACACAATCTTCAATATGTTGCTACATGTATGCAGATCTAAAATGTATTGCACTTGACAGAAAATAACACTAAAACAAACTTTAAGCAACCCTTAATTAACCATCCTAGATACATGCAAAACTGCAACATTATAACAATATCACAATCATTCTTAACATTAATATGATGTGCGCAGTATGAACCTCTCCTTCCCATTGAGATAAAATCCATCTAGGCCAACATTCCCCCCTTTAGTTAATGTGTTAAATAATAAATTTCCTAGAACCAAATCTGTACCCCAAATGAATTCTCAATTTACAGTTTGAGTACCCACATGGCATGAAATTATGTCGGCCCTAGCCTCGGATGGGTTGGCCGACATTATACAAACAGTTCTTCTCATATTAAAGGAATAGTATCTAGACAAAACATCACAATGGCAAAAAAAAACACAATACATAAATTATGATTGCCATCAGGATTTTCATTGCAAGAATCTTCCATGACGGAATCCGTGCGCACCAAGAGCCATTCTACAAATCTGATTTAATGCCAGCCTCACTTTTTATGGCATGTTTCAGTTGTGGTAATAGTCTGTGCAAGTGTCTCATTCTCCCTGAAGCATGCATTTCTTACTTGATGGCACTAAATGCTATCTCTGAAGAGTTTATCAACAAAAGCAGTATGAATCAGCATTTGCTATGGCTTGAACACCCAGGGCTGAGAATGAGACAAATACCATCTAATCTTTGCAAAAAGGTTTGTACTGCTCAGGAAGCTTGGCAAGTGCTTTTATAGATGCTGCTAAAACATAATTTGTAAATTGAGCCTACTATGAAGTTCCATCCTCATAGGCTCAGAAAGGTTTGATCTACAGTTCTCATCCAGAAAATCAATGGATGCAAGGAGCACAGGGGGCAAGGTAGGCATGGATACAGTTTTGATACTGTAGTTCCAAACGCCAAGTGTCTTTCTGCAACTACATAGAATGTAGTCAAACTGCCCCCGTCCACGCCAGGCTGGAGCAATTGCTGATAGTAGTTTTCTCCACAAGTCAGGGCTGTGTTCAATAATGCAGATGTTCTTCCAGCGAGGTCAGCAAGGTGTATAATGCAACTGCAATATCCATAGGTGCCCACTGGCACTGTGCCATTGCCCTTAAAATACACAGAAAAATGTGTAAGTAGCTGATTCTTAACAGGAATCTATGTCCGACAATTTCTATGGTGTTTTCAGATATTTCCACTATCTATATTAGTCTAAGCTACAATTTCATCAGTACAGACCCGCATTCCACCAGCTTTACAACTCTTCACCCCTTGCTCCCATCGGTTATCTATAACAATAGAGCCTTTGAGATTCTGTTGTTCCCATCTGGTAAAACGTACATTATTTTCATGCTCCTTAACATCTTTTCTTATACATTCATCTTCATCGACAGAAATTATTGAAGCTGTAACAGACTGCCCTTGAAACTGCCCTCTAACCCGACATAAGGTAAGGTGCACCAAACATAGTGCAACTCTAAATTCTCTTACATCTGTAATCAATAACCTAGGTAAGCGTGGGAAATGAGGGAGCAGATGTAACAAGATCCTGCAGAATTCTCTCTCCCCACCTATCTCAGATGCCCATAACAGACGTCCCCTGCAGAGAAACCATACATGTTTACAATCTTATTAAAGTTCATTTCATCATAAACATTCACAGAATCTGCATCCAGGTCTCTTTGTGACCATAACAGTACTTCATTAAACTCTATACCCCTAGACAAATCATGAACATTTACATTTGCACTTCCTGATCTGTTAGAACCGAAAACTAAAGAAAAAAGAAAATCTACACAACAAAACATCCTTGTATTTATTATACACTTGAAATTTCTCTTAACAGAATTTTCATCTGTCTTCTACTGGTCGACTGGATTGAAAGGAAATGTCTTAGGCCATACTTAACTTTTTATTTTTCTCCTGTGTCAGTGGAGGGATTCCTGTGTCGGAGTGGTGAAAATCACATTGCAGGGGCCGTGAAGTCTCCTCGCACTCCATCGTCACACAAATGTTCAAATGAAAAAGCGATCCCTGGGGAACAGTGGATGATGCTTCATACTCTTCAGATCCATTGGCACTGTCTTTCATCACAGTCGACTGTTGATGAACAAACTGAACCTGTGAAGAGATCATTCTGACAGCTTTAGTTAAGGCCCTAAGGTACTCCCTAAACTTATTGGCCAGAATCTCTACAGATTTTTGGGCATATGCTGCAGTACGTAGTGGTGTACTTATCCTATGCCCTGTGACTATCGATACACAGAGCTCTGTAACATTCTTCACCTTTCTCATCAAAGACTGAGTGAACCACCATGCCTTTTTCTGATAATCACTGCCTCTAATATTATAGTCACACTAGTAGCTGGTGTTATCTCTTGTGAATTTGAAACAAACATTCAAGTGGTATTAGCCAAGTCCTGTCTTGAATCCCAAGGACCCATCCTAGCACAACCATGACCCCATAAAATAACAGAGCCACATGCACAGGCATCCCTTTATCGCGCTATCACTGTAGCGTGCATGCAGAAGCACTGTTGTTCTTACTGGGTTCAACCTTTGAGTTGAGCATACAATATGTTACTCTGTGAATGCTATTAGTTTGCTGAGAATGTCTCTACCCTAAAGATTCACTGCTGTATCCCTACAATATTACGAGGGAGCAGATACATTTGGATTACCCACTTTTATAGACAGATCCTCTGGGTATGGAACTGACATGACTGCCCCAGAAAATCCCTGTGTTTCCATCGTTTTATCTGACAAGGGAAACTCACCTTCCTTGATACAAGATTTTGGTTCCATGTCATTTCTGTTTTTCAGCTGGAGTTTTTACGAAAAACTTCATCAATATTTTTAAATATTATTTTGGGTGGGGGGGGTATTTCCCTTCCCCCCAACCCTTTATTGGACCTTTTCCATCCCCCCAAAAATTTTCAATTGAGTTTTTCCTAAAACTCTCACGGCAAAACACCAGTCATAAAAACAGGTGTCCGCGAAAGGATGCAATACCAAGATTTTCTAGCACCTGTGTCGATCATAAATGAAAAAGTTTGATCTCCTATTGTTACACCTATCTGGGGTTACTCTTCCAGATTAGCAGACAGGACTGGACATGCTACAGATTTCTGTGGACATTCCTAATCTGGATACACATTGGCACCTGGGAGCGAGAAAGGATTCGTTCCCAAAACACTTGCACCAGAGTAATGCTCCATTGTTCTTTGAGGTAAATGATTCTTATCCCATGTCTGCACCGATGCCTGGGCTGGCATTACCAACTGAGGTATATAGTCTGTGCAACTTCAGTCACCAGGTTCTGAGCAACCTGAACCTGCTGTGGTTGCATAGATCCTATGGCATATGGCAGGGTTGGGGGCTGCATCTGTCGCGAAGGACTGCATGGAAACCTACCTTCAAATTGCCCGAGATTAGTACATAGATCGAAAAGACCAAAGGTCTACTCCAACAATCTCTCAAGAAATGTCCCAATTTCCCATAAGACCAGCATAGCACTCTATACAACCCTCCAAACTGACCTCTCATCAGCCCAATCAACAGTGACCTCATCCCACCAAACCCGACAAATATACCACCTCCTCTCGGCAATAATCCATCATATTCATTTGATTCCAATCTAACATTGTGGTAAATGCTTTCCTCCACAGGTCTTCTGACTGTTCCCCAATTAAAGCTGAAAATAAACTTTTCATGTCCCCAATAGCTAACATGACTTCAGCAGTATGTTTTTCTAAAGCATAAATCTGCTTTGTTGCTCCTGCAGTGAGCAAAGGGCAGTGCCATCATTAAATTATGTGCGACCTGGGTACATAATAAACATGCCCTGTCCTTTCTGAAGCAAAGGGAATTGAGTTGCTCAAATCTTTCCCCAGTTTTCCATTTTTATTTACAACCATGAGGCCCAAAGGCGTGTTCGAAAAACCTCATGGAGTGGACACTGTGACAGCTGCTATGGGGAATGCCATAACCTTTGCAACCTGGAACTCCCTCTCCAGTCAAGTCTTCCCAATCCTCATCTTCCTCCTCTATTGCTGCATCCATCCCTCTCCCTTCTCGTTCAAATCCTAAACCTAAAGCAGCACTATTCTCATCAAGGTCTACCTGAACATCCTTGATGGAATATTTATTAAGTCTTAAAAGTACTTGTCTGTACCTCCATTTCTCTAATCCAACCTCTACTTTCTGTCTACTCTCTTCTTCTCTACCTTGCGGTTGTAGTCCCAGTACCTCCTCCTCTCTTCGTGCCTCTGTTTCATCCCAATCTCTTCGCTTCTGGTTTTCAAGTTCCTTTCTCATCCTATCTTCTATTCAGGCCTTTCTAGCCCTCTTTCATTGGACTTACCCATCGAGAACTTTGACCTTCTCTCATCTTTCGCTCTTAGTCTTTTGACTAACTCTGCTGTCGGTGGCATATCCCCCTGCCGTTCTCTCCAAATGGACTTATCCGGAAGCATCACCCTTTGGGGCGTAACCCTCTCCTTTTCTTCTAGTTGTAACCTCTCTGCTAACCGGGCTGATGAAGGCATCATTTCTCCTCTACACCCATTCTCAATCTTCCATATCCCCAATCTGGAGGCGTTGTTTTTTCTTCATCAATCCAAAGCCACTAGAGTAGTTGCTGGGTGCTCATACTCTGGTGTATGCTTTGATGGACTCCAAGGGATAACACACATATGATGGTGGCACCTATCATACTTGACCCCCTCCCATATGCTTCTGGGTCCCCTTTTTCTCATAATATATGTTCCTTAACTCTATAATATATCATAGCTTTTATAATTTAGAATCCTATACTGTGTAACTAAAAAGGGATGCATATTTGCTAACATCCCTTTATCAAATGCCCTTTCCTCTGATCATGATATGAGCCTTTTCTCCCTTAGTTTCTTGTACTCATTCCCTGTGGTAAATGTTTACTTTGTGCCCTGGAAGCACCTGGCACACGTGAATGAGCAGAGTCTCCAAACTTAAATGAATCTGGTTTCTACCAAACCCTAACAGCAGAACCTGCATAGAAACATCTTATCAAAACCCTAGCACAAAGCCAATTCTTTCCTCTGTGAAGGCATCATGAAGTAGACACAGACAACAGAAATTAGGTTTGGGATACAAACTTTTATTCAACTTAAAAAGGGTTGGATAAAGGCCTATCTTGTCCTATGCTAAGGTGGGATTTTCCTACCTGAAGGAAACTAATGATAGTCTGTATCAGGAAGTCAAAAGAAAACAACAGTGTGTGTCCAAATGCTTCACTTGCCCTCACCTCTAATTATATACACTGTGTGGGATTCTCAATGTCAAAGGAATATGTGTTCAAAGTAAAAGTTCTGAGCTTCTTCCAGCCCCATAGTAAAGTTTTGAACTTCCTCTAGATCGTGGCTTACAAAGGGTTTCCCCTCCCCAAGTCTCAAGGTCATTCACAATGCCAATGGAACCCTCCCCCTAGCTTTCTGGTTCTTTTTCACAGCACGATTTCCAGGGAACTTTCCAGTTCCTCTGGTTTAGTGACTCTTTCCAAGTTTCACAACCACAGTTCAAACTTCTTTTATGTTCAATAACATGGCTTCTCTACAAGTATTTTATATGGCTTTCAAAAGGTTGGTGTCCTCGGTCTAGGTGCAGTTGTTGGACTACACAAATCAACCCATTAAAGGTAATGCACCGTACTTTCATTACCATTGCTTGCTTGATCACTTCTCATACAGTCTCAAATGGCTCTTGCCAATCCTTGCTTCACACATTTCCCAATGGCGCTTTCCAATTCTTGTTTCACTTTCAGTAACACTTTTGTAGCGTCAACAATGTCAGTTGAATAACTTAGCACCCTCAAAGCTTTGGCAATGCTGGTTCATATCTTCCCTGATTTTAACTTATGCATTACACTCTTGTAACCTTTCCTTAGACAACTTTGTTTTTTTCGGCATAAGCATATTACTCTTTCTTCCGTTTACTTCCCAACAATGTCGGCATCACAGATACAATCTTATTGTAAAGGAATGGTTTGCTTGCAAGCTGTCTTTCTACAGCAGAGCTATTTACCAATGTGTTTACCAATGTGTTACAACTAAATTGCTGTTCACGTGAGAGTTCCTTTTTTCTTGCGAACGTGTTCAACAATGTCTCATTTAATCGTGTTTGCGTGCAAGACCGCTAAGTGTTTCTTATGTCAGTGAAACTCACTGGTGCTGGCGCTTCCCTTTCAGGTCTACGCAAACCTTCCTGTACCCGTCTTCCGCATTCAGGGTTCTTCAGCCTGTCCCGTGGACACTCCGGCGTTCCCGCAAAGCCATGAGGTAACAAGCACACTTTGTGGGGATCAATGGGATGGCTCTCTTTAGCCGTACTTCCTGCTGCACCAACTCTGCATACGGGATCTCCCGCTCCAGCGATACTCACAGGACCTGACCCAAACCGCACTGGATCAGGGTCCCGTCACACCTTTCATCACAGAAAGGTTTTGCACAGCTTCCTTCTTTCCAGCCACTTCCTCACCTTCTCCTTCATGGCCAGCTCCTATCTATCCACTGCTTCAGGTGGTGACACCTTTTATATTCATTGGGAGTGTTAAGTGACCTCAGGAGTGGTTCATTAAGTCCAATTGCTGGACTCTGGCTAGAGCTATTAGGTGGACTTGCCTGATTGTTCCACCTGCATACCTCTTTTGTCCATCTTCATCTCAGTACCAGAGTGGTGTGTGTATGTATGAATGGCTATGGGAAAATAGGGGTTTGACCTACACTACCTTGCAGTCTGTGGGATTGTTTGAACCTCTTGAAAGGGAAATGGGGGATACTGTGTCTCGCTGAAGGTTACCTCATGCCCACTCTCAAAATCTCCTCACCAAAGTGATCCTCCCTCACATATCCACCCCCAGGGTCAGAATCCAAAGCAATGGCCTTTCCCTGGCACTCTGGGGGGAGGATATATGGAGAAAAGAGGTGAGGACACCCTCAGATTCCTCACACCTCCCAATTTCTTAGAATGTTCCCCCAATCATTCATACACTTCTCTGCTACAGCATTATTTACTCACTAACTTGTTTCCCTACTCCTTCTCAGGACACTCATACAGAAAAGACAGCATATTATTATACCACCATGGCCAAAAATACCTCTTTATCTTTCTGCTTCATCTCTTTCTTTTTCTCCTTTCGCTCACTATTTCTGGCCTCTGTTGCACCTGTGCTTGTTGTGCGACCCCTCCTCTGCTCTCCTGCCCGCATCCCACACCTGTGAATGGCTGCTCGCTAAAACTTAACAATGTTCCCCAGGGCAGCCTTGCCCAGGCAGTCAGCTGGCTATGGTACAGAAACAAAGGGCAGCTCTGCACTGAGCAGCTCCACTCCATATTTGCCCATGATGCCCGACGCCTGGCGCAGACAACCTACATCGATGGATAAGGTAAGTGCGGTGTGGGCGGGGAGTACAGCCATTACTGTACTCCAGTAAAATCCCACCAGTCTTATTACCTAAAATCTCATACTTACTTGCTTCTAGCCTAATTGTATAACTGATTTAACTACACTGTCAAAGTTGAATCTAGGTCCAGTATTTTCCATTTCACTTTTGTAACACTGTTGCCTACAAAACCCCCTGGATGGTCAGTTAGTGCTGGGAGTTATTTGTATACTTCACTTGACTGTATTCTAGGTGAGGAATATGTGCTTACCTTGGATGGACTGTTGGGGAGAGGAAATGTGTTGCACTTGGATGGACTGTTGTGGTAGGAAAGGTGATGCACTTGGATTTTGAGGTTAGAAAATGAGTTGCACTCAGATGGATTGTTGGGGGTAGGAAAATAATAACTCTCAGATGGATTTTTAGGGGTAGGGAATGTGACACACTTAGATGTATTTTTGGGGGAGGAAATGTTCTGCAGACTGCTAATTACACAGTGAATATGGAATAGAATAGTAGTCGAATTGCCCCTTCTGTGTTTAAAGGTCTGTCAAGATAGCTCGCCACTGCTCTGAGGCCACTGCCCCGAGGCCTTGGTACTGGACCTGACAGTTTCTTGATATTATCCCACTTATACACTTACAATACCTTTAAGGACAGCCATGGGTTGGACCTAGATATGCGGGGTGCCTGGCATTGCAACTAGAAGAAAGCGGATGTATACGAATTGTTCGTTTGACAATTGCTCGAATTACAATTGACCTTGTCACAATTGACCGAATTGTGAAGGTCAATTGTAACATATATGTGGGGGGAAACCCCCCACAACCCCCCACCTAACGCCAAACCCCCAAAACCCCTATATATATATATATAAATATATATTACCAAACAGATATATATATATATATATATATATATATATATTTATATATATATATATACGGTCAATTGTAAAAAGGTCAATTGTGACCCTTTAAATTCGGTCAATTGTTCATTCGAACAATTGTAAACGAACAATTTGGGTAATACCGAAGAAAGCACATGCAGGTTAACATATGTGTTGCACTAAGAACATTTATTCCTTATAATGATTAGGCCGGGCCATGACATTCAAAGATATAGGTTGGTAACCATCCATTGCACTTATAACTGCGTAGGTTAGCCATTGTAACACAGAGTGGTTATATGCGATATCCTTGAAATCGCACTTAGTAGACTCTTTTGGTTAATGTTTGTAGTTGACTTGAGGTTAGCCTGTCCATAGAGCCTAGAATAGTCTAACGTTAGTTGGCTTTTCTTACCCACAGAGGATCAAATGACACAGTGACATCAAACATAAGCTTCTCATCTAAGCTTAAGATTGACTTTAGCGACCATTTGCTGCAGGCACGGCTATCCATCCACACACTTTAGAATGCAGCTATGACTATGACAAATTCGGTCTAGCTGGACACATAACTGCTTCGCACTGAAACTCCAGACTTGTCTCAACACCTCTGCCATTAGAATACTGCGACAACCTCTGACAAATTTCAGTCTAGCTGGAAACATTATTGTGTCTCCTGCACTATCGATCTGTCGTGACCTCTGTCAGCACCCGTCCGCATGGCTGACCTCTTGGGTTGCTTACTGGAGCCTAACGCGCCCTCCTGAGTCCTAATCTTGGCCAAATGAATGTATGCATCTTAAGCCTCCTCCTAGAACTTTTCCATACCTGGACTTCGGCTCCCAAGGGTGTTCCTATCACAAAGCGTTTTGAGGCCATACAAATGGGAAAAGGCACTATATGAATGACTAATACAATACAATACATTGCAAAT
Organism: Ambystoma mexicanum; assembly: GCF_040938575.1. NCBI lineage: Eukaryota > Metazoa > Chordata > Amphibia > Caudata > Ambystomatidae > Ambystoma > Ambystoma mexicanum. The sequence goes on along the minus strand of NC_090935.1, from coordinate 103,455,478 downwards.
ACTAGCCCGCAACCCTCTTCTTGGGCTTCCTTCTGCAAGACACACAACCCTAAAATGGAATTCGACTTGGTCACAGACCTGCATCGCCAAATCTGGCACACCTCCTACTCACTGCTGCCACCAGTGAGTCTCAAGACTGCCACTCTTGAGGGCTAAACTGCCCCAGCATTGGGCACAGTATACAGGCCTACTACCCAATTACAAGCCAGACTAACTTGTCAACCATGTCCGGATCATGGTAACATTACCCACCAGGGATCTACATGCATACACCAGACACTACCACTACCACTACCACCACACAAACACACAACTGCCTCATTCTCACCCACCACATAATCAGTGACAACCACTGCATACTGTGATTACCCACTTGGGTGGTCCCCTGGAACACTACAATGCTACCGCCCATTCCCAGTGTGTTGGCAAAACACACTGGGCAACACTATGCCAAAGGACAATATCACACTCCAAAACAATTAAACACTGGTGACAAAATGGTGACCAAAATAATTGTCACATTCACCAGACTAAGCGCACCGAACAACAAACATCTTGAATGAGATACTCCTGATGAATACCGAAAAGTCTCCTTTTTAAAATACAGAATACTCCAGCTTTGCAGATAGACTCATCCCTAGCCACTGGTTTGTCCTACCAGACAAACAAGTCTTCATTCTCTCAATCCTGCAAATTGCAGCATTTTTGCCACTGACATAACCTAGCCATTTATTTAAGAATCTGGGTAACGGCCCCGAGCACTGCCTACTCACTCCAGCTCTGGTTCTCCAACTGTCTTTGCGAGAACCCAGAGCCTCACTTCCCCATATACATTCCATGCTTAATATTAGGCAAGATTTGGAGTAGTACCCTTTGGGTGGACTACAACAACCTTGACCTCCTGGCAATAGGACCCCAACCTTTGGTATAAGTCTGTACTACACAGGTTGGTAGCGTGATTGAGCAGCCAGGCTTATCTCAAGAGGGGTCAATGTGAGCAGTAGGGGACTTACACAGAGATTCATAGTGACACGTATTCAAATAAACTCTTACACACAGGGTTTCTTGATTAAACAATTATTAATTTATTTAATAGTCAGTTTGAGAAAGCCTTCTTCAGAAGGGAGCAATATAATAGCAACACACATATACCCCAAAATACACATTCTTAGTTTTTCTAAATCAGCAAATTACCATTTGCGATGGCACACAGACACTTCCTATACCCTAAGGTGACTTAAATAGCTAGGACACTGTGGACATCAATATATCAATGTTGCATTTAGAGCAATACTTAGAAGTATGGCAAAGAAAAGGGTTATTACAATTAAACAAGAGATCACACAAATATTCTGAAGCAGATAAGTACTTTTGAACCCCCTATGCAGAGCAAGCTAACCCTTTCCTGGAAGGAAGGTAAAAACATACAATCAGAGGAGAGAAGAGTCATTCAAAGAGCCAGGCCAGGCCAAAGTAAATTGAGCAAAAGTCTGGGTGAGCTGAAGCACTTCTTGCAGGTAGGTAAAAGTCTTACACAATGTTTTAGAAGTCCTTGTAGAAAAGAAGAAATCAAAGTAGGGCCACAAGCTGTTTAGGCTTGTGAGGTAAAGAAGCTGTTAGCAACTCTACAGAAGCAACCAAGGCAAGTCTTAACTGAGAACAAGTGAGGCAACACAACAAGAGGTAAGTACTCTTAGACTGTACAGTACCTTTGGTTAGAAGAAAAGGGCTTTGGCTGGCAACTGTTCCTGTGCATCTCTGCAGATCCTGTGTTCCTCGGCCTCAGTCGTGGGGACAAGAGGGAGGACATCTGGAGGACTCCTGCAGTGCAATGGGACGATCAGCGACAGAAAAGGACCAACTTCTATTCAGTGGCACTTCGCGGTTTCAGCTCCTCTCAGCAAATAGCACCACCGCGGTTCTTGGCTGTCAAGTTGGGATTTCCTTGCATCTGGGGTTCAGCACTCTGTTGAGGTGGCTTAGGCTCGGTCAGTCCTGTTTCCTAGGAGTTCGGAGGATCTTCCTGGACCTCTTGGCCAACTTAAAAAGCAACTCACACAATCTGGTGTTCTTCTCCCTAGCTCTTCGGTTCCAGCAGCAACTGCAGTGGAATTACAACCAGATTCAAGAGCATGCTCAGACGGGCTTACTTTGGAGTGGATTGGTCCCACCTTGCAGGGAAGTCGTCCTTGCAGGGCTTCTCTAGTCAAGGCGAATTCGGAGCTTAGGCACAGCAGGAGGGCTTCACCGGGCTAACCAATGGTCCAGGAGTTGCAGCAGGTGTCTCTTCCAAGTTCTTCTTCGTAGTCCTTCGTGCACTAGTAGCCTCTGCCTTCCAAGCCAAAAAGCCCTGCCTTTTAAGCAGGTTTCTCCCATTCAACCCAGCCTAGCTGTCAGTCACCCAGCAGGGTGGCTGTCCTTGCCGGACAGCCAGCCAGACAATCACCTAAGAGTGCACTGACTACTGTCTCCTAGGAGTCTAAGCACAGGGAGGTTCAGGCACCTCGCTCACTTCCTGCCCCTGCCAGACACCCTGGAGCCAGAGGCTGACTTCACTCGTGAATCCCGCCAAAGGCAAAATGAACAAAGGGACCAAACCTGGTTTGGCGCGCAGAGTAAATCTCAAGAAGATCCTTTCCACAAAGAAATGGCAAAAAAGAAGACCGGCCCATTTTGACAAAAATGGCACCCTTGGGTGCTTTACTGCAGCTGAGAACGCAGAACATGGTAAAAGCACACCACGGTAGTTAAAAGTAAACCACTGTCACCAGCCATTCATCGAGGAAAGGGTAACATAAAAATGTTACCTGAGAAACTAGACAAAGGGGATACTAGGTAACCCCTCCAGCACCCTATAGTAAGATAGTGGGGGTCATTACGACCGGGGCGCAAAGGGATAGCGGGCACCGGTAATAACTCTGGTGCTGGTAATCTCTTTGCGTCCTATTACGAGGTCCCTTTGCGGGTCCTTCATTAACACCTGGTTTTAGCAGGCGTTAAGGACGGGACCCGCAAAGGGATACCGGGGTCAATAACGGTACCGCAATTTGCAGTACCGTTATTGCCGCCTTCCCGCTTCCCTTTGAGCCCTATGGGGGCTCAAATGGGAATGGGGAATGGCATTTCAAATGGGGACTTACCGGTCCTGCAAAGGGCGGAATGGACTGGTAAGTCCCCATACCACCACGTCGGTGGCAGTACTGGTATCGGTGCTAGTCATGGCGCTAACAGCGCCATGACTAGCTCCAACCTCGGAATGAGGGCCAGTATGTGCTGGGTCTAGAAAGTTTCAATGTAAGTAAAGTCAATTTCACTTCACTGTTCTTGGAAACAGAAGAGAGTGGGAAAAAGGATCTCGCTCTCTGCAGGTAAAAAATGAAAATCCTCAAAATCTAGCAAAGGTGCTGGGGGTCTCTAGGTAGAGAGGAATTAGCACATTTATGAGAATTCTCCCTAACACATTCCATATTCCAAGACACTTCATAAAACAGACACAAACCCTAACATGGGATTGCACTTGGTCACAGACCTAAAAAATCTGACATGCATGGTTTATGTATGGCACTTTATGAGGCCATAGAAAAAAAAGGCTCCTTTGATCGGGCACAAACTCGTTTTTCCAAATCGACCACCAGTTCGATCCATCTGGCCTTCGCTCCCATTACAATCTTTTTCCTGCTAATCTATTTGACCTTCCAATAGGCCGGTGGTCATCTCTCTCCCAGTCATCCTTTTACAGTTTTAGCCACTATCCCTAGATTGACACTGCCAGGTAGCAGATGCTTCTTTAGCCCCATCGCTCAACAGTTTCCAAGCCCAAACCCTGGGCCCATGCTCTTCATTCTATTTCAGACCCAAATAGCCACTTACACGTTGTTGCAGCTGTTTCTCTGTCAATTGATACTTTCTTCCTTTGACAGCCACTATCCCGAACAAGCTAGAAATATTTTTCACAAACCCAGGCGTGTTCAAAACTACTGCAGCCCCTCATAATGGGTTTCCCATTCAAGAGCCTTTTCCACTTTGTATGAAGCTATGCACTTTAAATCTCTTTGTGTTAAGTTGTACAATGTGCCCCCAGAATGATGTTCACACAATCTTGGTTGCATTGCTACATGCAAGCAAATCCAAAATGTATCACACCGACACAAAATAACACTAAATCTAACCTTTAACAACCCTTAATGAACTATCCTAGAAACATGCAAAACTACAACATTGTAACAATATTACACCAATTCTTAACATTAATATGGTGTGCACAACGTGCACCTCTCCTTCCCATTGAGATAACATCCCTCGACCCCAACAGGTCCTCTCTTGGTGAGTGCTTGTTTTTGTTTGCACGTGAGTTTGCATAATGGCGTGCATGGGACATTTTGTCTTGCATGTGGATGATGGATGTCAATTCCAGCTGAAGGTAGGAAGGCGGTGTGTGACAGTGTATGAGAGCAGTTTCGCAGGGAGACACTGGACGTTGATCTTTTTTTCCATGGAGTCTGTTCTTTGTTTCTGCGCTGGAGCCAGAAACATGACCCATCCAACTGACTATTGAAATACTTAGGTGCTGCATGCAGCGTGCATGGTGTGTGACAGTGTGTGAGAGCAGTTTTGCAGGGAGATGCTAGACCTTGCTCTTTCTTTTTACAGAGTCTGTACTTTGTCTTCTACACTTCAGCCGTAAACCTGACCCATCCCACTGACTATGGAAATACTCAGGCCGTTGTAAGCGCATGTGTTGTGTCACAATGTGTGAGAGTAATTTTGCAGGGAGACTTTGGACCTGGCTCTTTCTTTTCATGGAGTATGTTCTTTGTTTCTACGCTGGAAACCTGACCCATCCCACTGACTGTTGAATAACTCAGGTGCTGCGCAGAGTGCACACGGTGTGTGACATTGTTTGAGAGTAGCTTGACAGTTTGGCATAGAAGGCGCAAAATGACTATTGACTGCAGTGCCTTTATGGATAGGGTTGAATTGCGAGCTATAAGTACAGATCCAACTACCTTCTGAGGGTGATGCTTTTTACATGGTTTACATTGTACCTGTTTCCCTGGTGTATGTACAACCTAAGAGGTAGGGTTAAGGAGGCCAAATTGCTATAGGATTCTGCAGCAACTTTCCAAATGGCGATTGAACCATCTCTGACGTTGTTGCCAGGTGAGGGTACATCTGGCAACTCTGGCAATATAAAAGTCGCTACTGCTATGGCTGTATCCAACTTGAAAAACATGAAACCAACAAAAATGAGCGCCTTTTTTAAAACTGTCATGTCAGTCTTCAAATCCAGGAGGAGCATTGATTCAATCTAACAATAATATTCTGGTATCTAATCAGAATCCATCTATACCAGATTAAGTTTCGTTGGGTGTTCCTGACGATGTTGGCTCAGCACAAGAGGTGAGGGAGGATTATTTTCCAGACACTCAACTTGATCTGTCAGAGGTGGCTGCTCATGACTCTGACAACTCTATGTCTTCCTTTGTTTCAGCTCCGACTCATGTTCTCTCTTGGAGATTGTCAACAATGTTAAAGCAAATGGATAGTAAGGTTGCTGATGGTCATGAAGGACACTTGCAGTAAATGAATCAGATGTGGGTGTCGTGGTCACTTTATACGAAGGACTAAACGCAGAATCAAGAATTCATTCGACCATGTTGGAGTTCCTATTCAAGTTTGAAAACATTGGAGTGCACAACAAACTTAAGGAGCTGTTGTGCTCGCCACGGACTGTAAGCTGTACTTCACAGACAATTGATAAGCCACAAGTTAATTGCCCTCACGATACCTTACGGATAACTGACATGATATACAGGTGGCAATTGGTTAACCCTCCTCAGGAAACTGGAGGCCTGCCAAGAGTTCTGCATGAATAATGAGGTGGTTAGGGGTACTGACCTTTCCCATGGAAATAAATCCGCCAAGTGGGTCTCCTGGAGTACTTACCCCTTTGGCTGAAGAAGTTATTATTACAGGTGGTATCAGCAAGGCCACTTCTGCTTAAGATTTTCCCACCGGGCCGGTAGCACTTGGCCCCTCTAATAAGACAGCTATGGTACCAGTAGGTGAAGCTAAAAAGAACAAGGTAAGGCCGGTTCAGGCGAAAAAAACAATGACTAGGCCCTCACATAATCTTGCTTAGCAATTCTCCAGGAAATTCCTACGCACCCTCACAAAACAACCTGCAGTTGTTGCTGCTTTGGGCAAAGCGCCAGCAGTTTCTTGCCCTGCTCTGCATAAAAAGAAAAAGGGGGAGGAAGATTATCTAATTGAGCATGATGTGTTCACCATGGAAAAAATGTGTGTCTCACATTCCGTACAAATGTATTCCTTCTCTAATTTTCCCATCATGCCTTTTTCAACATTGGAAACATCCTGAAGGTGTGGAGAAGCTCCCATAGTTAGTGACAGTCTTTTGTATAAGGATGTATTCATTCCCGAAACTGGGTGTTCAGGCATGGACACCATTAAGACTACGATGCAGGGAACTGGTGATCAAGTAAGTTCATGGCACTTGTGTGATGCAGGAAAAAGGAAAGGAAATAATCAAGTTTACAGTATTCTTAAAGGCTCCAAACCCCCTGACTGCGTTAATGGTTGTCTGAAGAGACATGTTCCTACTGGTCCGCTGACTGCTGCCGAACCTGATAAGGGTCATGGTAGCAGTGGGCCCTACAATTGCTCATTTTATTAAGTTCTTTTGGAGTGGCTCTTGCTCTTGGCTCTTGAAATTGGTAATTTGAGGGCCTTTTCAGGAAAGATATTGACAGGACAGGCCGAGCAGTAATGTAATTTAGTTCTAAAATTGTTCTTGGGACAATACTGAAGGATCTGCAGTCCCTGAGACAGCTTGGACTTGATTTCTCTTGATTTAACACCTTACGCTCCAAAAGAACTCCAATCTGGATATCAAGGAGAACGACTTTTGGATCCACCATTGTCCAAAGAGATCATCGCGTTGGTGGACTCTGGCCCTGACGCAGCAAGGGAGATACATCTGGCCTTGAGCAAGCCAGCTTGTGAGACCGCTGTACATGATTGGCCGTGGTTGTCTGGAGCTTTGTACCATTCAGGGCAAGGAAAAAGCCCCTACTCGGCTCAATGTCTTTAGTCCTGGTGGTCATCTAATATTGCTTTCATGGAATACACAGGGGAACTGTAATTTCTTAACCCTTCTGTGGGGCTAAAATTGAAATTACATAGTATAATTTTATTAAAATCGACATGGTTCGTAGATTGGCCCTCTTTTGACGGTTCTGCCATCACGCATCAGCCAGTTTTAAAGGGTTTGCGGGAGTCCACTCGGGTGTGACGGGGGAGAGGTTTACTGACAACGGTAAAATCAGGCAGGGGCCTGGAAAAAATGCAAGCCACTAATGTATGTAAATGTGTTTTAGCCAGTCATGTCAACGTTTCTATAGAGGGACATGTTATGAATGTGCTGCTTTTAAATGTTAACCGGCACACCAGAATGTGTAACCTCGAATATCTTTTGGATCTTTTAGTATAGTTTGTAAATGAATGGAGAAATATCTGAGATGGGAGTCACCTATTAGTTTTGGGTGATTTGAATGCTTCTTGTATTGATGTGGACTTAATGTGTGAAATGGCGCCTTCCACCAAAAATAAGAATGCTAAGTATTTCTATAGGTGGCATTGGCTAAAATGTTTACAAGGTCTCGGGCTTTGTGTGCGATATGGGTCAATAAGAGGAGATATGCCTAGTAACTTCACTTGGCAAAATGGAGTGTCCATATTTTTGGTGGAGACTGGTTTTTTAACAGATGTAATTATTTTAAGGTTAAAGAAACAGCATGGAATGACCACAGTCTGTTGACCACCAGGGTTGAATAGCTAGCCTTACAATTAACTTAGCTGGAAACAGGGTCCCTTGGCATACTTGGTTAATTAATCGAGTTAACAACATTCTTGCTTTATGCCTTAAAGACTCATCAATCACTTGACTGGAAATATCACATGATTAGTACTCAACATTTTGACGGTTTTATGGATGAAACTTGAAAATCTTCTCTGGGTTATTTGAAGCTGTTAGGCCTATGCGACCCAAGGAAATAAGGACGTGACACCAGAGGGAAAATGTACAACTTGCTGTATTGAAATATAACTGCATACTAACTTAATGTCCCTTCACTCCTCCCGCTCCCACGTCATGCCCCACGTGACCGTAGTCTCTGTCTTAAAGAGACAGGGCTCACTCACAGAAGCCATCACACATTAGTCAATCCAAGAGATCCAAGAATCAATTACACACTTCTGACTGGGTGCCAAGACAATGAGGGTGCTCAGCAGGAGCAGCATACTCCTGCTCAGCACCCTCATTGTACTGCCACTTGGATTGCTACTGTGTGGCAGGTAGGTGGCTGTTATGTGGTGGTGTACATGGGAAGAGGTTTGCAAATGGTCAGATCAGGTTTAATTTTGCACTGAGATGTGATTTGTGCTTCAAATCAAAGGGTCAAGGGTGTTTCCGGCTAGGTGTTTGTGGAAAGGCAATGTGTTGGGTCAGCTCATAGGGGGTGTTTGGAATGAGGACACTGTCCAGTCTGGGATTGTTTTCTTAATAGAAACTAGCTTTGGCTAAAATAGCAAAGGTAGATAATGGTGGCAAAGTTCAGACCATTCAGTATGGAAGTGGGGCATATGTTTTGGGGGCCGGTATATGTGGTGGATGAATCTGGGGTGTAGGCACTTCAAAGGATGTCTTTGGTGGATGAGTGCACTTGTCAAGTGTGAGTGAGCCTTTCTAGATGATAGCAATGCCATCCGCTGCTTTGTGTGGACAATCACTTTGGTGGGTGATATGGTGTGGAGGGAGCATGTAGGCGGTGAAAGGTGTGTAATAGGGTTTCTGTGAAAAAGAGCATGTCGAGGGTGTGTGTGCTAACCGAGACCTTGATTTCATCACTTTGTGCAGGAGCAGATTTAAAATTGAGGAGAATGCTGGTGTATGCAATAGTTATTTTAGTGGCATTGTGTGGGGGAGTCTGATGTATATGTTGTTTGAAGTTTTGCACTTTGTTTGTAACCTGTTTATAGCACACAGTCGAAAGCATGGATTAACAGGGGACGTAGAATGATATAGAGAACGTCATTTACTTCTACCCTAAGCTCTCGCTGGCCTTTACTCAGGACGCGCGTGTGTTTGAATGCCGAAGGGAATCTGATCATATTCCCAAGTTAACCCATAAACACTTCAAAAGGATGGAGATACAATGGAAAGTCACATGGATCCAAACATCAAAATGGCTGTTTGTGTATGCGTTTATGTGTTCCAAACATCAAAATGGAGGCCGTGGTTTCAAATGTGGGGTTAAAATCTGAGCCCTACTTGGAGAAGTAAAATAGAGAAAATGCAGAAGTTAGGTTTGCAGAAACACTAGACAAGAGTTACTGGACTGTTCTATATATAAGTTGAAAAAGTAAATTAAATGACTACTTAATGTAATTACTGAGAAGGAGTCTTCTTTTCACGCCATGCTAACTGGCAGCAGACAGATACATGTGTCAAATAACTAGCAGATGTGGGGGAGCCAGGGCTGGCCCAAGCCTGATTAGAGCAACATTCCTGACTCTGGCTCGACTGGAGTGTCTTTCAGAAAGAAGAGCCCAACTAAAGCCGAGCCAAGCATCACCCGGCAACAGTTCCAAGAACTGCACGCACTTATTTACTTCGCTGAGAGCTTTCTTTATCTTTTGCCTGGAATTTCAGCTTGTTTCAAAATTAACAAGGCAATGGGAGGATGTGTTGTCTACATGCAAAATTGCAAACTGTGCAACCAGAAAACCTGGCTTCCACACTTGACCAATCTATGCAGTCATACTCAAAGCACTCTACTTAATTAGGGCATATTTCCTTTGCCCTGACGCAACTGGGATCACAGAAAGTGATTTCGGTGTAGTAAACTACAGTGTTTGCTCCAAAGATAATACAAATATTGATAATTTATGATGTGCACACCACAGGCTGAAGTATTGCTTAACTTGCTCACTGCTTTGTGCTTATGAGCCATGTTTCGCTCCTACCAGAGAAGTTCAATAGATGATGGCCTACACTCTTTGGTGGGCAAGAGGGTTTGATTGGAGCATTTTCCTGCACTGTATAAGGTGCTTTCCAGGACAATTTGCTTTACTCTTTGCCAACCTCCCCGCACCCCACAGGCAATGGGTAGTGGACATGGGTTCTCTGCGTATTACCAAGTTTGAGAATGGGGTGATGCAACATCACATTGCCCTTGGGAGAGGGGATGCTTGCAAGGGGATGCTTGCAAGGGGATGCTTGCATAGACAAAAGAGATGCCTCATCCCTCCTTTTGTTTCTAACTTCAATCTTACATCATCCAGGACATGTTGGTGCTCCCTATTACTCCCACGTGCATCAACTAAAGACTTAGGGAAGCTCCTTCAGGGTTTAAACCCACTGGCAACTGTGCACAATAACCAGCTCCAAGTCTGTGAATCAACAACTACAAATAGCTGACCTTTTCACACTGTTTGGTTCTTGTACAGCTATTTCTTGAAGGTACAGCTGTAAAACAAATCGGATTGTTCAGGCTGACATTACGTTGCATTCTGGTACATTTAGAGTTCCATTGAGGATGGTGAAAATTAAGCTCTAATCACAATTTTTGCTTTAAATTTGTCTGGTGCGATCATATTGTGACTTGGGTACTTTCAAGTCTTCTTATATGAAACAGAGCATTATTTCTGCTCCATAAAACTGCACATTAAGAAACATTTGTATTTGTAAAAGATGAGAAGATATGTGATCAATTGTTTAACGTTCAGATTGGTGTAGTTTGTGGCCCAAAAAGGGCCCATCTAGTAAGGGCAGCATGCTGTCCCCTGAGGGAAAGTCTAGAAATGAATGATAACACAAACACCAAGAAGGATGAAGTATTTAATTTTCTGTGCATGTCCTTTCTGTGTGTATGTGATTTAAAAAGGGTTAATCCATTCAGTCCACCATTGGGCTAGTTGGAATGTTCAAGAACGAAAAAGAAAGGAGACCAGCCAGACTGGCTGCCACAAAAGGCCAGCAAAGGAAACTAATAACACATACCTAAGAATGGGGTGGACAGGGGAGAAAAGAATCCCGAGTGGATTTGAATAAGGAAGTCAGTTAATACACAGAGGAGAAAGATCAAAGAGAAGAAAAGGAGAGGAGAATGAGAAAAAGCAAATAACTCCCAGAGGGGGCTCTACGTTGAGCAGCACCCGAAGGCCTACACACTTTGTGGGACAGCAGAAGTGTGTAGGGAACACCCTAGCGAGTGAACTGTGGGGTCGGGTCATGTGGCAAGAGCAGCCCACTCTGCCACAGTATTCTAGGATAATCATTACATTTTGCTGGGTTATATCCCTGGTGCCTGCAGGGTTTACAATTGCGGTGACAGCGTTACGAATACCGGCAGATAGGGAAACCCTGAAGGCACAAGGGATTCAACGCGGGACTTAAAACTAGGATGAAAGACGCAGCAACATTTAATGATTAGCCTATAATACTATCTAATTTAGTCAATCTGACCTGCTAATATTGTAACCAGCCCGGTTTTTGGGAAAGGCAATGGTGGCCAAAACACATGTCAAACCAAGAAGGGCACAATAATTTAACCATCATTTATTTTGATAAGATCATACAGATCTACATCATTTTTTGTTGAAAGTTCTAAAATAACTGAAAAAAAATTGAAGTGAATAAATATGAAATAAAAATCAAATTACTCTAAATGGAAATATTGGCTTTTATTGACTGGCGCATCCATTGAGCATATTCTATATGGGTCAAATTTTCTAAGGTATTGGTATATCTTTATGTACTCAAGGCTGGTGCGACAAGCGTGACTTTGACATCTCCGTCATTTGGAAGGCGTGAGACTGTTTCAGTGTCAAAGGGAGGCAGACCTAATACCCAACGGCTTAGTTGAGTATTCAAACTTACCATGTTCTTTTATCCCATTCCATCCATCAGTGTGTGTGTGTGTGTGTGTGAATAATTCTTGAAAGTGATATGGCCTTGTCATTTTACATCCCTACTGATAGTGACATTATGTAGTTACCCCTAGACCCCATCCCTTTGCAACACCTCAACCCAATTTGACATGCACAAAGAGCAACGAGAACCAGTACGAGTATCGGGACCAATATTTTCATGATATTGCAAAACCAGGCAGACACCCATGACCGCATGCTATTACCCCAGTTCCTCTTTGACACCCTCTTTGAGTCCTATTCCATAGTGGTGTGGAGTGTGTGCAGCACATGTATTGCTTGGGATAAGCTTTCATCTTCAGTGTCATTTGATGCCACAAAGTGCAACAACTGCATCCTATCTTGGCATACACCCCATCTTCTATCGCTGTAAGCATTTCTAACACAGGTCAGTTCTACAGTGTGGTCAATTAAACTTCCCTCAATTTCTCTCTGATGGAATTCAACTCCTGCTCTGTGATATTGGCTAACTGCAATAACTGCTAGTGGGTTATCTGAAGCCATTTGTATCAGTTTGTATACCAGGAGCAAGAAGCGATTTAAGGAAAACTGGTGACCTTCTAAAGAGACAATACTCCACAGGTATCTCTGCCAATCTATCTGCAGACTCTTGTGACCAGTAAACATTGTTGTTTCAGCTTCTCTGTAAATTCAAAGACCTACTGGTTCGCTTCTGGTACTTATCTTTAAGAACAGGATGTTCAGAGAATGATACAAGGCCTGAATGTGATAGCGCAAGTGCAGGGGAGTACAGGGTAATGAGGGAACAGAGTCCACCCCATTGTGGTGGCAGTTTGGTGTAAGCCTGGGTTCCATTTGCCCAATACCTATCCATTAACATAGACGTCCCATCTCGTAGGATCTGGAGCTCGAGTACTCCTATGCGTTTATTGGTACCCAACCTAATGCTCCCTCTGGATCTGAAACATAAAGACATGTGTGTGTGAGTGATTTTATTTTAACTGGTTGCTGTATTTCATTAATCCAAGTCAATGACTGAACATTTTTGTCCCAAATGGGAAAGCATGTGTTGGTAATGTGCATAGCTCTTTCTTTCGAAAACCCACCAATCCTTCTGCCCTAAATCCTACAACTCCTTCCACCCGCTCACCCTTAATGAACACTGCACCCTCCATATGCGTCTGTGGCCTAATCCTACACCACAGAAATTCATGTCCTGTCTAACTTACACATGTTAGTGTGTGATGTGTGGTACATGGTAATTCCCCCTACTAGACGCCCTTGTCTAATAATATATTACAACATCCTTTGTTTCCTCATTCTCTGCCACCTTTTTCTGCTTGATGTAATTATCCTCATAGACAACATTGCCCTCTTCCACCCACTGCACTTGGCCCATTTTGCCCCGAAACAGGCCCCTAACTTGGCATGGAGGTAGGTGAACTAAACAGTGTACTATTTTTGTTGGTACTTCCTCTGTAATAGTGTGGGTGTGCCAGTCACATGTAGGATGAGAGAGCACATATGACATGTGTCATTTGCCCTCTCTCTCACCACCCCGTGCATGTGGATATACCACATGTTGTCATAGTCGGTGTGATGCTCCCACCTAGCACCACCCAAAGAGGGCTCTGGCTCAACATCTCCCTTTTACTTCTGGCTATGGACATATTACCATTGTTTACTACAGAAATATCATCAGTTTTCTGTGCTGAGAAACACCATGCTATTCTAAACAAAAGGAAAGGAAGAGAGAGAAAACGAAAACAACAAAAAATAATGCATAATTAATACAGCCCACTGTTCCTCCTGATATTCTGTGCTGCATTGTGGGTAAAAAATAGTCTGCAAATCTGAAAAGGCGAATGAGGTTAAAAATGTTTCTGTTACATGGACCAGAATTTCCTCTCCTCTCCCTCCTTGTCTTCTCCTGGAAGAGGGGATTGCCCTTGTGAATGTCTGTGAGGTGAGGTGTATCAATGTTTTGCAGCCCTCCACCTTCACTGCAGTCGGATGTCACATACGTCACTTTGAATGGTCCCACAAAGCATAGCTTTTGCCACTTCCTGGTAAAGTTCTTGATGCAGACGTAATATCCTGGATACAGTTGGAGATACTGCAGTAAGGATTCCTCATCCTAGGGTGTGGGTGTCTCTGAGGATGGTGCAGCCAGCCAACTTTGGCGGGCTGCAACCTGTCTGGAAATGAACATTAGAGAATCAGCAAGCTCTATAAGATACCCTAAAAACTCTTACCCCAACACCTCATAAGCGCTATGAGCATCCAAGATTGGACGTACAGTTTTGTGCAAACTACTGCCTGTGATGATCTTGCACCAAGTTAGGTAGTGGGCAGAACCATTTTCTGGTTCCGTAATGCAAAGAGAGCAAGAGGCAGACACTGTAACCAACTCTTGCAGAATGTGTCACACAGCTTTGCATGGCATTCTTTAAGCAAGCCGTTGATGCACTCTCCAACTATCAGTGAATGAGGGTGGTAAACAGTACATAATTCTTGTTTAATACCCATTGACGAGATCATCTCTTAGAAGAGATTGTTTGAAAAATGAGGCGCACATCAGACCTCAAAACTATGCAAATACCTCATTGAGGGAAAAACACTGTGCATGAGGATTTAAGCTATCAATTTTAAATCAGGATGGAGTCAGGGATCTACCTGAAGCCAACGGGAACATGAAATGCCACAACAATGAAGTAGTTGTAGAAAAGGTCTGCTGAGGGGTCAGATAGCATTGCTTGTATTGTTTTCAAGGGGTGCCCTATGGTATAACGTTGGCAGATCACACAGTTATTAATGAGCTCTGCCACGTGTCCTTACAAGTTTGAAATGAACCATTAATCGTGAAGATCTGTTGCAATGTATTCTTTGGAGGTGTGTGCTCGAACTAGACAGCCCGGCCAAGCCCCAAGTCAGTCTACCTTGTGGCCGGTGAGGAGGGCCCTTTGAGGAAGTCCTGGCGGCTCAGGCATGCCGAGCCACCTGGGAGGTTAAGAGCAGGAAGCCTGCTTTGCCCCACAGGGCAGGGCAGTGAAGATATCTCCCGGGCTGCTTCTCAGTGCAGCCTGGTTGAAGAGCAGGATGCTGTCAATCCTGAGCTGCCTTGCTGTGGCAGCCCAGTTGAAGAGATGCTCCGGTGGTCCGCCCCCTTCATCTCTGTGATGCAATGCAGAGTGGCCTGGCCAGAAAGAGAAGAAGACCACAGTGGAATCCCCACATAAATGGCAGAGACACAGTCAGCCCCCACGCCAAGGTGGCCACTCAGAAAAGTTTAAATGTGGCTGTGGGTGCATGGTGATGTGCAGGTCCTGGGGCCTACCCTGAATAATATACTTGTCCCACGGGGTGCTTGCAGTGATGAGCAGACCTATGCATGGGACAGTGTTTGCCCAAAAACATTTAAAAGAGCGCAGTGAGCGTTGGTGGCCCCATGTGGTGGATGAGGCCACCCAGAAGAAAAAAACCGAGGGTCCAAGTCGCAGAACACCAGGGCCAGGTTTCCTACAGCCCTTTTCCACAAGGGGACAGATGCCACCTTAAATGACAGCCAGTAAATGTACTGAAAGGGGGTGACTGACTGCAGCAGTCACACCCATTGTGACATAATACATGATGATTATATGTTGTGTAATGCTGTTGATCCAGGGCAACTTTAAGCAGCTCCCGAGGCATTACTGGTTTCCGTGTAATGTTTTCTTGCCATATTAAATCAGTGTGTGAAAAGGAATATCCTCTCTTTGTCATACTCTTGTTGTAAGGCACCTCCCTGCAGCTCTATTATTTGGGTCAATGGTAGGGCACTATAGTGGTGAGTTAGTTGCACTTGAGTTGTATAATATTGGTAGGCCCGGAAATGTTTTCTGTGACATATAGCAGATATGCTCCTTCTTTTGCTGCTGTGTCTGGTACATCATTGCCCTGTGACACAAACTCTGTAACTCTTGCATGGGTGGTAAACTTCACGACTGTTATGGTCGAGGGTAGGCACAGCACTTCTATTAATTTGGACATTAAATCTGCATATTGCACAGGTGTGCCGTCTATAACCTCTTGAACCCTCTCCTCTTCCATCTTGATAATCCTGAATGTACTGTTGACGTGGCATATGCTGAGTCTGAATAAATGGTAACACAACACCCTTTTGACAGTTCAATCGTTGTTATTAATGCCATCATCTAGGCGGCTGGAGCTGAATAATGCAAGGGTAGGCTCATTTTAGAAATCACCTCAAATATAACCTGAGTTCTGATCGTTTGTTTAAGATCTGTCAACAAATACTATCTTTCCTTCCTCTAACAGGTCTTCCCTAACCTGGTAAATGTTGTCTAGTATATCCTGATAGGTAACACAATCGTGTACATAGTCAACTTCTTGTACTGCCTCCGTGAGGTATGTTGATGGGTTAACAATGGGAAACCTCACTATTTTGACTGACAGATTTGACAGTATGACTTCATACCGCGATGCTTGCTGAGTGGTGAGGGTAGATTTGGATTTGCCCAAGAATGCAAATATCACATGCTTCAGATAGAGCGTCACTGGACAGCTCATTGTGAATGTGGATGATTTATGTATTGCAAATGCTGCTACTACAAGTGACTGCTCACATGGAAATTGTCCCAACATCACTGGATCTAGATGACTACTATAATAAGCCAAAGGCTTATGTCCCTATGAAGTCTTCTGCGTAAGGACATATGTCATCACCTTACCATTGAAATGTGAATAAGAAAAAACATTTTGTTGGCATCTGGGGTTGCTAAAACTGGTGCATGGTTGAGTGCATGTTTTAGTTCATCGAAGGCTTGCCTCATTTCGGGTGTCCATGTTATGGGAACATTCACCTTTTCAAATGTTTTCAACCCCTGCAAGAGGGGCTTGGTGTAGGTGGAATATTCAAAGATCCAAGATTGCCAATAATTGCATAGTTCCAGAAATTGCTGCACCTCTTTTACTGTATCAGGTGGTGGTATGTTTTGTACTGCTGCTGCCTTATCTGGGATAATGTTCCTCCCATCTGATGATATTACCTGTTTTAGATACACAAATTCTTTATGGCAATATTGCAGCTTCTCCTTGAGAACCTGTTTCCCTTTTCTTCCAATAGGGTCAACATGGACAATTAGTCCTCTCTAGACTGCTCCTGGGTGGTGCTGCACACTAGGACAGTATCAATGTACTGTATCACTGTGCTCTGTGTTTGAAAATGTCCTCAATCCATTTGTAACATGCTGTTGAAAACATTTGGGTATTCGCAATACCATTGTGGTAAACGGATGTGGTGGAACCTTAATATGCGATAGGTAAATGCAGTCGAGTACTGTGAATCTGCATTCTTCAGGTCTATTATTGTAAAATAGGTTGCTCCTCTGGGCGTGTTACACAAGATTGTGGCTGGATTTTGCACCACTGGGAACTCTGTTTCTACCATGTTGTTTAAAGGGTGGAGGTCCTGGAAATTCCTTCATGACATGCCAATTGCTTTCTTCACCGGGGACATAGCCGAGCTACATGGGCATTCTGAGGGCTCTATAATACCATGTCAATACAGTGCTACAACTGTTTCATATATTCCTTCATCTGCCTCCCGTGACAAAGGGTACTGTTTAATTCTGGGTCAAATTGCTCCTGGTTTTAGTTTGATGAAGACAACCCTTACCCCCTTCAAATGTTCCATATCATGAGGCCTACTGGTCCATATTTCTTTAGGCACTTTGTTTAGATTCTATTGTAAGTGTTCTGACAATTTATTGGCAAGAGGTACTTTCTGTGGCACCTGCCTGTGCTCAACCATTACCTGACTAGGTATACAAATCTGAAACACTAACTCCCCATTGTAATCGTCATCTGAAAAAATGGATCATCTGTCAAGACTGTTAAGCGCTGCGCTGGGCCAATGCATAAAATGAGCCATTCAGTGGCGTCATCATCTGTGCCATGTAAAATAACTTTGTCTTTCTTAGTGAGTGCCGGTCTGAACAAAAATTCTGTGGGCAACCGGAATGTGTGATCCTTAATCCTGGGTACCCACTCTAACAAAACCTGCCTCCATTGAAGAACAGCATAGGTCACACTGGTGTACCTCACAGGGTACAGTGGGAAACGAAAGCTTTATTAATGCCACCACTCACGTGTAATATATACCTGGGGTGGAGCACACTATGCCCTTTTCTGAAAACTATATTGTCACATTTAATTTGCTCATGATGTCTCGGCCCAATATGTAAATTGGTGTGTCCCTAAAATATAACAAGTGTCCTACAATTTCTTGTGTTACTATTGTGAGTAGTAAATCTCCTGTGATAGGAACTGTCACTACAGCCTCAGTGAATCTCAGTGTGTCCATTACTTTGTCTGTCAAGAAAATGTGTCGTTCTGTAATACAGGTAGCCCCTGTGCCAACCAAAAATATACATTTGTTGTCACCTACATTCACTGTGATCTGTGGTTCCCCTTCTGGGTCTTGTGAGTATGCAAAGGTATGAGTCTGCACAGCGGTGGCCTTGTGAAGACTTTTATTATTTTGGCAGAAAATCAAGGAAAAACCCTATCTGGACCTATGACTAAGAGGTGTTTCCCTACCTAACTCACTACTAAGGATGGGTCAGAAAGTCTGAAATCAAAAGTTCACTGTCCTGTGCCAAAACCTATTTACTTCCCTTACACTTTTAATTGAGCAAAAAGGTTGGTGAGTCTATTTAATGCAGATAAAAGCTTCCCTTCCTCTGTGTGGTCCCGAGTCTGCCAGGCCTAGAGACCCAAGCTACTCCTCACTGATGACGCCCAACAAGGCTGAAACATGTCTGGGGATGCTTGTGGTCTTGTGCAGAAGGGATGGGACCTAGCATTTCGGGCTGGACTGCCCCTTTTGGGGTAGGACCAAGCCTGATTTGCATATGGTTTTTCCCCTTGTGTAATGACTTGGCAGGCTGAAAAACGATGGTCTGGAGGGTTGCCCAGAGCTTTTCCCGTGGTTATGATTAATTCAAAACCTTCCAGCTATCACCTTTCTGTTTTGCTAAAGTTCCTTCCTCTGTGTAGCAGACTACCATGTCAGAAGAAGGGATTATTTTCTCAATGAGCGATTCTCTTTCCCAGGTTGCAGTTCTTTTCGAATTCAGCATGTAAAGTTTCAGATTGAAAAAAAATCCACAATAAAATGCCTCCTCTTCATCTCAGTATCGATATTTTTACTCTCAAATGGGTTTCCTGTGTTCTTCTCCAACCCAGTTTCTGAATATGACTCACACAGGTCGTCCCTACTCTTCCTCGTCCCAGTATTCTCTCAGGAGATCAGGTCATCTACCCTACAGAGATACATAGAAGTATGGGGATCTATGGCAGTCTCTACCAGTTAAGAGAATGAGGGAGGTTGATTTGAAGTCTGCCCATTATGTCCTCCCTGCCTTCAAGGGGGGAATCCCTCACCATGAGATCCACCCACTGAGCACCACCCCCAAGGGTACTATCGGGTAGCAGCCTCACTGCCCTGGCCTCATAGGAAAGCGCAACCCCTAGGGAAGCTGGGACGATATGCTGGGATTAGGCACAGTCTGCATTTACCGAAATGACTAGGCACACCAGAGTTCTCTGTGAGCTGTCCAATTGAGGCTTTGTTTCTGCACCTGGAGCACAAAAGGTCAAGTGCTTGTGCGTGTGCTTGAAGGGCATTAGGCCGTGGTTATTGGGTCTCCTTTTACTGTCTGGTACTCTGTGTGTGTTGGGAAAGTGGAGGCAGCTGATGTGTGGGGTATTGACCATTCGGAGAAACCAGGGGTTGCAATTGTGGCTGTATGGGAATCATTTGTTGCTGTTTTGGAATTATTTGTGGCTGCATTGATGGCAGCTGTGCCACCTGCATGTGTGGCTATACGGGTTGCATCATCTGCTGTGAAATAGGCTGATATACTGGACATACTGTATTTGAGGCCTACTCCTACATTACCTTAGGAGGATTCCCATCATCCTACAAATAAAACACTGCTCTCAAAACCTATGTCTTGATCCTTCATATTCAAAACCCATCTCCCTCCTGCTCTAGATATTCCCCTTGTTGTGGAACATACCCTTGCTGCTGCATGTATTCCTGTGGAAAATAGTAACGTACTTAAGAAACCCTCCCCCCTTTGTGGATAGTACCCCCTTCTGGTGGAACCCCCCCTTGTTGAACATACTCTGTCCCCGTCCCCTGTAAGAGGTGCAACCCGAGACCTGCACGATAAAAAACAATCTACCAGTCAAAATGACCACTGCACCAATTCCAAGGGAAAACAAGGTTTATTGCAAGTAAAAAGTCTCAGACGATGCCGTTGTACCAAACTGACACAGAGCTCCTTACATCTCAAAGGGTTTCGGGTTATGTAGCGGAAAACCTGCACATTTGGATATATAGGTTACATAAGTCATCACACCACCTCATTGGCTACCACCTATATACATGCTAATTCCCCCCTATAGATCCTTGACAGATTGGCCACATTTTATCTAAGCCCACTCTTCTATACACCTGGTTTACTACTGTGTCACTATGAAATCCCGGCACAGGATTGGCTACTGAGTATGTTGATACAGTAATGAATTATGAGCGTCATGTGATATGCACCCCTCTGACCAAACACGTTCAAAGTCATTGGGCGAGGCCAACTGCTTTTATGAGACTATCGGCCGTCTCGGTTCCGCGCACACCTTCAACTGAATTGGCTGGCATTACCTCTTGCTCCTTCCATTCCAAATCACAGACCTTTCCAGACAACGCTCCTCCCTTATCTTCTTTCAGCCCAGGTGCCTAATAATGAGGTAATTAGGGCACTGCTTTGAGTTTTCAGGCATTTATGTACTTGCTTGTATTCAAATGGGATGACTGCTGGTTTTGGAGGAGAGTAGTTCTCTCAATCTTTCCCGGCACAGTTGGCAGCACGGAACCTCATTCCCTCTTCCCATAACTTTGTCCATCAATGGGTGCACCTCTTCCTCCTCTCCCATCAGCTAACATTCCTTTCCCACCACGTTCAAACCATGCAGCTGGATACAATTAGTGTTTATATATGTACTGCGGGTGCCTCTGCCCTCGACTTCACCTTGGGGGATGGCCGTGGGATCTGACTTTGGGATTGAGCTACACAGGGTCACAGTTCTACAGCAGGGCCTTGATTCTGCCTATGGTACATTCTAATTCAAGTGCCAAAATGAAGGCACTCTTGTCATAACAACCCATTGTCTTAACAATTACTGCCTCGCCGTTCTGACTCCATCTTTCGTTTAATTTCTCTGCTCCTACCTTGCACACAACATGATCGCATGGACTACTATTGCATTGAAAACCTCTAATGCATACCATGTTTATAACTTCAACAAACACAACATTTATACCTGTGTTGCTCGTTCTGTACTGCTGTGTATGGCATCAAATATGTGTCAAATCTGAGTATAATGGCTATATATACTTTCTGCCGCACAAAACTAAAAACACACATGCTCCAATGTTTTCTCAACCTGAACATTTATGCCAGGCTTATCCGCATCATGTGCATTCCAACACCTCCCTGTCTATGCTGCAACAAATCCAGGTTGTGCTGGTGTGGTGTTTCTAATTACTAATTACTGCTCATTTCATACCAAATTGTGCTAGTTTTTTTGCACACATTTTGCTTCTGCTTCTGAGCATGTTCATTCATTATTTCCTTCATTCATTTTTGTCATTTTAATAGCACCTTTTGCCGTAATTATCGTCCCAAAGTGCTGTTTGGTTGAATGCCCTTGGAGGGACAGGAGTTTACATTTTGAAGAACTTGGGAGGTGCTATTATACATGTGTGCAATTCGACCATTACAGTTATGTGAGGTTGGGCAATACCATGCTAATCGCCCATGTCTGAATGGCATGTGGATGGGTTCAGCAGAGTTAAATTATGACCTAAATAGGATTGTGTTTAAGGAAATAGAGAATTATGTGGGAAGCTACTATTCATGGTGTTGTGCAATAGTGTTTTCATTTTTAAACATATTTGTATTAGCATTTCATAGAACATGACACAATACAATTCATTTACATAACTTTGGATGTTTATGTTGTATGTGAGTGGCATGCCTTCATTTAAGCTTCGAAGGTGCAAGGCTTGAGGGTCCGCAACCTTACTGTCCTTTCTGTCCTTTCACTCTACAATGGTATACCATATGTGCTTGTATCTCCGCCCATCCTAAAGTCTCTATTCCTACCACCTTCCACAGTTCTGTCGGCACATCCACAGGGAGATCCCTGGACAATATGTGATAGAACATGGGAATGTTTGGATCCCATGGCTTCTCTGTCTCCAACCTCCACATCTCCTGTATCTGAATATTTTGGGTGGGATCCTCATCTACAGTCATAGAACGTGCTAGAATGGACTGCATTTCTGAAGTGTCTGGGTACATTTCCTTTAATTCCTTCCATATGTGTGCTTGACAGTAGTTTAATGGCACGCTGTCGTGTGCATCACCACTAATTGTCACCCCGTCATAACCTGCCCTTTTCCATAGACAGTCTGCCTGTTCGCCCAGCAGAGTAAAATACACCCTTAATGCCCCCCATTGCTAAAGTGATCCCTGCTGTTGCTTTCTTGAGAGTATAAATCCACTTGCCTGCCACTGGTGTGAGAGAAGACAAACCTGTCAGTAACTTTTCCGGATCCATATTTGGCCCTGGTACGTACTGAGGCCCTCCTTGAACTTTTTGTTACAAGGGGAAATGCTTCTGAGGCTGCAGTGTTTCCTCACCATGCTCGCTAATTGCTACTGAAATCCCGGTGGGTCATTTCCTAAGCCTTTTGGGACCAGGAGGTCAAATCTCTATCTCTATCTTCCCAAAAGATCAGGTCCCCTCCCACTGCACTCCCCCCATCATTCTTCTTTCCCTGCTCATTATTGCAAGTGGAGTCCCTATCCTATTGTTCTAGAGTAGGAAGTTCTGAGTCTGCAACAGGTTTGCTGTCTAGCTTAATCATAATCTTACCTGTCATCCATGTGTCTGGGGTTAGCGATGTGCACCGCCCTCCTCTTGCTCTTGTGCTGCTTTTACAAGCTCCTCCTCTCCTACTTTCAATATGTCCTCTATCTGTCTGCACACGTTCTTCCCTATCTCTGAGAGTAATCGGTTTCGATCTGGGTCTGCTGTTTTAAATGTGTTTGTTCTACTACTTGTGGTGCCCGCTGATGTACTAGTCCCCGTTTGTTTCTTTGTTTCTTGTGGCCTACTTTTTGTCCTCAGCTACAGGTGCATAATGGGGATTGGTGTATTCCGCAGCGGTCTGCAGAGGATGTAGAGGAAATAACTTGTAAGGGGGCAGGGCAGATGGTACTGTAACTTTATCATTACTGTTAACTTCCTCTTTCATGGGAGCTTCTTTTTCCTCCTGAAACATTTTCCATAGTTCTAATATGTTTTGTCTGCTCTTCATCTTTTTCCCTTTATGTGTTGACAATAAATAGGTGTACATACACTCCATGATGTCCTTTTAATAGGTACCCTCTGAGGGCCATGAATTGAACATCCGTCCTGCTGTGTCCCGTGCCCCTTTTTCTAAATGGTACTTTAATATTGTATCACAAAATTGCAGAAATGTGTTACACAAGTGGTCTATCAGAGTCTCCAGAATACCAATTATCACCATCCCTCCCTCTGCGTGCACACCAACACTGCTCTAGTTCGCTCAAAAAATGTAATGCCTACAATCGCAAAAATGTCAATTGCAAAAGCACAATTCTCAAAACTCCATAACAATTTTGAAACTGGTATTTCTTTTCACGGCACCACCACACACCGTACGCACTATACTCACATACATTTCAACTGACCACATCCACACACTTTTTACCTCAACACATCCACACATCCCTCACTCCACACACACCACTGTCAGACCGGCATGCCATCAAGAGAGACACAGACACAAGAGGTAACAGGTAAAAAACCTGTGTTTAAAGTGTTTTGGTTGGTGTAATGCCTAACTTACCCTATCTCTATTTATAGTTGAGGTCCGTAAGTTCCAAAACAAAAGCTGTCTGTGTCAAACCTATGCTTGCCGTCACTATGGAAACAAATGTTGTGCAGGGTTTCTCCAAAAGAAAAATAGTGTCCCAAAGAAATGTATCCAAGACTGGATTCAGGTGGACTTCTTGTCAGGATTAGCACTGCCAGTACACAATATAGTTCAACTTAAATATGCCCTGGGAGTCTTCCAGGAAAGTTTCCTCTAGCATCAAAACAACTTAGTTCATAAAAACTGTTAGGTTCGCTTGGGCTCCTTTCCCCAAGCTTCTTAAAACACTCAGTTCCTTTAGGCCTCTCAGGATTCACCTCCACAAACTTAATCCTCTCTTGTTTCAAAAGGGTTCACAATTTATTTAGGCCTGTCAGAGTTATCTTCCCCAAGCTTAGGCCCCACTTGGTTCAAAAAGATGATTCACTAAACAGCTCATTAACACAACAGTTCTGCTTTTCAAAGTTAATTTTTCAAAGCACAATTCTACCTCATGAGTCACAACCAATCTCTTATAATACTTTGGGAATTTTGCTCCCACTTTCACTTAGAAGATGTTGCTCCCACTTCACCTTTCTCAAATGGGGCTGCTGGTATCTCTTTTCAGCATTCGGACTGTACCAGAGACTTTCGAGAATGCATACCTTGGCTTCTTCTATGCGCAACCACTCTGATACCCAGTCCCCTTCCCTGCTCTCTGTTGCTTCTCTTTCTCCTTTCCTATGCTTCTTGCATACTTTCTGCATGTTTCACATACTAGTCTTTTTGCGCTTCATCTTATTTCCTTTCTTCTCGTTTCGTACTGCTTGTACATTTTCACTTCTATCCATTTCCTGTCATTTGTGCCACTTGCACGCTTCTAGTTCTGTCCTTTCATTTCCGTGCTGCTTGGCCGGTTTGTAGTTTGTCCTTTCTTTTCATGCCGCTTGGACGCTTTCCTTTTCTTTCAATCTCCCGCACCAGTCTCACACACGCACTGAGTTTCTTATCATTCAGAAACTCACTGGTTATCGTGGGGTATACAGTCTTTATAACACAACTTTTATATCGACATGCACATATAACAAAACTTTTATAATGAAAATATATGTGGGGTTAAGGTAAAGGGTTAAATCTTGGGGCAAAACTTTTGGGGTGGGTTTGTAGTTGTGGGACACAGGTGTTTGGGCCCACTCAAAAATAAAAAAAATAAAACAAATATGTTATGTTTTTTCATTGTATATGCATAGCATACATTTTCAGTGTATGTGTATTCCACATAAAATGTGTCATTATAAAGACATGTAACTGTTTGCCGGCTTCAGTGTCAAGGTCATTGTCTCACCACCTGCCTCTCAGATGCCCCTGTGACCTGAGCATCTGCTTGGCCACGGCCCGTAGGACTGTATACGCCCCAGTTTGGCTCCTTGGAGACACAGCTCCCTCGGCACGCTGCAAATCTTACAGCACAACAGGTCAGCAAATCTGAATCCCATTCTCCTCTGGTCACGTCGGGGTCCTTCTGCTGAAGCTTCCATGGCTTGCTCCACATTCACAACTCATTCAGCTCCTCTGGCAAAACTCTACCTTTTATACTTTGGTCGGTGTTCAATAAAAGTCAGGTGTTGTCATGATCACTGCTTCCAAGGAGTCAGGAACAGCCCAACGTCCTTGGAAGCAGGCCCCTAACCGTTATCTTAGGCACCAGCCGGTCCCCACTGGGACCTTTTGGACCTTGTCCTGGCGCCGGTGGCACCAGGCTCATCAAAGCCATCGGTCCCGGCACTGGAAGTGCCGGGCTCATAATATGTATGACGATGCTTGGGTGGACTTACCTGCAGCAGACCATGCTGCTTACTTACCAGCCACATAGGAATCCTCTGTGAACAGGAACTACTTTCTTACCTGGGTGGGGCAAGCTCCACTCCCTGGATACAACACGGGAACTCTTCTGGAACTGGAACTCTTTTCTTACCTAGGCGGGGCCGTGGAGGAAGACGCCTCATCACTCCAAGGCTATTTAAACCACACCCGATTGAACAAACGTGCTTCGCGTTATTCTGCATCTGCAGCAGAACGCTCACCGAGTCTGTTCCAGCCTTTCTTCCTTCCGATCCTGAACCTGCAAGAACAATACTTACCACTCCTGTATCCAGTATTCAGCAGCACCTGCAAAGACAAGAAACAACAGGTTAGCACGGCAACCTTTACACGCAGCGCTTTCCTCACCTGATCCATCGGCAGCGAACATTTCTTCACGCTGCACCTCCGCCTGTGAAGACAAAAGCATTGTTATTACTTACCGGCACTCCGCGAATTCCGGATTTCTTCAAAGCTGCAACCCAGCATCTGAAAGACAAACGAAGAGACATTAGACAGGTATTTACTCACGTCCATCGCGCTCGCCACAATAGAACGGCTGCAAATACTCCGGCGTTTTCCAGCATCTCTTCAGCACGAACTCACAGCTGCAAGGGAAAAGAGACAGTTAGAGCGCTTGCATTTACTTACGCATTTCCAAGCGCTTCATTCCAAGGCTCTGGCTCCAACTTCGGCTCTCTTCACACCATCTCCTATCTCAAGAGCCCTGCAAGACAAATAGGAAAAAGCATTATACAGAGTCCTGTTCTATATTAACGTGCCCACGCACCTAAAAACTATAAGGACTAAAAAGGTGTCCAGAAACTCACCGCTCGTGCAGTTAACAACGGTAGCGATCCTCTGATGTCAAGAGGCCTATGTTTCACCAGTGAAGGAACTGGCAACGGCACCCTGCACCAGACGCAGATGGAGAGTCCAGCATTCACCTATCTAAGGTGAGCACGTTGACCTGGGGGCTCTACGGAGAAGCTAGGGAGAGAGAGAGAGAGAGGGACATTCAACAACCCAGATCATTAAACCCCATATTCTTTCACCTGCAGAAATCTCACTCTTCGTGTTCGACACACAGTGCGAAGAGGTTCGGCCCCAGAAGCAAATCGAGTCCTGCACATCACTTTTCGGGTCACAGACACCTTCCTGCCAAGACCAGCGCCTCTGTGGGAATCAGGTGAGCGTTACAGAACGCGAAGCCCACCGCAAAACTCCTACCCTGGCGCAATGGAAACCTCAGACACTGATCAATTAGCCCAGTTGCTTGGGGAACTAAGAGCAGAAGTGCATGCAGCTCGTCAGGAAACAAACTCTCTAAGAAGAGAGCTGATAATTTCCAAGGAGCGAACAGAGGACCTCGCTAGGCAATTGCTACAAACGCAGGCAGGACAGACACCTTTGCCCGCTCCAGGAGGAAGTTATCCTTCTGCATCATCCTTAAATCCAGTGCAAATCAATCTACCCGGCAATGTGCCCTTGGCTCCGCCCGAACGCTTTTCTGGTGACCCAAAGAAATTTGCAGTGTTCATTAACCAGTGCCGCCTACACTTCTTATGTCGTCCAGCTGCCTTCCCAACAGATCAGACCAAGGTGGCTTTCGTGCTTTCTTATCTCAGTGGCAGCGCCGCGGATTGGTCGATCCCTTTAGTCACTCAGGATGATCCGGTTCTGCATGATTTCCAGGCCTTCCAGTCCAGCATGGAGAAACTGTTCGCAAGACATGCACAAGGGCAGGCTTTGGACAATGAACTTCTTTCGTTATGACAGGGTAATCAAGACCTCTTGACTTATATAGCCTCATTCAACAGACTGATAGTGGAAACTCAATGGCCTGAGGATAAGAGAATAACGCTCTTCTACAGAGGCCTGCGTGGAGAGCTCAAGGATGTGTTAGGTCATGTCGTGAATCCTCCACAAGAATGCTCAGACTATATTGACTTAGTTGTCCAATTGGACCACAGATTACAGAACAGGAAGGCGGATCGTTCCAAATTTGATACCCGAATGTTTTCTAAACCACAGACCTCTACTAGGGGAGCTGACACTGTGGAACCCATGCAAATAGGGGGCATGAAAGGACCTTTAACCCAAAAGGAGCGGGAAAGAAGAAGACAGCTGCAATTATGCCTCTATTGCGGAAAATCGAGGCACTATCTTCGAGACTGTCCAGTGAAACCAGCTAAGAAGGCTGTAGGAGCCGCAGATACCTGTACCACAAATTCTGAGCAGGGAAACGACCTAGCCCGACAAGTGTAGAGGTCCTCTTGCCGAGCGTTAAAATCTGTCCCGTGACCTTGCATATCGTGGTGCCTATGGTCCTCATTAGTCCTGAACGTCCGGATCGTTTGCATGCAATTGAAGCTTACATCGACAGCGGAGCAATCGGTAATTATGTGGACCGTGAACTGGTATCAAGGATGAATCTACCTCTTGTCCCTAAGGCAGTAAAAGACGTCATTACTACAGTGGATGGCACGGAGATAGCCTCCGGACCAGTAACGCACGCCACCCAAGAAGTGACGTTAGTGAGCCAAGATGGACACCGGGAGAAAATAGTGTTCGATGTGATCAAGGCCCCTCAGTTCCAGATCATTCTGGGAATCCCTTGGTTAGAGAAGCACAATCCTCAGATCGATTGGCGAGCAAAGACGGTTCAGTTTCCAGAATGTTTTACCACTTGTTATCCTCGGCCTGATGTTTCACCGGCGGCAATCTCTTCTGAGGTTCCCAAATTACCTCCCGAATACCAGGAATTCCAAGACGTCTTTCGGAAGGACCAAGCTAACACCCTGCCTCCTCATAGGTCTTACGACTGTCAAATAGATCTGATACCCGGAACAACTCCTCCTTGCAGTAGGATTTATGCCCTCACCGAGCCAGAGAATCTTCACCTCAGACAATATCTGGACCAATACCTAGCTAACGGGTTTATCCGTCCTTCAAAATCTCCAGCTTCCTCGGCTTTGTTCTTCGTTCCGAAAAAGGAGGGAGACCTTAGGACTTGTATAGATTACCGCGCCCTGAATCAAATCACCGTTAAAAACAGATACCCGTTACCTTTGATCCCTGAACTCCTGGACCAAGTCAAAGACGCATGTATATATACAAAGTTGGATCTCAGAGGAGCCTACCATTTGGTACGAATAAAAGAGGGCAATGAATGGAAGACGGCCTTCCGCACCAAGTATGGGCTGTTTGAATATCAAGTTATGCCCTTTGGACTTTGCAACGCTCCTGCCGCCTTCCAGTATTTTATGAATGATGTCCTTAGAGAACTCATTGATGTGTGTGTTGTTGTCTACATTGATGACATCCTCGTCTATTCATCATCTGGAGAAGAACATCGGAAACACGTTAAAGAGGTCCTCGAGAGATTACGTCAACATAACCTTTTTGCTAAGCTCAAAAAATGCGTTTTCAACGTAACTGAAGTTGAGTTCCTGGGATTCATACTGTCACCTAACGGAGTCCATATGGATTCAAAAAAAGTCGATGCAATCATCAAGTGGCCTTCACCAACCTCTGTAAAAGGAGTCCAAAGCATGTTAGGCTTCGCTAACTTTTACCGCAGATTCATCCCTGAATTCTCTCGAATAGTCCAGCCCATCACCGCTCTGTTAAAGAAAAACAAACGTTTTGAGTGGTCTACCGAGGCAGAACAAGCTTTTCAGGACTTAAAGACTAAATTAATTTCTGCACCTGTTCTAAAACATCCTCGCCCAGAACTCCCCTACATCGTAGAAACAGATGCTTCTAGTCTTGCTATGGGGGCAGTTTTATCACAAAGGGATCCGGTCACACACCAATTACATCCTGTAGCCTTTTGGTCCCGCAAATTCTCGGCTCCCGAGATCAACTATTCAATTACAGAAAAGGAACTTTTAGCTATCAGATCGGCCTTTAAAGCCTGGCGGCATTATCTTTTGGGAGCCAGACACACAGTCACCGTAATGACTGATCACCGCAACTTACAGTATCTGAAGACAGCCAAAGCTCAGTCTTCCAGGCAGCTTCGCTGGGCTCTGTTTTTGGCTGAGTTTGACTTTATAATTACTTATGGACCAGGCAGTAAAAATGGAAAAGCAGATGCCCTCTCCCGGATGGGAATAGATGAACATTTGACCAATCCAGAACCAATACCCATAATCCCAGAACAAAGGATTTTGGGCTTGGTCAGCGGTCAATCCTTTGAAGACATTAAGACTACAGTCAAATCACTTTTAACTCCGGTCGACTTACAGGACTGGCAATTAAAAGGAAAAGAATTCTCAGTGGATCGAGACCTACCATATTTCCGAGGACGATTGTACTTGCCCAGTGAGAAAATACAAAAACAGGTAATCTCCTGTTATCACAATTCACTAATGGACGGTCATCCTGGCATAACCAAAACCATGGAAAAGGTCAAAAGACATTTCTGGTGGCCATCATGGAAGAAGGACATTAGAGACTTTGTAATCTCCTGCGGTGTGTGTGCCCAGAATAAGAGTCAGAAGGAGAAACCAGCCGGTCTCTTACACCCACTAGACATCCCTCCCTGTCCATGGCATACCCTGTCCATGGATTTCATCACGGACTTACCTCCATGCTCAGGGTATAATACCATTTTAGTAGTCGTGGATCTATTCTCTAAGATGGCTCACTTAATTCCCCTGAAGGGCCTACCTTCAGCTTCAGTATTAGCCTGAGAATTCTTAGAAAACATCGTTCGGTTACACGGTTTCCCCTCGGTTTTGGTCTCCGATAGGGGAAGTCAATTCATCTCCCACTTTTGGCGAAGTTGCTGTCGTTTAGCCCAAATTGATGTGAGACTTTCTACAAGTCACCATCCCCAAACTGACGGACAAACCGAGAGGACAAATCAAACTCTAGAGCAATATCTACGTTGCATGCTCCAACAAACTGAAAACCCTTGGAAGGACATTCTTTGGATCGCTGAATACGCCTATAACAATTCGACTCATTCTGGAACCGGGAAGACTCCCTTCTTCCTATTATACGGACACCATCCTAGAACCTCTAACCTGGATCCTCCCCAAGAATTTGAAACACCTGCTGTGGATCAATTGCACTCGGAGATCACTCGTGCTTTTAAGGAAGCCACTGCCCATCTGCAAAGAGCTAAAGCTCAATTTAAGAAAGGAGCAGATCAGCACCGTAAAGAGGCCCCTCACTACGCAGTGGGAGATCAGGTCTGGTTATCCACTAAGCACCTACCTCTAAAAGGAACCCGCACTTTCATCCCGAGATACCTTGGACCCTATCTTATCTCTACCATAATTAATCCGTTGGCTGTTAAATTGGAATTGCCTTCGCATATGAAAATACATCCAGTATTCCATGTCTCCTTACTAAAACCAGTGCAACCAGGAACCCGATTGACCGAACTCCCGGAACCTGTTTTAGTAGATGGAGAACTTGAGTTCGAAGTAAAGAACATCCTAGACTGCAAAATCTCCAAATCTAAATAATATTACCTGGTTGATTGGAAAGGATACGGCCCCCAGGAAAGGTCTTGGGAACCCTCAGAGCATTTCCACGCACCTCGTCTGGTCAAGAAATTCCATTTGAATCACCCCGACAAGCCAAAACCCCCGGAGAAGACACGCTTGGGAGGGGCCTTGAGGGGGGTGCTGTCATGATCAATGCTTCGAAGGAG
Organism: Ambystoma mexicanum; assembly: GCF_040938575.1. Taxonomy (NCBI): domain Eukaryota; kingdom Metazoa; phylum Chordata; class Amphibia; order Caudata; family Ambystomatidae; genus Ambystoma; species Ambystoma mexicanum. The sequence goes on along the minus strand of NC_090935.1, from coordinate 103,423,964 downwards.
TCAGGAACAGCCCAACGTCCCTGGAAGCAGGCCCCTAACCGTTATCTTAGGCACCAGCCGGTCCCCACTGGGACCTTTTGGACCTTGTCCTGGCGCCGGTGGCACCAGGCTCATCAAAGCCATCGGTCCCAGCACTGGAAGCGCCTCATCACTCCAAGGCTATTTAAACCACACCCGATTGAACAAACGTGCTTCTCGTTATTCTGCATCTGCAGCAGAACGCTCACCGAGTCTGTTCCAGCCTTTCTTCCTTCCGATCCTGAACCTGCAAGAACAATACTTACCACTCCTGTATCCAGTATTCAGCAGCACCTGCAAAGACAAGAAACAACAGGTTAGCACGGCAACCTTTACACGCAGCGCTTTCCTCACCTGATCCATCGGCAGCGAACATTTCTTCACGCTGCACCTCCGCCTGTGAAGACAAAAGCATTGTTATTACTTACCGGCACTCCGCGAATTCCAGATTTCTTCAACGCTGCAACCCAGCATCTGAAAGACAAACGAAGAGACATTAGACAGGTATTTACTCACGTCCATCGCGCTCGCCACAATAGAACGCCTGCAAATACTCCGGCGTTTTCCAGCATCTCTTCAGCACGAACTCAGCTGCAAGGGAAAAGAGACAGTTAGAGCGCTTGCATTTACTTACGCATTTCCAAGCGCTTCATTCCAAGGCTCTTGCTCCAACTTCGGCTCTCTTCACACCATCTCCTATCTCAAGAGCCCTGCAAAACAAATAGGAAAAAGCATTATACAGAGTCCTGTTCTATATTAAAGTGCCCACGCACCTAAAGACTATAAGGACTAAAAAGGTGTCCAGAAACTCACCGCTCATGCAGTTAACGACGGTAGCGATCCTCTCATGTCAAGAGGCCTATGTTTCACCAGTGAAGGAACTGGCAACGGCAACCTGCACCAGACGCAGATGGAGAGTCCAGCATTCACCTATCTAAGGTGAGCACGTTGACCTGGGGGCTCTACGGAGAAGCTAGGGAGAGAGAGAGAGAGAGGGACATTCAACAACCCAGATCATTAACCCCCATATTCTTTCACCTGCAGAAATCTCACTCTTCGAGTTCGACACACAGTGCGAAGAGGTTCGGCCCCAGAAGCAAATCGAGTCCTGCACATCACTTTTTGGGTCACAGACACCTTCCTGCCAAGACCAGCGCCTCCGTGGGAATCAGGTGAGCGTTACAGGTGTGCATGGTTGTTGTCATGTGCCTGAATTCATTAAGTGGACATGTTGGTAGAGTAGTGTTTTAGGCCTCTTCACTCATCTTCCTCCTCACAGTACTATATGAACTTTTCCCCTCGGTAATCTTTCCTACTCTCGACGCCTCTTCTTTGTCTCAGTATATGTTGGAAATGGAGTGGGGGGAACAGGACAGGACTGGTAATAACCCATAATGGCTGAGGGAGAGTGGGGTGATGGGCAGCTGGGAAGGGGGGATACCATGTCTCGCCCTCGGGTTTTCTCTTCCCAAACCCCAGCGACCTGCCACTCAGGTGATCCTCCCTCGTGTGTCCGCCCCCAGGATCCAATAGCAATGGCTGTTCTCAGGCCACCTGAATGGAAGATCCCGGGAGAGTAGGTGAGAGAATACCTTCAGGATTCGCCCACCACACACAAATCTACTATACCAAAAACTCAACACCTCTACACTATTCTCCACAAACAAATCTACCCAAATCTACCCAACAAAACACTACTGTCTACACCAATATCTTCCTCTAGCCTCCAATATCTTGGAGGATGGAATATCTATACCTCTACACAGTGCTGTCTTTAAGAGGGGTTCCCAAATATCTTCACAACTTTATTCTGCTTATGACATCATCTTTCCTCCCAAACAAGAAGTTCCCTTCAATACTAATACTACACGACACAGTCTTTCCCCACAAAGGAGAGATCCATTCAATTCAATCTACTAATCAATATAACACCAACAGAAATATACACAATACCACTCTTTCATGTAATAGTACACTCAAGAGATCTAGGAACTCTGAATACCCTTGGGGCTGGTCACCTCACTCAACTGCCTGCTCCACCTGGACCCACGGTCCCACCTAAGAGATCAGGCAGACCTTCGGGCAACTTGGCAACTGCAGACTTCCTCACTTGTTGCACTACATCTGGTCTCTGCAGGCAGGTGCTGTGCCCTCAAGGTGTGTGTCAGGGAGCCTCCAGCTTGTCGGGGGAACTAGAAATCTTGCTGGTGCCTCCGAATGTACAGGTGTGATCCGTTCCCCAAGGTAATACAAATGAGACAAAAATTCTCGAAAATGGAGAGTACAACGTGTATTAAAAAACACAGCATTAAAACAAACAGCTCCTCGAAAGTGTAAGTCATCTTTTTTTATTTTTTTTATTTAAGTGTTATGGTTCAGACAAAAGTATAAACCTTTCACTTGATACAAAAACATAACAAAAAAGAACATATTAGCATTCTCATACAAAACAAATATTAAGATATTCAAGCAGTTTACATGAAACAAGTTACATAAAATCTCACTTGAGGAAAAAGAGAAAAGTCAATCAATGTACTTCATCATAATTCCGTTATTTTCTTTTGTATCTGATCAAGAAAACCAGTTAAAGATAGTATCCGGGTCTGTCCCTGTCCAATCATCAGGCTAGACCACACATCCCCAAGCGTGTATCCCTTTCAATTTTCAGAGCCGGGCAGTCAACCACCAGATGCTTAATGGTTTCCCTGGTAGCCGAGTTGTTACAACATCTACAGCTCTGGTGGGTCGTGCCCTCACCCTATTTGCGTGTCCTTTCCAAAGTCGGAATTTGATTTAACCTAAAACCTAGGTAAGTTGTCCTGCGTTTAGGACAAGGGAAGATACTTCAGGAGCACCTCCATTTAAGTGAGGAATTTGCTATATTCTACATAAAGACTGCAAATCCCCACCTGTTCTGAAGAGTTCCCCCAATCGTATTTGTGCAGCTTGCTCTTAACAGTACCCAGGCTATAACAAAGATCTCCATTAGATGACGCTATCAAGGTAAGAAGTTTGACCATTTCTTCCTTGAAATTTGTAATCGTGGCCCCAGATGCTCTGGTTTGCTCCACCCCACAACTCTGTTAGAGAGATGTAGCAGGTGGATTTTGTAATTTTGCGTATTCTGCCAAATTTCTCCATTTGGCTCTTGTCCCCAATGAGATCAACTCTTGCCTTATGACGACATTAGGAATGGCCATAGACAAGCCTAGGGTTTTTTTAAACAACGTTCCCTGTATGGTGTTAAGGAAATCACCCAGTTAAGAAAAACACAGATCAAAACAGTAGAGTAAGGTGGGCTCCACGGTGGCAAGACAGTATTGCAAGAGAGGGCTTAAAGAGAAGTGACACAGTTGCCTATAAACCTTCTTCATGTTTGCCAACAATGGCATGGATTTTCCCCTGAGCAGGAGTTTCCATCTCTCCTTAGAATAAGTGTTGGTAACATGGAACCCGAGATACTTGATGGATTCCACTCTGACTAGGGAATTACCATCCACTCTCCATGTCATGGTTTTCGGGGATCTCTTGTTCGTAAAGAGAATTACCTTCGATTTGTCGCCGTTTACTCTGAGGTTGTTGTCTACCGCATATTCAAAGAACAATGTGAGTTTCCTCTGGAGCCCAATCAAGGTCAGATCGACCAGGACTACATCATCATCAAAGATGATGCAGTCTAGTGACACTGAGCCCAGCTTCAAATGATTGGTGGTTCCCCCCTCCCAGATATGTGGTAAGTCACCAAGGTAATGGTTGGACAGGGTGGGGGCCACGACACACCCCTGCCGCAAACCAACATGCATAGCAATGGGGTCCATTGTGGCTCCCTCCCCCATCAACCTCACTCTGACAGTCGTGTCGGTGTGCAGCAGAGCCAGCAACTGCACCAACGATAAGGGGAGATTCATATCCAGTAGTTTCTTCCAAAGTCTAGCTCTGCAAACTGTGTCGAAGGTCGAAAGAGAGGTCCATCGATGCCATGTACACCGTCTCTATCTTAGATTTTTTAACCGCTGCTAGAAGATGAGAGATGGCGTAGGCATTCAAGGAGGTTCCCATACCAGTGCAAAACCCAATATGGGACCGAGAATCCAAGTCCTTAAATGTTATGTGTCCCTTAAGCTCTCTTAATAAAAAGGTTCCCAAGATCTTAACGGAACAATCCAGCAAAGCTATCGGTCTAAAATTGCTCAAATTCAGCCTATACCCCTGTTTTTATATGGGGATAATTAAAGGATAGTTCCGGGACTTTTTTTTTATTGTCCCTACGGTTCGGCCATGTGTTTTTAAGCATAAATCGGTAGATTGTAGAAAACTTTCCTATGGACCTTACCCGACTTTTCGTCCATTAACGCACTCGAAATCAGCCGCCATTTTCTGATAATCCTATCATTTCCCCCCATCGCCCTGGCTCACCTGCGTTTGCGGCACTAAATCAAATCCCCCGCCCCTGAAACAGACTTTATCAAAACATTCATATTCTCCGCCTCTCTCTGTGACGTTTCTGTGCTGCGTAGGCAAACGCGCCCATGCGTCTTCTACGCGACTCCACACAGAACCCGGAAACCAACACAGATTAGCTCACAACACAGCGCGCCACAATTCGGAATATGAAAGTGTACTTTTAAATCAAACCGCAAGATTGTAAATTTGGTAAAGTACATTTATTTGACATCAAATGTTTAGAGAATATTCAGCGATTTGCATTTTTATTTGCTCACGTTCCAAAAAGTTTGTTTTGAGGCACGCGATGTTCCTTTGCTGTACACAGGGTCTTAGATCATCTCACAATACAGCGCCACAATTCGGAATATGAAACTGTGGTTTAAAAGCAAACGGCAAGATTGTCCATTTGGCAAAGTACATTTATTGGACATCAAATGTTTAGAGAATATTCTGCGATTTGCATTTTTCTTTGCTCTCGATCCAAAATAGTTCGTCTTGAGGCAATCGATGTTCGTGTGCAGTACACAGGGTGTTGGTTTACGATAAAATAAGCTCTTCGGTCGCACTGATAATCGCATGGCTGTTCCAACAACGAGGCACTAGGCCACCACAACGGTCTGTATGTTGCATCTAGCCGTTAGTACCGCGTAAGGGCATACTTGTACTTGGCGATCGTCCCACAAAATGGTCAGGGTGCTAACGTTGTTCACGCGGAGAAGCAATTGGCGATTATAGAAGCCATCCGCCGGTGTCTGGTACTCGTGACACAGACAATAATGGATGATGTACCTGTTTGAAAAACATAAAAAATGAAATTAGTCTCACCATCAGATCTTTATTAAAAATATTCATTTTATATATTAGGTCGGGAAATTATTTCATAGCTAGGACAGTGCAACTGGGTTTTATACATCAAGGGGGGGCTGTAGGATACTGAGACAGTCCCCCAGTGCAGGGGTTGACAGGGAGTGCAGGTGGAGAGTGGAAGGGCCCAGGACCGAGGTCGCAGACAGTGGACCAGTTGTAGCAGGGGAGAGGGAGAGAGAAAGCAGAAGCAAAGAGGAAGGTTTTGAGGTGCTTCTGTAAAAGGAGACGGTTCTCCCCAAGATAGTGCGCGGTACAAAACAATATGCCACATAGAACGAACAAGTACAACTTAACCCGTCTTTAAAGCTACTGTATAGTAATTAAATTGCGGTATAAACTCATCTAAAGAGTTACTTACATTATATTTGCATTTTCCATTGTGTCTGTGCGTAGGGCAGCCCCGAAATACCACTCCTTCTATGCCGACGTTATTTCTTCTAATGAACGAACATGAAATGGCTTTCGTTTCTGAAATTATATTCATTATCGTTTCTTACGTGGTCCCGGCCTGTCAAGGTCAAATAACAATAGAACCTTATACTGAGTCGTGGGCCATTCTGGCACCCGAGAAAAAAATCAAAGCAGCTGACCTTCACTTTGAACGAGCACACATTCCTAGTTAGCTACATTCAGTGTAAGGCCATCTCACAAGACTTGAAATTTACACTCCATCTTTGCATTTTGTCTGCGTGCTTTGCAGCCCCACAGAACCATAAATACGGAGACATTCTATATTTTTTGAAAAATGATTTATATTACTGTTTGGTTTAATTTAATGCGCAAATGAACAAGGTTGGATAGACACATTGCATGTACACTGAGCAATCACTTTTATTTACACAATACATAGCTACACATATTCAATGGGCCTGCGACATGAGGAGACTCGAGAGCAAAGTCACAGGTGACACCCGGGTGGTTCGCACTACTGCATGGTGAAGGGAGGGGCAAGGGTGGAGAGACACATTGCATGTACACTGAGCAATCACTTTTATTTACACATTACATAGCTACACATATTCAATGGGCCTGCGACATGAGGAGACTCGAGAGAACAGACAATCAAATTACAATCATTTAAACCGTGATGTGTATTTCTCAATGAGCTCTTCTTTAGGTGGACATGGAACAGAGGCAATGTTGGGTGGCAATGCAGTTGTCCCCTGCACAGGTTCGTTCACAACTCCATGTATGTGCCTATCTAGGACATCAACAATAAGTCTCTCAATAAAGTCATATTGCATATCCTCAAACACTGGTTTGATAACCCATTGTTTACTTCTTTTTGTGAAGGCCTTATTGTAGCGAAGCGTCCCTAAAGTTCCGGTCGTCCTACTTTGTTGACGGCCAACATTATGGTTATGTGCCAAGACCGCTAGAAGAGTCCGATTTATCATGCCCTCCATGCCAAAATGTAATCGTTTTGGCCTGTACTTTAGGCACATATTGTGGAACACCTCCAAATCTCCTGTGTGGCAGAATTCCGTGAGTCCCCTCAAATCTCTTGTTATACTTTTATCAAATACAATCTTTTCAATGGCTTTGTGAGTGGGTGATGAAGGAATCAACCACTTCTTCTTCCGTGCCTCCTCTGTGGACAAATGGCCATGTTCACAATTGTGGAAATGTTGGTTTGTGGTCCATGAGTGAACGTTGCTACAGTGTAACATTACTGACCGCCATTTTTCCATTAGAATTTCCAACGACCCTCCACATGTTTTTGAGCTCCACCAAAGATGGTTGCTGATTGACTTGGACCACTGTGAAATACCTTGCATATCTTTTTTTTTACCTGCAGCCGACATTTTTTTATTGATTGTTTTTGCAAGATGCCAAACGTCAAATTGGTGATTTATATTTTTGTACTCTTCTCTCATTGTCTTGGCAATTGAAACGTGTCTGTCCGTGGCTATCAGGTCGATCACCATTCCCCGCGATTGTAGTTCTTGCAATGATGCTACAAAGCCAACTTTCTCCATGGCCACTGAGGATGTACTTTGTGACACCTGCACGACCACTGAACTCACAATTTTCTTACTTTCCATGTCCTGAAAGTGGTAGGTGCAGTACTTGGCTGAAAATCCTGGGCTGTCGCACTGTCCATCACCGGCTAGCCTGAACCGTTTGCCCGCGAATGTACTATCAATAGACATTTTTTCCATTCTCCAAGCTTCGCTAATGGCTGGAAATAGATAATCGGTTTGGTATTTGTAGAACTGAGTTTTCGCAATGAAATGGATTCCCACAAACTGAAAGAAAGACTCTAACTTTTTAAAACTTGAACCACTAAAAAGTGCAGCCGCTGCACAAAGTAGATTGCCTGCTGGCAGTTGCCCCAGCATGGGTTGTGCAGACCATGAGAAAGGATGATATTTTGTACAGGTGGCATGTATTTTAAGGTTAGTGCCTCGAATTGCACGAGTCACATTAATCAATGGCTCCCCACATACTTCCCCACCAACCGAAAGCCCACATTTCATCCAAATAATAATATCAATCAAACAACTATCGAATACAATGAATTTGGCCTCTTTCCTTATACTGTCACTCTGCATCCCAGCTGGTTCGGCCTGTAACGTTGAGGACATGTCACTCACATGAAAGGTAGAATCTCTGATATCGTCTTCCGCTATGTTCAGTGATATTGATGGTGTTTCATTGTCGTCCACTTCATTCTCTTCCATTGCAACATCTGTTCCTTCTCCGGCGATGGGAGAATAAAACAATTTCTTCAACTTTCTGGCGGTCTTAGTTTTTGCGGGTGTGGATTCTGTGAATTGATCTCCGACTGCATCCGAACTACCAGGAGGACATTCACTATCAATGGCTGGATGTGGTATAGCTCCGTTGTCAATCACTTCATATTCTTCCCATTGGCACGATGCATCTCCAGTCTCAAGTCCCTGCCAAAAGGTTTGACAAGCAACATCTCTCGTTCGCTTCACTGTCTGTGTAGATTTAGTTCGTACACCCACTCGCAACTAGAGGACAGATTGGAAAAGGGATGTTCAGTTTAAACACAACTTACAGTATTGAACTATTAACAGTGAAAAACAACATAATATAGTGACCAGGACACTAACCTTCTTTTGCTTTCTTTTCTTTGAAACTTTCTTGCCCCGAACTTCAACATCGGGACGCTGTTGCTCCGACTCGTGTGTGCATGTCTCCACTTCCTCTTGCGCTGCAACGACTATATTTTCATGATAAGCACATCCATCACGCACTGACGCTCCATCGACGCCCTGAAACATAGAACTTTCATTAGTATGTATAATAATATTGAAAACACAAAATGTACTTGGGGACCAATACCCACGTACATCTCAATAGCAAAACACGAATGAACGCTTTCTGTAGAACATTCAAACGACAATTATTCACGCATTGTTAATCTAGTTAGATGGAACTGTCAAGATCCATACCTCGGGCTCCTCATAGACTTCCATTGATGATATTATTGAAGATGATGCTTCAGTAACTCCCTAAAACACAGTAATTGCATTAGTATGGTTTTCTATTTTGTTAAAAAGAACATAAACTTTGTGCAGGCGTCAACGGCTCATCTAAATAGACCTGCACAAATGATCAGTTGTCTAAAATAAATAATGGATATCTAAATATGATTCGATTTGCTCGATCGTTGGAAGTGTCACCACCCAGAGATCTGCATCAACTACTAGGGGTGATGTTCTTGTAGAAGAAGCTCCGTCATCTCCCTGAAACACAGTACTTGCGTTAATAAAGAAGGAAGTATAGCGGATGTAATCACGTCATATGATTTTGCTTGATCGAACTGTCAGTATCCATACCTCGAAATGCATAAGAACATCAAGGGACGATGTAACTGTGGTGCACACTTCTGCAAGCTGTTGCGCCGACCCGTAACTGCATGCTCCCCCTTCTTCTTGGACTAATGCTCCATCGACTCCCTGAAACATAGGACTTTCATTAGTAATGAACACAATATTGAAAAAAGAAGGCACATAGGAGGGTGACGACAGAAGGACATATCAATGGCTAAAAACGAAAGAAACATTGTGTGTAACAATCACGCTACAAGAATGCAAGATCTGATGATCTCCATCAATGAACTGTCCGGAAACGTACCTCCAGCATCTGAGTGACATCAACGGTTGTCGTCAATGCGTTTGACTCCTCAGCATCTCCCTGAAAGACAGTACTTGCATTATTTTGGATAACAATAATTATAACTGAAAACAAAGACTAGAGGACGAGTACAAGGGTGTACCATTAGGTAAAATAATCACACGATAAATTAAAACTATTGATTTACATGCCTAAAACAAGTCAGTGGCAGAATAGCTAAGTAAGATTACCCGATAGGCGCTTGAAGTGGCTGATGACTGCAATAACGACACGGATGGAGAATCTTCCGGCTTCATATTGAGTGGATACATAAATGGGGAAATTATTGTTAGCTAATGCTACACACTACCGCAAGGCCGAGAGATAAATACGTAAACTTGACTCACCAGTGGAGGGATGTGGACGAATAGAGTGGGAATAGCGGTTGAGAGCAATTTTCGCTTCGCTCGCGGTGTGTTCTTCTTTATTAGCAATGATGTGGAGTACATGTCTGAGCTAAAGTGCCTGCTGCAGATGCGGTATCGATCACCCCTCTTGTCCGCAAAGACTTCTAGGACTCTACTTTCAAGCTCAGACGGTGGATATCCGCAATATCGGACCCATTCTCTTATCTGATCTATTGTCTTAGGGAAAACATGCATTATAGTACCTTCAGATTTACTATGAGTCTTCGAAGGGCAACCGCCAATGGAACAGGCAGGCATTGTGTAAAGTTCTGAAAAGTAAAGATCAACAATTCTCTATGAATACCAATGTGTTAAAAAATTAAATGACACATAAAAGGTCCAATGCAAGGTTCGTTTTGGTTCTTGGAACTATACACGTTATTCACATGCGGATAAGTATTTGAATAACTTTAAAAAAATAGAAAAATAATTTGACTAAACTCAGAACATGTGACTAGTTCCTTGCATGTACTGTCTTGAATGAAAAGAAATTGGACGCAAAATGATTATGGTACATGGCCTTACCTTGACGAACAAACAGTTAGATGCAGGGATCAGAGTAGTTTCTTGTCGTAGAACAGGGAGCAGTTCACAGGTTGCAAACTGACGAGTTTCCTCGAAGTGGTCACGGAAGTTCACAGAGACGAAGAGCAGATAACCAGCACCTTCACGGGTTGACTAGCAAAGCGTAAAGAAGTTCTCATTAGAAATATGAAGTGGGTTATAAAGAATTCGAAACAGGGGTGTGTTTGTGAATGAATGACGTGTATATGTCGTGGCATTATGCGGTTTGCAAGGGGGCGTCCAGCGTGAGGGGGGATGCTTGGCAGGAGACACGGGGTCTGGAGGTAGACATGGGAACAACAACCCATGCTCTATAGACCACTTTGAAGTGTACATGCTATTTGGCACCTCTTGGCCTTTATTGCTCCCTGACAGCTCCACTTGCCAGCACAACTACCCCGGTGCAAAGTGCCTTTGATAGGGCGGGGGGTGGATTGGGGCGGTGGTCGTGCAGACAAGACACAGGAAGACTCGTGAATGGAGACACACTTATGTGGATTGCAGGGGGGCGTTCAGCGTGAGGGGGGATGCTTGGCAGGAGACACGGGGTCTGGAGGTAGACATGGGAACAACAACCAATGCTCTATTGACCACTTTGAAGTGTACATGCTATTTGGCACCTCTTGGCCTTTATCGCTCCCTGACAGCTCCACTTGCCAGCGCAAGTACCCCGGTGCAAAGTGCCTTTGATAGGGCGGGGGGTGGATTGGGGCGGTGGTCGTGCAGACAAGACACAGGAAGACTCGTGAATGGAGACACACTTATGTGGATTGCAGGGGGGCGTTCAGCGTGAGGGGGGATGCTTGGCAGGAGACACGGGGTCTGGAGGTAGACATGGGAACAACAACCAATGCTCTATTGACCACTTTGAAGTGTACATGCTATTTGGCACCTCTTGGCCTTTATCGCTCCCTGACAGCTCCACTTGCCAGCGCAAGTACCCCGGTGCAAAGTGCCTTTGATAGGGCGGGGGGTGGATTGGGGCGGTGGTCGTGCAGACAAGACACAGGAAGACTTGTGAATGGAGACACACTTATGTGGATTGCAGGGGGGCGTTCAGCGTGAGGGGGGATGCTTGGCAGGAGACACGGGGTCTGGAGGTAGACATGGGAACAACAACCAATGCTCTATTGACCACTTTGAAGTGTACATGCTATTTGGCACCTATTGGCCTTTATCGCTCCCTGACAGCTCCACTTTCCAGCGCAAGTACCCCGTTGCAAAGTGCCTTTGATAGGGCGGGGGGGTGGATTGGGGCGGTGGTCGTGCAGACAAGACTCGTTTGCCGCAGGGCCTCACCAAGGAGAGGCCATCTAACTGCATGTAAGAGGCAGGCTGCAGGATCTAGTACATGGAAGGCAGTGGGGTGAGTTTATAAATACCTCAGCCTCCCAGGAGAATATATGGGTGCAGTTCACCCTGGAGACCCTGGATGCCTAGGCAGTTCGTCAGCAGCAGGCTGGCCTGTGATGGCAAGGCGGCACGGGCCAGAGGGGGTCATCTCTGTACCCGGTGCCCAAAAGGATGATTTATTATGATCAACCATATTGATTATTTACCTATAACCATGTTTTGTATCAATAAAATCCAACGGCCTTTTATTGCCAACGCTTGAACAAAGTGGTGTGGTAAGTATTTTTGGGGGAGGAGGCAAGGCCGGGAGGCTTGTTGCCAACCCGCAAAATAACATATGTATGTCTGCTGCATATGGGTTCAACGGTTATGTGGATTGAAGGTGGGCGGCCAGCGTGAGGGAGGATGCTGGCCGGAGACATGTGGTGTGACAAGACAAGGCACAAGAAGACTATTCAATGGAGACACACTAGAATCATTTAAAAAATCAAAACAACCATTGTTAAAATACATTTTGGGTTTTATTTTAGATCTTATTTTCAATTGAACATAAATAATAAACATTACACATTGTAAAGTTCCGGTTGCAGCACATCCAGGGAAAATCTGCGGTATTGTCCACTGTCGCTGGGGAAATGTTGTCTAATGGCAAGTACCGCACAGGCAGGTATTACTCTCCGAACGCGGTGTCCGAGCCTCCCGTGAAGCCACCAAGTGAAGCAACAATAGGCCACCAGCCTGTACCACCTGTGAAAAAGAAAGATGCAATGGAACCAATTTACATGCGTTCGAATGATATGTAGATGTAATTTTATATGTGGGAGACGACCATGAAATAGTAGTGGCATCACTGACATCACAACCAGAGTATACTTACTCGTTACTCGGATTACATGGACGAACAGTGCCGCGAAGTTCGTGCATAAGCACCATCATCATCCTCAACACGGTCCGTGAGAGGCAGGCTTCCCTGAACTCTGGCAGCTCGGTGATGCATTGCGGACTTGGCTCGCCTTCCGAAATGTAGGCCAAGCACCCGGAATTTTCACGGCAGCAGCAGTTCTCCTCCTCAGTTGGCATTAGCTCGCACCGATTGCACGTGCACCAGGTGGAGACGCCGTCCATGCGACATGGTCCAGGCTCTTCATCCGTTGACTGGTCCTCCCAACTGCCGTCCGAATCCCCATCGTTTTCGCGTGCTTGCCTTTCCAGTAGTTCCTCCTCGGTGTACTCGGGCTCGTACATATACGGCATTATTGTAGCCATTGTGTGGTAAAGAAAGTAAAATAATTTACAGAGATGGTACAGGTGTTCACAAGGCCTAGAAGCGGCGAAGGTAGCTGACCGGAGCAGAGAAACGAGTCACAGAATACTCAAAGTAACACAGAGAGAGTAATGGAATCGAAAATCTGCTGCTGTGTGTTGTGAAACGGTGTGTTTATACTTATTGAGGAAAGAGGCGTCCTGCCATTTCCATGGCGACACGTCATTAGCTGAGGCGCAGCGATTGTTGACACGAAACGTGCTTTGGCGTTGGGAAATGGGCGGTACGCGTCTGCTGATGTCAGGCTCAGGGGCGGGGGATTTGATTTAGTGCCGCAAACGCAGGTGAGCCAGGGCGATGGGGGGAAATGATAGGATTATCAGAAAATGGCGGCTGATTTCGAGTGCGTTAATGGACGAAAAGTCGGGTAAGGTCCATAGGAAAGTTTTCTACGATCTACCGATTTATGCTTAAAAACACATGGCCGAACCGTAGGGACAATAAAAAAAAAGTCCCGGAACTATCCTTTAATGATTCTTTCCATGTAGCAGGAACAATGAGGGTTTTCCTCACACAATTGAACAAATCTCTCAGTGGGGTGGTCCATAATTTCTGAATTTGATTTAATCAGTGCTGGCGGTATATTATCAGGGCCAGGGACCCATGAAGGCTTAGCCCTATCAATAGCCCACATCATATCCTCACTCTGCCACTGCAAAGGTCCCTGTGCAGGGTTTGTCAGATAAAGGTTAGAAAGAGTCTCCTCTTCAGGGAGCTTAACATATTTCTTAGTGATGTAAGCTTCCAATTCCTGGGCACTGATGTTGCACTCCAAGCAGTTATACACACTTTTTGTTACACCTCCCATGATTTTCCATAAGGTGACCGTATCTTTCTGGAAGAGTCTTAATCAACTTTTGGTTATGATCAATCAATCTATTCGTCTGAGCGCAATTTTGTGAAGGCCCATTATTCTTTTCTTTTCTACCCTAAATGAATTGTCAGAAGCTGTTTTACAAAGGGTTCTGATGGCTGCCCTCTTTGCTTGTTTTGCCAATTTTACTTTAACAACAAAGGGGTGGTTGTGTTGTTTGTCTCTGATAATTCGATCCCTATTGGTTAAAGACTTTAGGCAGTTCAACAGGATGTGAGTAGTTATTATGTGTCTCAGCTCCATTTTTAAAATCTCCTTTTCCCACAAGGTAGTAAAGGTCCTGTAAGAACTTGCATTCCACTTCACCGACCGCTCCCCTCTGTCCAGTGAAATGAAGGTAGTTTCATGTTGTATGTGGTTGATTGACAATGGGAGTCTGATTGGTAGACTTAAGGGGAGATGATCACTACTATGCCCATCCCCTTTTGACTTTGGATCACAGAGATGTCCCATATTTTCAGAGACAAAAAAGTGATCAATCCATGTCCTTTTCTCCCCCCGGCTCCAAGTATGTTATGTTATGTTATGTGTTTGCTTATATAGCGCCGGCAGCCCATGGGCATCAGAGCGCTTTACATAAAACAAAAACCAACAAACAGATATAAAGGGCCCTAAGCTGCTAAGTGTCTCCCCATTGGGGGCTGCTGTTGAGCGTACGATCTAGTGGGTATATTCCCTTGAATAAGAGGGTTTTCAATCTCTTCCTGAAAGTTAGATGGCTTTCTTCAAGTCTTAGTGCTTGTGGGAGACTATTCCACAACTGTGGTGCCCGTACCACAAAAGACCTGCCTAATCCTCATTTTAGCCTATACTTAGGGACTTCTACCAGTCCTTTACCTTCTGATCTTAAACTTCTCTGAGGAGCATATGACACCAATCGATTTTTGAGATAAATGGGTGCTTTGCCAAAAAGACACTTGTGTACGAGCGTCAGAGTCTTGAACTTGATGCGCTCTTCTACTCTGAGCCGATGTAAGGATTGTCTGGCTAGGGAAGTATGGTCATGCCTTCTTAGTTTTTTTACAATCCTTACAGTGTTATTTTCTAGGACTTGACATCTCCCTAGATCTTTTGCGGTTATTCCCACCAGGAGGGCATTGCCATAATCCAATCTGGATAATACAATTGCCCTTCCTATTGTTTCTATGTTACTTTCTTCCAAGTAAGGGCTGATGGCCCTCATAAGGCATAAGTAATAAGCTGAGTTCTTTATCAGGTAATTTACCCGAGCTTCTGAATTTAGTGTGAAACTGACCATCATTCCTAGTGTTTGTACCTGGTCTGACACCTTGATTATAGCTTCATTAATCTTGAAATTCCCGTATTCCTTTCCCAGTTTATCAAGGGCAGTGCTCTGTCCAAATAGCATAAGTTCTGTTTTTGTGTCGTTGAGGCACATCCAGTTCTTCTGCATCCACTCGTTTATTATACTCTAGACGAGTGCTATCCTTTTACTATCCTCCTCATATGACCCTTTAATTTCGATGCCAAGCTGCGTGTCGTCCGCATAATTTGTGAAAAACACGCCTGCCTTCATCAAGATGTCGCATAAGCTGCGCATATAAATGTTGAACAACATTGGTGACAAGCTTGCCCCTTGTGGTACTCCAAATATTATAGCCAAAGCATCCAAAAAGTTGTCGCCCCAATGTACTCTTGCTTGGCGATCCGTAAGGAAGGATATTAGCCACCTTAATGCCGCTTTGGAGCAGCCCACATTATCCCTTAGGGCTTTGGCTAACAGATCATGATCAACCAGATCAAAGGCTGCACTCAAATCCAACAACATCAAGATCCATTTCTTTCCTTTATCCAATATCCCCATCATGTGGTTTTGTAGGTCCAGCATTGCAGTCTCAGTGCTGTGAGATGCCCTGAAACCTGATTGTTGTGGGTGGAGTGTCCCCTGTTGCTCTATGTGATCTTGTAACTGGAGGGTGGCGATTTTGTCCATTATTTTAAGCAAAAAATTAGCATTCGTAATGGGACGTAAATTGGTTGGATCCTTGGGGTCCAGGCCTACTTTCTTAACCAGGGGGGTGGTGGTAACCTTCTTTAATTCTTTGGGTATTAAGCCCTGCCTTGTTTTCAAGTACTAAATGCGCCGGTAAGACATTCTCAGCACATGACGTGGGTTTCATGTTACCCATAATTTCTATTAGCCCTTCTACCGTAATCAGGGAAAATTTAAAGGCCTCCGGTCCTTCCTCAGTCCTGTTATCCGTTGTCTGGAATTCCTGTTTATAGCCTTTCCTTGCTTTAATAAGATTTTGCCGTGCATTTTCAATTTTTGCTGCAAAAGCATCTTGTACAAGGTCACAATCTTCCTTTGATTGAAGGAAAGGAGGGGTAAGCATCTTAGGTTTTTCGATGCTTTTCAGTATTTCAAATAATTTGCTCGTGGAATTATCTGCTGCACCTATTTCTCGGTTGAAGTAATTGGCTTTAGCTAATCTTACTTCATCTCTATATTTTTTATTCACTTGCCTCCATCTATCTTTATTTTCCTCGGTTTTGTTGTTTAGCCATTTCCTTTCTAATGCTCTTTTTTTCTCTTTTTAGCGTGTCTAGCTCTGAATTAAACCATTTTTGATTGTTGCTGGTTTTACGAGTTGTCTTAGTTTTTAGCGGTGCTAATTGTTCCACCAACTCTTGTATTTGAGTAAGGTATTTATACAATAGGGTCTCGCAGTTATCTTGGGGCTGATAGGATAGAAGTCCTTTAATTCTTGATCTGCTGGTAAGCAGATCTGAAGGACCCATTGTTCTAAATAGTTTGTCCATGCTACACCCTGAAGTACAGAATGAGTGGGGTGTGTTGCAAGGTTTGCCAACCCCCTTTACAATGTGGTAATGCACAAGCAGAGTTGAAATCCCCCCCACCACTATAAGATCTGTTTCTCCCCTCCCGGACCAAACTGTAAGCAATGTGTCCAGTGCCTGCTGAAGGTCTGCCATTTTGGTATTCGAATTGTTAAAGTAGAGGTTGACAATTAGCAAATTAGCCTTTTTAGTGGAAAGGAATAAGTTCACAGCCATGAGGTCCTTCGAGTCCACCTCTGTTTCATAATGCTTGGAGTCATAAGTTAGATCAATTGCGATTGCCCAACCTCCGGATGGCCTAACTTGCTTCCCCCTAATAGCGAGTTTGTTGTATGTATGGAAGCCTTGCAGCTTGAAAGGGGTGGTTGCCATCGTCTCTTGCAAAAGTAGCACTCCTGCCCTCTTTAGTTCAGAAGCATCCAATGCCTTCAACTTCAGGTAGTCAGGGATGTTCCATGAGGTCATTCTTAAGCACCCTTCATTAAAGCCTCAGCTGCTTTACCTTTCTTTTCTTAAACATTTCCAGCGCTAATGCCAACCACGCCCATTCTTCAAGGTCCGTTTTCCCTATTGGATCCAATTTGTCGTGTGTCCTTTGTGTTAGTGCCAGTGAAATCAGCAGGGGAGCTAAGAAAGCCTCAATTCCCTCCACTCTGTTTAATTGGCCTACTTGGTAGCCACAGCTGGTAAGATGCACCCGATTGTTCCATACGATCTGTGCTATGAGGTTGGAGGCATAGTAACAGACCAATTTTTCAGCTCCCTTTTTGGGATACCCTCAGTATATCCTCTGATCTGAAGGCCCTTAGGTGCAGAATTTCTTGGAAGAGTTTTAGTATTTGGCCTCTGTTTAAATGGACCTGCCCCAGATTGAGGCATTGCTTTCCGAAATGTGGTCCCAATAAAGGAATCTAAATCGATCTTTTGTGGTACAGTGACCACCTGTTCTTCCACTGGTACCTGAGTGGGCTTCGGTATCGACATCCTATTTGTTAGTGAGAGGCCAGATACCTGTTCTTCTAAGGATACAGAGACATTGGTTGTTTTGTGCATTTCCTGGTTCAAGTTCGAAGTATTAGGAAGTTCCAAGAAGCCAGTGATTTTGGGTTGTTTTGGGGTTTTAGCAGTTCCCTTTTTCTTTCCAATGGCAGCTGATTTTCCCTGGTTTGTAGAGTCCATCGTCTGTCTGGAGTTACTTCTTTTATTTCCGTTTTGCACTGCCATGTTTTTAGTGGTTTTTTTTTTCTTTGTGATTTTCCTTTTCTCCTTTGTCTAGTGACTCTGACCCAGCCCTCACAATCTCAGTCGTCCTCTGGAGAGTCAATTATAACCTTTATTTTGGGTGGAGGGTCTTCGTCATCTGGAGTGTTTTCCTGTTCTATAAGACACAACTCTACCAGAGGTGATGGACTGTCTGGTGCTTATGAAGGGTTTTCTGGTAAAGGTTCACCAATTTCCATCTCTGGGATCTTTGGAACTCCATTCTCCTTGTTAGGGAGCGATATTGTTCCTGCCCCTCCTGCACCAGTAAAACACTGGCCAGTTGAGGCCTTACAGAGTTTCAGGTGATCCCAGGTGTTTGCCAATTTTCTGGTTATACCCTGGTCCAAGGAATCCAACTTTATTGCATTGGCTTGTACCAGTTCTTTTCCGTTATCGTATAACCTTAACATTGACTCCAAAATCAAATGCAGGGCAGATATTGAAGGTTACCTCTACAAAGGTAATCTTGCTCAGTTTTTGTTTTCAGGGGGCCAGTATCTCAGAACGGGGCAGATATTGAAGCCAGACCGAAGGACTCTAACTGCGGCATGATGTTTGAAACTCTCCTTAAAATTAGATTTATAGGAATGTAGTATTTTTCGTGAATTAAAGGGGATGAGATGAGCCATGTTCCCATCGTTCCTGATACTCTATTAAGGAGCTATTCAGTGGGCTGAATGCATAGTTGTAAGTACTACCCGTTCTTTGGTTCCCCGTTTCCCCGGAGAAACCCACCCTTCCAACAGTCCGATGTTGCCGAGCTCTGACTCCTTCTATGTCGTTGCACAATCTCTCAAACGACGGATCCAACACGGAATCCTGGGTTTTGGCATGCAGAGAGTGGGGATGGATAAAAGGTCCACCCCCCTCTATCCCCAGTTGAAGAGATTTGACCGGGTTGATCATCGGTGTGATGGTTCCTCATCCTTGGCATAGTCCCTTCCTGAAGGATGCTAGGGGTCTCAAACATAACTTGATTCACTATAGGTGGTAGAATCTTGTCTGGACTCGTTGAGGTTCCATAGAAGGGATTTGAGTCTCCTCTCCAGACTCTGGCCCCTCTAGATTAGAAGCCAGAGTGGAATTTGAGATAGCTCCTGCTCCTTCCGGTACGTCCCCATCCAACGCACTCCCTTCAAGGGTTGTCGGAGCGTTCTCCCTGTTTACCAATGGTGTCAAAGGTAGTGAGTTCATTAAGCTTTCGTCGTTCACCTCAATTGGCATCTTTGGAGACAAGTCTGTGCCTTTGGTTAACTGTGGCTCAGTCAATGTGGTGGTAGTGTTTGAACACAAGCTCTGTGGGTCGCATAGACGTTCCAGCTCTTGATGGTCTTGTAGAGCAATACGCCCCTTGGCTGTGATTTTTTTATTTTCCATTTCGTACCTTCGACATATCCAATGTCCTAGTAAAGTAAGGAGACTTCTAGGTCAGTGAGGCTTAGCCCAGAGCAACTGTAGGCAGTTGTCAGTCTGTGGAAGCACCAATTCTTGGGCTGAATTAAGATCTTTAGATGCTGAGGCACTAAGCAAGCTGGAACCAAGGGTAGGGTTTACAGGGTCAAAGGGTAAGATTGTGGTTACCCGCAGTCACCCAACAATCCCCCAACAGTCACCCAGTCACCCTGTACTCAGACCTCCTATTGAACTGGTGCCTTGTCTACTCTGCTTATTCACTGATTACTCATGCCTCAGTTTCCTTTGTACTTGGGACCTCGTAGGGCCTCTCAGCAGTTACCCTCTCGATCCAGTGTTCTCAAAACAAGGTTTGGAGGAACATGAGAAAAAATGCCAGGATAGGTGACAAAGTAAGTGGCATGCAGGCACAGATATTATTGGTGATTATTGATGGTTGGAGATAGCAGTGAATGAGCACTCTACAAATAATTAGTTGTAGCTGAAAGTAATTGAAAGTAACTATATGGTAAGTCACTTGAAAGCTATAAGCTGTATAGCTAATTGGGAAATTTTGGATACTCTTGTATGCTTATATATAAAATCTGATATACACGTCATGTACTCACGCTCTCAATTGCCCTCCCAGCACGTCCCCCAGCTATTACAAGCCTCCGACTGGTTAGTAGACTCAGGCAAGGACGTGAGCGTGAAGTATTAAGTATGAAGTATGAAAGCAAGCACAATATTAAAATGTACAGGTATCTTGTCTCACCGGTGTGTGCTGCCTGCTCAGGCTCCCGCTGGCATTGCTCAAAGCCATTCAAAAAACCGTTCACGAACCGCTCAGACCGCTCTGCTCTCGGCGGTCTGTGGTCTCAACAAGCACGCGCTCTGAGAATGCCACTATCAACCAGCGCACACCTGCACACCCGAACAGAGAACGAACAGAGCCTGTAGAGGAAAGGACCTGAAACAAGGACACGTGACGTAGCTCATAGTGTCAAGCTGCACTGGTTTCGTCTACGAATAAGAAATCATCCGCTTCCAACACAAGCCCCAATGTGTTCTCAGCACACCCCTTCTGGGCCAAAATATTTAAAGGGTAAGAAAGTGCAACAATTATTCAAATTTGGGACACTTTCACTGGCTGGGTGTCATCGACCCCCTAAATAATCCTATACATTAAACACTACTATTGGAGACCTTCATCAATGCAGGTAACAACACCACCCCTTGACCCACCGATTGGTCAGGTCATATTTACCTTGTCAGCATAAAATCAGCATTTCAATTGGGTGGCCTTGTTCATAGTACAGTTTGATCAAATGCTTACTGTTGGAGAGCTATGTTTGAAACAACATGGGTGAAAGCATCCCACTGAGTTCAACCAATCCTGTGGGGAATGAAAATCTGTTAAACCAACACTTTTTTGCATCTCTTGGAACACCGCAATCCACCTTCCATGATTGGGCTTCTTGGCCTTCCGCCCCTTGCAACTGTTCCCTCCCCAACTCCCTTCTCACTACTTATTGCCAACTCTTGGACACAACCTTCTAGCTATCTTCACTTAATTATATAATAGCTGCTTGAAAAAACATGTGTGGGACCAAGCTACTGGAAATGAATTCCTTCTATTTATCTGCTCTACCACAGCACCTTTCTTTCCGAATCGAGTGTGGCAATTGGCGGTGCTGTTGCTGCCAACTTCGCTCTGCCCGCGGGAAATGCTACCACGTGAACCCTCATGTGTATCGCACTGTGTCCTTCACCACCATTCTGAGTTCATTCGGCTATCATCTGGGAGTACACCTGCTGTCTCAAATGTATTTCATGCGCTCCGAGAAAATGCTCCCTTGCAACAATTAATTGTACACACTGTTTGGCATATTTTCTCACCTTAACCTTGGCTGATCCAGCATCTCTTGCGCCGCAGCTAAAATAAAATTGAAAAGTGTTAATTACGCGCCGACACACGTAGCATTAAACAACATGTTTATTGAGTATACATGTACGGCGGCAGGCTCCGCCACGGAGAACCAAAACCAACTGCCTCTCAGAACCTTTCATCACCAGACTCCATGCTGGATTGTCCTGAAATCACAATGGTGACTTGCATATGTACTTCGCCTGAACTAATGCATGAGTAACTTGAACTATGTACATACAGCATAATGGGAACTGGTTGCATTACTACAATGAAACAAATACACTGTCTTCATCATTACACTATAATTGCTTAACATCTTAACAAAAAGCTTTCTCTATCTAATACAAATCATCCCCACCCCTCCTAACCACATCTAAATAATATGTGTGCACTACAATACAAGTGAACAATGCTTTGCCTGACGTCTACTCTTGTTAACCTGAAGCCAGCTTAAAATCCTTTCCACTATGCACCACAGCTGCACCTTCTGTAAATGCATTGTGACATCACACACTCATGTGACCACTGTGCCACTTCAATGGGCATAATATTGTAATGTCTCATGTCTATGTTTATGATAGGTAAGGCATTTGCCTGTCCTCTATTTATGTTTGTTAAATCCAACTGCTGTTGGTCACGTGTGTGGTGAAGTTACAGCCAAGCAAGTCTGTTCAAATAAAATTAAAGATGAGTGCACACCCTCACGCTTCACCTTTGTATTTTATTTCACGGCCTTCATTGAATATCCGATCTTATATTTAACAATGGTGACAGGGTTTGGAACACCTACTCGTGCCGCAGTGTGGGCAGTCTTACATCCTGCTTTTACTCTCTTTAACACTCCTTCCTGAGGCAACCGCCCGTGCTGGCATGTTTTCATTCCACCTGCCTGCCTGCTCCAGCGGCGCCCTGCAAGCATGTGTTGTGTCGAGGGCCCGCGGCCTACGCGTGGGGGCTGGCGTCATGCAATTAGGCCGCGCGGCCGGTGGCGCAGCTCCAGCGGGAGCTGCAATAAACACACACCCACGCCGATGTTAGGTCTGCCCCGGAACTGCCTCCCGAACGCGGGGGCGGGGCTTTTATTAAGGACGCCCTGCGTCACCGCGTAGCGGGACGCAGGGCGGAACATAACATTCCTCCTTTATTATAAAACAAAACAAAACACATAACTCTAACAGCCGAACAACAGCCAAGTCCAACATAAGCGCTCAGTCTTCAACACTCAGCCACCTTGCCATTGGGGTTCATGGCACTATTGCACCAGTTGCCACACATAGTCACTTAGCTTGGCTGGCGGTCTCGTCGTTGTTCTCAGTGAGTATCGTCCTTCGCGGGGGTCCTCCCCCCTTGCTTCGAGCTCGGTTCCATCGTCGCAGTTCGGGTCCTCGAGGCCAGGTTCATCCACCGGTTCCCAGCTTCCATCCCGCGCTCCATCCTCCTCAGGGATGGCCTCCGGCTCTTCTTCGCTGGGTGGATTGTCCATGCCTTCCCGATGGCATTCCTTATCAGTCCATAGTGTACGGGGTATGGCTTTGAACCATGACGCATTTCTCGTCACTTGGCGGTTTCCTCGTGTCACAGTGACCATGGTTCCATGCCGGTTGCTGACGGTCCATGGAAGTTCCTCGTACCTTGTGTCAAGTTTTGACTTGGAAGGGTTACGTAGCATGATAACCTGGTCACCCACTTGATGATGGGACGGCCTCGCTCTCCGCTTGCCACTCATGTGTTCGTTGGCATCCCTCCTCCTTCTCTCGGTGCGTTCCTCGTTCACCGTGTCCGGGGTTCTGCTTGGGTGATGCGGGATCGAGGATCTGATGACGGTGCCGAACATGAGGTCCGCAGGCGGTATGCCGGTTGTACTGTGAGGCGTGACCCGGTAATTTCGGAGGAATCGGAAGAGGTCAACCTTCCAGGGGCTGGCGTTAGCCTTAGACACTCGGAGTACCTTATTGATAGTCCGCATAAATCGTTCTACGTCCCCATTTGCCTGGGGGTGTCTTGGAGTGATGTGGTGATATTTCACATTGAGATCCTGTAGGTACTTTTTGAAGTCCTCTCCCGTAAACGGCGGGCCATTGTCGCTTTTGATTGAAATGGGTAGTCCATGGGTTGCGAACATTTTCTCTAGGGCCGGAATGACCACTTCAGCTGCTGTGGACTCAACTATCTCAACTTCCGGGTAGCGGGAGTGGTCATCGACGGCCACCAGCAAGTGGAGGCCCTCCCGGAGCTTGCAAAAGTCAATGCTGATGGCCTCCCAGCGAGAGCGGCCCCGTTCTGCCGATATGATGGGTTCCGGGTCTGGCGGCCCCCCTGTTATCTGACAGGCTAGGCACGTGGTGATGAGTGTCTCGACCCGCTCCTCGATCTGGGGAAACCATACTCGGTGCCGAATGCGGGCTTTCGTCCTTACCAGTCCTTGGTGTCCCTCATGTGCTAGGGCCACTATTCTGTCCTGTAGTTTGAGAGGGATCACGATGCGGTTTCCTCGAAGTAACAGTCCACCTTCCGTGACTGACAAGTCTTGCCGCACTGTGAATATGCCTGACAAAAACCCCTTTGCTTCCGCTGTTCTGTTGTGTGTATGTCTCATGAAAGTCTTCCAGTCACCGGACAGGATGGCATCTTTCACCAAGTCGCAACACGGGTCCTGGTGCGTTTCCGCCTCGATTTCCTCGATGCTCACCGCTCTGGGCCTCATTGCTCGCACCACTTGGCATATGTGTTCCTCTGTTTCTGCCGCTACTTGGATCTCTTGTTGAGTGGCCTCTCGCGGATGCCTGGATAGAAAATCCGCCGGGTTCCCGCTGCCTGGTTGGTAGACGAGG
Organism: Ambystoma mexicanum; assembly: GCF_040938575.1. NCBI lineage: Eukaryota > Metazoa > Chordata > Amphibia > Caudata > Ambystomatidae > Ambystoma > Ambystoma mexicanum. The sequence goes on along the minus strand of NC_090935.1, from coordinate 103,399,723 downwards.
TTGAAGTCATATTGCTGGAGGTGCAGTAACCACTTGGTTATTCGTGCCGGAGGGTGTGCTGAGGTTCCCATGAAAATTGGTAGAAGGGGCTTGTGGTCCGTGATCGTCGTGAAGTGACGTCCATATAGGTAGAGGTGAAAATGCCGGCACCCCCACAGCACGGCGATGGCCTCCTTTTCGATGTGTGAGTACCTTTGTTCGGTCTCCATTTCTTCGTTGACATGGCAGATGAATTGGACCACTCCCAAGTCCTCCGCTGCGTCCCCACTCAGGAGGCTCTCAACACCTGCCTTCACAACATAGATTTTGGACCATAGTCTGTTTTCTCCGTGTTCCAGCGTGGTGCGGAACCTGCCAATTACCGGCAGGGGCTTTCGACAGCCGTATGCATAGAGCAGAGTGTCGGTGTTTTTCAGCTCTGGTGGAGGACTTAGAGTCAGGAAGATGCTCTCAGGCATTACGTTCACCGAAGCGCCTGTGTCGATGGTCATCTGAACGCACTGATTTTGGATGGTGACCATGCATTTGCGCCTTCGGGTGGCTTTTCCTCGAGGTCCACGGTCCTGGCATAGTGCAGACACCAGGTATACCTTCCTTCCTTTCCTGTCTGTGTCCTTGGAGGGGGGCTGCAGCATTGCCGAGATATCGTCCCCTTCATCCTCCGTGGAAGAGCTGGCCACTGCGACCCTTCTGGCACTGGCTTGCTTCTTTTTCTTGGTCGCGATCTTCTCCGGCTGGTTTTGCTGAGGCTGTATGGGGGTGTCCGTTGATCGGCATACCTTCGCGTAATGGTCCTTCCGGCCACATGCCCCACACGTGGTGCCTTGAGCAGGACAGTTGCGACGGCCATGTCGTGGGCCACCGCACCAACCACACTCAGTGGGTCCCGGAATACGCGGTTGCCACCTGTTTTGTCCGTATCCGCCACTGTTGTCGTCTCTCGAGGATTGTTTGTTGGCGATGCGGGCCACCATAGCCGTGTTGAGAGCAGGTTGCAGCCTGTGTAGCGTGGCCTCCATATTGGCCGCTCTGGTGTGTGCCAGTTCCCTCTGACGTCCTAGTTCAAGGATACGCTGTAGGGGGATACCCCTCTCGCTGAGTATCAGGCGCCTCAGTTTTTCCGAATGAATCCCGTTGATGATCTGCCTCCTGATTTCCCTCTCCACATTTGTGAATTCACAGGACATGGCTAACTTCCTCAGGCGGGTGTGGTACGCATCAAGGGTTTCCTCCGCTGTCTGTAATGTGGTGCAGAAGAGAAACGTCTCATAGTCTGGGTTTAATTGAGGGAGGAAGTGATCGGTGAGGGCGTCTTTCGCGCTTCGGTACCCATCCAGGCCATCATCAACGTTCAGCGAATTGAAAATGCGCAGTACCTCATCACCCACACTGAGTAGCAGGTGTGCCTTCAGTTTCCTGGGCGCAGTGATCTCTTTGCACTCCATCGCCATCTCGAACTTCTGGATCCATAGCTGCCATCTGGGTCCGCATGACGACGGATCCGTGAATGGGTCAAACGGTTGGACCAGTGTCGACGAAGTGCCTTGAGTTCGAGGTGGAGGCGGCGTCATGGACAGGTTTGCCGCAATTCTGGACGGCGTGGAGGGCCCAGGCGTGGATGTGCCGGCCGCCATGCTGGCGTGTACCTGATCCGTGTTGTCGTAGGTGCCTCCGACGGCCACCAATGCTGTGCTGCGTCGTCTGCCTGCCTTGGAGGTGCCGCCGTGCCCAGGCGCCGTGTTGCAACTCCTGGCCTGGCACTCCCCACACTCTGTGGTGCCGCTCTCCTGTGTTGGATGGGAAGAGTTGTGGTCTTGGAGGCAGAGCGCATGAATAGATGAGAGAAAGAGAAAAAAAAAAAAAAAATTTTTTTTTTTTTTTTTTTTTTTTTTTTTTGGGGTGGGGGTCACGTGTGTGATGGCACCCCCACCGGGTGTCCAAAAATTAAGCCGCGATGGCTGTATGTCGTTGTGGTGCCTTCAGAGCACCGAGCTTATTGTGGAGCTCGTCTCTCCTCGTCGCCATTGTTGTGTCGAGGGCCCGCGGCCTACGCGCGGGGGCTGGCGTCATGCAATTAGGCCGCGCGGCCGGTGGCGCAGCTCCAGCGGGAGCTGCAATAAACACACACCCACGCCGATGTTAGGTCTGCCCCGGAACTGCCTCCCGAACGCGGGGGCGGGGCTTTTATTAAGGACGCCCTGCGTCACCGCGTAGCGGGACGCAGGGCGGAACATAACAGCATGGTCATCTAGCAGACACCAGTCAGTATTCATCGTGATCCAAGGGGCTGTGGCTCGCATCCTGCAGCACGCCCTTATCGTGCAGCCTTCCAGCCCAAACAGTGCATTTTAACACTAGAGCTCGCGCAGCAGCTTGTTTACAAGCAGATTTTGGGACCCGCAATGCTGCAATTAAGGAGTGTGCACACACTGCTACCTTGCCTGCAATATCGAGAAACCAAGTGTGCATTATCAAGAGCAAAGAAAAGCCCAAGTTCCTTTCGATAGGCTTTCAACATGTCAGATGAAGAAGGAGTTAGCAGCACCTTGAAGCGCTTTGAAACACATTGTGTATAGGCGCTATATAAATAAACTATCATATCATATCACCTTGGCTCAGACGCCACCCTCCACTGCACCCAAGGTACCTTCTAGGGAATAAGGGATTTATAATTTGCTGCAATTACAGACAGTCCCGCCTTTCGACATAGCTGATATCAGCACCTTGACACCACGCTGGAATAGATGGCTCAAAGAGCTCAACATTTACCTCGACGCCACTGTTGTGTGGAAGGAACTTTGCCTCAGAGGCACATTGATGCACTCACTAGGTCTAGTTGTACGGGATAATGTGTTGGAAATGCCTGAAACCACGACTGGCACCTTCCAGGGCATTATTGGTGCTCTAAATAATTACTTTGCTCCACTAAGAAATGTGGACTACCAACACCATATTTTTCACACGTCCACTCAGGAGAAACCCTAGCCAATGTTATCATGCGATTGCACAAATGTCTTAAATACTGTGATTTCGAGCATTGCACAACTGAGGAAGCTCTAAAATCCCAAACAATTGCTGGCTGCGATTTGGCTGAATTCTGCAAGAATTTATTAGAAAAGACCAGATCTCTGGATGAAATATTGCAACTTGTCAGGGTGGACATGGCGCTCTCCAATCTCTGGGTAACATTAAAATCACTCAAGGTGCCCCAACAGCACCCATCTGTCAAATTGGGTCAACTAAAAAGACATTCAATAATGATCAAAGGAGGTGCTATTGTTGCGGATATAATTTCCTGTATGTGGGCCCGTCTCCAGCCATAGGCCACACTTGTGACGGATGTGGTGGTGAAAATCACTTCCAGTCAGTATGCAAAAATGTCAAGTATCTTCAGAGATGTATTTATTTATTTATTGTTTGCTTGTTAGGCGCTTAGACAATAAGAATATACTGTTTCAAAGCACCCACAGGGCACGGATGGATGGAGAGTGGGAAATACATTACAACATTACACAAAATATTTAAGAGCAGAGGGGGATGACGGAGAGTGGTGTACATACTATACCTCGTAAGTATTCAGAACGTGCAAGTGCAGAAAGGAAGAGGGAAGAGGGTGTAAGTGCTGGGGAGTCCGAGCCTGTGTGTGAGCCATGGGCAAAGTGCTAGACAGTTGAGTGCTACACAGCCTGGCCCGCGGGAGGTGTAAGTGTGAGTCTCCAGGGTGGAGGGTATGCAGATTCAAAGTGCTGTGGAAAGACAGGAGCTGGGAAGAATTGGTATGGGAGGTCAAGACCCGGAAGATGCATGAGGGCCAAGGACACAGATTCAGCAACTGTGAGATTAGCAGAGAAGAGAGAAGGAGGGAAGAAGGAGGAATAAAGGAAAGTTTTAAGGAGCTTCCCGAATTTGAGAAGATCCTGCTCAAGGCACAGGGGGGGTATTCCAAAGAAGGGAGCCTGCAGAGGAAAAAGTTTGACCCCCATGCCCTCTGCTTAGCAAAGAGCTTCACACACAAAGAGCTGGTGCCAGAGGAGCAAAGACGTCTAAGGGGAGAGTATTTAGAGAGATAAAGTTGAAGATATTGTGGTCCACGGGCCTAGAAATCCTTGTGGATGATGCAGAGGGATTTGAATTTAATCGGTGCAGCAACAGGTAGCCAGTGAAGACTTTTTAGTGCAGGAGAGATGCAGTCCTTAGGCTTAAGGCCAGGGATAAGTCTTGCTGCCTTATTCTGGATAAGCTGGAGGTGCCTCAGAGTGGAAGAAGGAAGGATCAGGAGGAGGCTGTTAAACGTAGTTGTCTAGAGAGAACAAGGGCTTGAGTCACATTGAGCCTCTGAGGGAAAGGGAGAAAAGGTAGAATTCCTTTGAGAAGGAAGAGCAGAACGTTGGACCTCTTGGCAATGTCTAATGGAGGAAGGAAAGAGAGGAGTCAAAGATGACTCCAAGGTTTCTGGCTTCAGTTGAAGGCGCAGGGGGAGAGCCCAAGGAGGAAGGCCAAAGTGAAAAGAAGAAGGAGGGAGCTGGGGTCCCAATGGGAAAGATCTCAGTTTTAGAGGCTTTGAGGGAGAGATCATTGGAAGAGCACCAGGACTGGATGGCAGATAGGCAGTCAGGGATGATGGAGGGTGCAAGAGGGCCAGCAGGGAGTCTGAAGAAGAGCTGTGTGTCATCGGCGTAACACTGGAAGTTGGAAGAGAAAGAGGAGAAGAGGTGTGCAAGGAGAGCAAGGTAGATGTTAAATGGCCAGGGGGAAGAGTATAGAGCCCTGAGGAACACCACAGGTGGAGATGGAGTAGGAGAGGAGAAAGGGCACAGGATGACTTAGGAAGAGTGGTTAGTGAGGAAAGAGTCAGCCAATACAGTGCCCGGTCTGGGATACTAAGTGTATCATGGAGCCTTTGTATGAGGATGGAATGGTTAACTGTGTCAAATGCAGAGGAGAGATCGAGAAGAATGAGGACAGCACGGGAGTTGGAGGCCAGAGATGCGAGCAGTCCTTCACGGGTGTTCAGAAGCACCGCGTCCGTGCCTCTGGATTGCAGGAATCCAGATTGATGGTCGTGGAGGCCTCTAAAAAGTTCAATGTGAGAGTTAAGTTGGGGCAAAGGCAGCTTCTCAAGTAGCTTCCACAGGAAGGGGGTGATGGAGAGGATGATAGCTGGCAGGGCAGTTAGGGTCAGAGGATTGTTTTTTCAGAAGTGAGCGCACAAGGGAGTGACTAAGGGAGGAGGGGAAGATCCAGTGATAAAGGAGGGATTTCAGAAATCAGCGAGAGCAGGGGCAAGGGAGCCAATGTTATCCTTGATGGTCCTAGATAAGCAAGTGCAGACCTGTTTAGAAGAGACCTTCATGGAGCGGACAACTCTGGTAACTTCTTCATGTGTGACATGAGAGAAGGAGGAAGGAGGCGGGAGGGGGGAGTGTGATAGGAGGGGAGTGGGATGGGTTGTGGGGGAATATAGAAAGGGTGGTCAGAATGTCCTGAGTTTTGTTGGGACAGTGTTTGGCGAGTGCATTGCAGAGGGCCTGGGACAGAGAAGGTGAGGAGAAGACTGCAGAGGGGTTGGCTAGTTCCCTGCAGATTTTGAAAAGTTCAGCCATGTTATTGGATGCTCACGAGATTCGTGCCTGAATGTGGGCTCTTTTCTTTGAACAAATGCTGAAATTGTATACCCTTTGAAGCAGGCGGCAGGCCAGTTTGTCAGAGGATTAGCCTGAGGTTTGCCACTGCCATTTTGCTGCCCTGCACTTTCCTTTTGGGGCTGCAAGATTGGTGTCGTACCAAGTGTTTCGCTTTGAGGCAGGTTTCAGATGGATCCTCATGACTGGGGCAAGAATGTCAAGAGTGTTGGTGACGGAAAGATGGAGATTGCTGTGGCCGGAGTCAGAGGTAGATTCAGATGTGGGGGGTCAGAGGGGGTGAAGGTGGAGGCGAAGGCAGCCGCAGTCACTCGTTTCATTGGGCAGGTGTTAGTGAACGAGGTTAGTGTGACTTTTGTGAGGGCAGTCAGGGGGCCAATGGGACCCAGATAGGAGGAGAGGAGAGAGCTGTCTGACCTTAGAGAGGGGTGACAAGTGGAGGGGAGAGAGAGATTAGAGTGTATGAGGGCATCCAAAGTGTGTCCAGCTGTGTGGGTTGGCCCCAAAGGGAGAATGGAGAGGTAAAGCGGGGAGCTGAGGTCAGTGAATAGAGTGGATGCAGAGCCAGGGAAGTCCAGTTGAATGTTGAAGTCACTCAGGAGAAGGTTAGAGGTGCAGGGAAGTAACGAAGAGCAGAAATCAGCCCAGTCAGAGAGGAAAAGTTAGGGTGCGCCTGGAGGCCTGTAGATGTTAGCAATAGTCAGGGTGGAGGTGGGAGAGGTGACCAATTTGCAAACCAGACTTTCAAAGGAGGAATAGGTCTGGGTAGGTAAGATGGAAGCAGGAACCCACTCAGTGAAGATTAAAGCAACCCCTCGTCAGTGCAGTGAGGTCGAGGCTTGGCGATGATTGTGAAGCTGTCAGGGAGGAGGGCGTCAAAGGCAGTGACTGAGCTGGCATTGAACCAAGTCTCAATAAGAGCAAGAATGTCCAGGGAAATGTCTTCGAAAAAGGAGACAGATGTCAGAGGAGTGTTTGATAGCTGAGCGGGCATGAGGAGTCGCCAGGTGGAACTGGTCAGCCCTTTTGAAGGTTTTCTGAAGTGGGGTACAGAGGTGTCGTACACCATGCAGAGGAGGGAGAGAGGGAAAAGGGGGATGCAGGTAAAGGAAGGAAGTTTTTTTTTTAAACTGTTTTTTATTAACTTTTGCAGTGTGTTAGGCAGAATCCTGTGCAGTGCCCTTAGGGACCACTACACAAATTAAGACCAAAAGTGGTAATACAAGTTCACCTTTGGTACAAGCCTGTACCACTATGTTAAAGTAGTAGCAGTAGCGGAGCAGCCAGGCTTATCTCAAGTGTATATGAGCAGTAGCAGAGATTACACAAAGGACCACAATTACTGTGACTCAAGCAAACACTGACGCAAGGTTTCAGGTAAAAAAATATAAGTACATTTATTTTTAAACAATCTGTAATAAAACACTTAACTTCTATAGATTGGAAATCACACGTAAAATACCCCACACACAACCAATTCCACTTGTGTCAGTCAATTCAAGGTAAGTACATTAGGATTTGACCGTGTTGCGATACTAACGCATACGCGCGGATATAAATGCTCACGAAGTTAAAACACACTTTGTACTTAAGAATTTAAAACAAGGGAAAAGTGAATAAAAATCAAAGGCAATACTTTTTCAAGGCAAGGAGATTCGAGGACACGTTCAAAGATACAGATTAAAGTCAATAGGCCTGCGCCAGTGTCAATGGAGCAGATGCTCAATTGCCGAGGATCACACGTTGAACAGTTCGAGATTCGAGATGCCAAGAGTTCATAAAGATTGTCAAATGGAAGGAGGGAAGAAAGAACAAATCTTTGTGGAGGAAAAGGGGTCACCCGGATTCCGGCTGCTCAGACTGAGAGAAAAGCTGGTGCTATTGCAGTTGTTCCTGGTAGTTCCTGCAGACTCGCGGTCCTGCGGCTTCAGTCGTGAGGACAAGAAGGAGGACGTCTGGAGCGATCTGCATTACTCAGGGATGAGGCCAGCAGCAGCAAGAAAGACAACAATGAATAAAAGGTGCGCTCCTTTAAATCAGGAGAGGGCTCTTCTGATGGCTATCCGGACCACTACAGCACAGCAGTGATTTTGACCCAGGAGAGGATTCTCTGACTGAAGAAAAGACGAGCTTGTTGATCCCACCAGGCTCAAGGGAAGAAGTCTCCGGACTGGATCTTCTCTTTGTCGTTGAAGGGATAGATAGCTCAGGACTACAGCAGGGCTTCACCGGGACTCTGGGTTGCCACAGCTGTCTTCTTCTCTGCTTATCTTTGGTTCCTTGTAGTTCCAGAGGCGACTCTGCCTTCTAGCTCAAGAGTCCTGCCTTTTATGCCAAAATCCCCCATTCACACAGCCTGGCTGTCAATCACTCAGCAGGGGGGTTGTCCAGCCCAGACAACCACCTCAGCCAATCAATATAAACTGCGACTTGGGTCTCCAAGGAGACCCTGTGCAGCGGGTGACTACACCCCTCCCTCACATTCAGCCCACCTAGATATCCAGATGCTAAAGGAGAGCTTCTGGTCAGAAGCCTGCCAAAGGTTGGCGGACAAAGAAGGCAAACCGGGTTTGCCGCGCAAAGAAAGACCCAAGATCCAAGTTAACAAAAATAAATGGCAATTAAACCCAACCGGAGCTGAAATAAAAAGTATTTGGGCTAGCGGGTTTAAAGTTAGAGGCTACTAAAATAGCCTAAAACAATACCACGTTATGTAATATAATCGAGGTAGGAAGGGTAGATACCACTGCCACCAGCCAAGTCTTAATGTTAAGGGAGCAAAATAGTGCTCCATAAGGTACAGATAAAAAGGGCTAAGAATTAACCCTTTCCAATACTCCATTTAAGATGGGATGTACTGGATCTGTGGTTAAATGAAGTTAATGGCAACTTTACCCTTTTCTGGGGGACAGTAGTCAGCCCCAGAAATGGAGTCAGTGGGAAGCCAAAACGACAACCCTGTGTCACTGCATTGAAGGTGCTGTGTAACACACAAAAGTGTGGGGCTACTGAAGTGGTGTACTCCAGAGTCCACAATCACAAAAAAAGATGAAATACACATGGCAAAACACAGGTAAGAGTGGGAGAAAAGCTCACACTCTTACCAAGTGGAAAAAATAAACTCCAGAAATCCAGCAAAGCTGCTAAGGGACTAACTAGGTAAGGGAAATTAGCCATAGAATGAGAATTCTCCCTAACACTCGTCCCCCCCACCGACTAAGGGACAGGAGGATTTAATCCACTCCTGGATGGATCTCATACATCTAGTCGGTTATAAACATCGTAGAGAGACCATTAGCATTTTGGTGGTTACTTCCTGCTCTGTGCTCAATGGAAAAATCAAACCCTTGCAGGCAGATTGACCATCTGAGTAACTTTGGGTTTTCCCCTTTCATTTGCATCAGCCATCTCAAGGGTTGGTGGTCAGTCTGAATAGTGAAGGTAGAACAATACAAGTATGGCCTAAACCTCTTCAGTGACCACACAATAGCAAAACATTCACGTTGTATTGTTGCCCACCTTGTCTCAGGATCCTTTAACTTCCTGCTGATGGAACAAATGGGGTGTTCCCTGCATTTCTCATCCAGTTGCACCATCCAGTAGGTATAGGTGCAGTTCTTAGTAAAGAACTGCACCTATACCTACATTAGAAGCATTTTGTACAATGAAGGGTTGGTGATAGTCAGGAGCTCTTAGGACTGGAGCTTGACAAAGGGCTTTCTTAAGACCTTCTAAGGCTTGATTGCACTCCCCATCCCTCATTCCACCTGACCTTTTTAGGAAATTTGGGAGAAGAGATGACATTCAACGGAGAAGCTAGGGTCCCATAGTTCTCAATGAAGTTTCTGTAATACCCAGTGAGACCTAGGAAGGCTCTCACTTGGGTTTGAGTAGTAGGGGTGGCCCAGTTTTGTACAGTGTATACTTTGCTAGGCAATGGCCTTATTTCACCTCCTCCTACCTCATGTCCAAGGTAGACCACTGTACTCTGACCAATTTGATATTTGCTTGCCTTTATGGTCAGATGGGCCTGTTCCAGAGCCTGCAATACATATCCTAGGTGTTCAATATGCTCTTTCCATGTAGGGTTGAACACTGCAATGTCATCCAAGTATGCCATGCAGAAGTCCTCCATCCCATTCAGAACTTGATTGACCATCCTCTGAAATGTAGCAGGTGCATTCTTTAATCCAAAAGGCATTACCCTGAATTGGTAGAGGGCAGCTGGGGTGGAAAATGTAGTTTTCTCCTTAGCATGGTCTGTCAGGGCTATTTGCCAATAGCCTGACATTAGGTCAAATGTTCTGAGGCACTTGGCTGCAACAAGTTTGTCCACCAGCTCATCTGTCCTAGGCAAAGGATGGGCATCAGTCTTAGTGACTGCATTCAGAGCTCTATAGTCCACGCAGAATCTCAACTCTTTGGATCCTGCCTTTGGTACAAGCACAACTGGGCTAGACCATGGGCTAGTAGAGGGCTCTATAACCACGAGATCAAGCATCTTGTCGACCTCATTCCTTATATGGGTTCTTACATTGTCTGACATTCTGTACCCCCTGCTTTCGACAGGCAAACAGTCACCAGTGAGTATATCATGCTGGCCCCAAGGGGTCAGGCCTGGTGAGTTTAAGAACAGGGAGGCAAACTGATTTAACAGTAATTTGCACTCATCCTGCTGGTCAGATGTGAGACTGGGAGAGAGATTAACTCCTTCCACTTGCTCATCTAAAGGTAAGCCTCGGAGGAGGTCGGGCAGAGGTTCACTCTCCTCTTCCTCCTGAGCTAACGCTAAGAGCAATGTTCCTATGTCAGGTCTAGAGACATAAGCCTTTAAACGGTTGGTGTGAAAGACTCTAGGAGCCTCTTTAGGATTGCCTAAGTCCACCAGATAGTTTACCTCTCAAAGTTTACCCACAACTTTGAAGGGTCCTATCCATTTGTCCTGCAAGGCCCTCTGCCTTGTGGGGACCATAACAAGAATGCGCTGGTCTTGAGTAAACTGAACCATGTTAGCCTTCTGGTCATGCCAATGCTTGACCAGAGCTTGACCAGCCTTCAAGTTATCACTTGCCTCTGCCATCATGTGTGACATTCTCCTCAGGAGACCTATCACATAGTCAGTCACTCTGACTGGCTTGGGGGAAGGAGCACTCTCCAACCCCTCCTTAATCAGGGCCAATGGACCTCTGACTGGATGGCCATAGAGAAGTTTGAAGGGACTGTAACCTACTCCCTCCTGAGGGACTCCTCTATATGCAAATAGAAGGCATGGCAGTAGAAGGCCCCACTTCCTTTTAAGGGGTTCTTCTAAGGCACCTACCATGCTCTTCGTAGTTCTGTTAAACCTCTCTACCAGTCCATTGCTTTGGGGTGGTAGGCAGTAGAGAACTTGTAGGTGACTCCACATGGCTTGCATGTAGTGGGACATACAATTTGATCCCCTCTTAGATATCACCTCCTTAGGAAACCCTACTCTGGTAAAAATACCAAGTAGGGCCTTAGCCACAGCTGGAGCCGTAACAGTCCTCATAGGTATTGCTTTAGGATACCTAGTGGCATGATCCACTACAACCAGGATGAACCTGTTGCCTGAAGATATGGGAGGGTCAAGAGGACCAACAATGTCAATCCTGACCCTCTCAAAAGGATCTCCCACCACTGGGAGAGGCATCAAGGGTGCCACATTCTTGGCTCCACTTTTGGCAGAAGTTTGGCAAGTGTGGCAGCTCCTGCAGAATTTGTCTACTTCTAAACCCATTTTAGGCCAGTAGACGTAAAGTGAGAGCCTTTCCCTTGGTCTTTTTAAAACTCAAGTGACCAGCCAAAGGTATCTCGTGAGCTAACTGCAGAAACTAAAAGTCTTTTACAGTCTCCAGGGGTTGACTCAGTCGGTTCACTGTAGAAGAGGCCATCTTCCCAGTGCAACCTATACTTTCCACGCTCAGTCCCATTGAGTTGAGAAGCTGCCTGTAGGCGAAGACCTTCAAGAGTAGGACACATCTGATTCCTCAGCATCTAGTTGAAGCATACAGAGTTGAACCTCACACCCAGCCTCAGCTGGTGGAGGAATAACTGAAGTGACTTTGGACAGTCTTGGAGATGTCCTTCTGGGCACAGGAGTGGTTGTTGGTTTCTTGCTGGCAGACTTGGGTTTCCCCTTTGTCTCTTTCTGTCCTGCAATAGCAGTAAGTAAGTCCTGTGGAGTTGGGTTGATAGTTTACTCCATCATGATAATAATTAACCCTTTCCAATACTCCATTTAAGATGGGGTGTACTGGATCTGTGGTTAAATGGCAACTTTACCCTTTTCTGGAGGACAGTAGTCAGCCCCATAAATGGAGTTGGTGGGAAGTCGAAACGACAACCCTGTGTCACTGCACTGAAGGTGCTGTGTAACACACACGTGTGGGGCTACTGAAGTGGTGTACTCCAGAGTCCACAATCACAAAACAGATGAAATACACATGGCAAAACACAGGTAAGAGTGGGGGAAAAGCTCGCACTCTTACCAAGTGGAAAAAATAAACTCCAGAAATCCAGCAAAGCTGCTGAGGGACTCACTAAGTAAGGGAAATTAGCCATAGAATGAGAATTCTCCCTAACGCAGTGCAATCAGTACAGAGGACCAAGAAAAATACACATTACGGTGCCCCATCATAGGACAACAAACCCCACCCCACCAACCCCCCCACCCAACCCCTTCCAGGTTATACATCATAAAACAATTGCGCATCAGTGTACCCCAACCATCTCAAATGTCTCATAACTCATACTGCCCAGATACCATAAAGAATGGAACCCCAAATCAGATCTAAACCAAAATTAAGTCTGTAGCCGGTCCCTGGGGGCTGAGACCCTGGACGTGTTGCAGGGGTATCCTACAGATTGTCTTGTACCAAAGAGACGCTCTCAAAGTTCAATTCGATAGACATGTAGCTCCTGAAGGCCAACCAATAGTCCCTGGGTCTGCTGTTAAGGGGGAGCGTTTTATTGTACTGCATCTCCCTCCATTCACATGGCCAATGATTAACCAATGATGTAATGTAGGAGCTGCAACTGCCCCCCATTTGCGTGCCACTAATGCTCTGGCGACAGCAGAGGCCATGCCAATCAAGCGTATTTCACTATACGACTGCAATTCCACCAATGCCAACAGCCAAGTCTCAGGAGCAAATGGGATCGGTCCTCCACCATTCTCTGCATAACTTCTGCAATGGCAACCCAAAAAGGTTGACTACGAGAGCAGGACCAACCACGTGGTAGAAATCGGCTAGGGGTTGTCTCTTGTAGTTCGGGGACCTGAGTGGGAACAGTTTGTGTAGATAAAGAGGAGAGTAGTACAGCTGGTGTAAAAAGTTCAAATGGATCAAACGAAATCTATTGTTGATGGAGACTGATTTGGTCTGGGCAAGAATGGAACCCCATTGGGCATCCGACAGTGAATGCTCCATACCGTCTTCCCATTTGGCCCTATATTGGGATGATGTCAGGCTGAGAGGATTCCTGTGTCCACGGAAGCTGCTGAACCCTTGAAAATCCCCCTGAAGTGTAATTCTCAGAACTAAAATACAACTCAGCTCTGTTAACTACACCCCTAAGGGAAAGGGGGACGTAGATAACATCAAAACATCAGGTTGGTAGCGTCAAGACTAGCCGATGCTGAACCTGCAGTGAATATATAAACAGACACAAATCCTCTCATTACTTACTTAACATCGGGATTTGTAAAGACTTTAAATCCATAACTAAAGAATCATACCTGGTTCTTCTCCTAAAATTTCTTAGAGAAGATTGTAGAAGTTGCTGAAAATCTTTCTACCTCTTACTTGAGTCTGTTGAAGTCAGCAGCAACTTCTTTATTTTTTGCAAACCTGGGAAGCCTTGACCTTTGCCTTTTTCAAAATTGAAAATAGCTCCATTAAAGGATGGCCTTAATTAATTCTGTTCCTCATTCTTTTCTTTTAGTTCCAAACAAATTCACAATGCGATAGGGTATGTGGATTCTTGAAGAAAAACGTGCAAAAGGAACTCACGCGCTGAAGAACACACGCACTGAAGATCCCACGCGCTGAAGAACACACGCGCTGAAGATCCCACGCGCTGGAGAACACCCGCACTAAAGAACACACGCGCTGAAGAACACTTGCGCTGAAGATTCCACGCACTGAGGAGCACACGCGCTGGAGATCACACGCGCTGAAGAGTACACGCTCAGAAAAGTTCACGCGCTTGAAAACACACGCACTAGAAAACATACGGTGCGAAGATTACACGCGTAGAAGAGTTCACGCGGTTGAAGACACACGCGCTTGAAAACACACACGCTGGAAAACTCAAGCTTTTAAGCACACAAGTGCTTACAAAGCACACGTGCTAAAGAAAACCCCCCACGCTGAATATTCCATAGCAATTTCTGATGCGCGCACGCGCTGAAGAAACTCGTAGCAGTAGAAGAGTTTTTGCACGCGCAGGAGTTCAACCATACGCCAGAGGCGAACACGTCACACGTGTTACGAACGAGGTGCTCACACGTCAAACCTCGCGCTTACTTTCAAAACTAACGCCAAAGTTCACGCACTCAAACAGTTCAAAGTTACAAGTTCAAAGCTCGCATTTTTTGATTTCTCACTTAAAAATGACTTCAAGATAAAGCTGAACAGTAGTTTTAAAATCCAAATGAAAGTCACTTATCTTCAGAATGGTTTTCAAAGAACTTCAGGATTTCCAGTCTTTAGAACTTTTTCCTGACAACCAAGGATATTCTCTTGAAACCCCTGAAGAGTAGCCGCTCGACTTCTAGAGTTGATGGATAAAATCCACCAGGCCCAAGACTTAAGCAGGAGCAGCTACTACACACGTCCTCTCAGCTGGGGCTTAGATGATGAAAGGCAAGGAGTGACCGTTTAGAATGTTCATTGTTGTTCTGCTGTGCTCTCTAGCCAATCAGAGCTGTCACTGAGAAACTCCATCTTGCCTTGGGCCAGTACCAGGATCCTGTATTAAGAAGTTAAGGCGAAACCAACCCCAATAGAAAACTTCCTACCCACACAAGACTAATCTAAAAATCTCCAATAAAGGGGTAATAATAAAGGAAACCTGACAGATGAGGGAGGGGACCCAAGTAACCGAGCCAGACCATATAGGGATGAAATCACCTTTCTAGGGGATGTCAGAGCTATGGCGTACTCCAATACTGGGGATACATCAGGAGCTTTTGGGAAGTCGGGCCACCTTACCTTCAATACCTCACGGTGGCCGAAGTATAGCAGCAGAGTGACTGGGGTCCAGTCACCCTTGGTCTTAAGATCCTCCCACGTTATACATTTGCCATGTGGTGCCACAACTCCTAATATGTAGATTTGCAGGTTCTGAAAGTGTTTAATAAAAATGTGCTCATATGTAAGAGGAATACCGCAAACCCTATATATGGTCATCGAGGGAGAGTATCACAGCCCCAAAGCGGCCGATTTCGCTAATTGATCCCAGGCCTTGAGTAAAATCTCCAAGGGTTGAATCTCTGCCCTCAAGTGCCTCTCCCGAATAGCCCAAAAGAGGCCTCTAAGGTCGTCAGATTGAGTGATCGATCTCTTGAGGCTTGAATGAGGAGCATTATTCATAGGGGACCACCACCAGGTTGAGTACTGGATCTGAGCTACAAGATAATAAAGGAAAAGATTGGTGACCTCCAGACCCCCCTGGGAGTACAGGCAGCACATCGTGCTCAGGGAGATAAAGGGTCGATTGCCTGACCAAATCAACTTAGACATCAGTGACGTTATACGATTCCAAAAGGATACAAGTGGCCATATTGAGACATTATTAAAAATGTATAATAGTTTCGCAGGAGAACCATTTTGCATAGGGAAATGCGGGCCGCTTGGGAAATAGGAAGCCATGTCCATGTGTCTACTCTGTGTTCCAAGTGTTGCATGGCCGTAATATAATTCTCATTGTATAGTTGTGTAGGGGAAGTGGACACCCGTTTACCCAGATAGCAGATTCCCTGCGGACACCATGCAAAGGCCTCCCCTGCATCCTGCAGGTTGACCCATGTTGTGAGCGGGAGCACCTCTGATTTAGACCAGTTTATTTGTAAGCTGGATAAGGCTCCAAATGTAGATATCTCCTCCATCACGGCCGCAAGTTGGTTCGAGGGTGTTTATGTAAAACAACATATCGTCCACATAGAGGGAGACGATGGATACGTGTGAACGAATTGTCACTCCACCGTGGGAGTGAAGTTCCCTCAGGGCACAAGCCACCGGTTCAATGGCCAAGGCAAATAAGAGAGGGGAAAAAGGACACCCTTGCCTCGTGCCTCGAGTTGGATGGATAGGAGCAGATTGGTTTCCATTAGTGTAAGCCAGAGCGCACAGAGCGGAATAGAGGAGCCGGATCCAATGAAGAAACGTGATACCAACACCCATGCGTCGGAGGACCTCGAACAGAAAAGGCATTTCAACAGAATGAAATGCCTTCTCTGCGTCCAAAGCCACCACCGCAATAGGAATGTCCGGATTCACATTATGCATCAAGGTGAATAATCTTTGCAGATTATTCTAAGTAGATCGTCCTGGAAAAAATCCTGCCTGGTCTGGGAGGATTAAGCCGGGCATGTGGTGAAGAAGCCGGTCAGCAAGCAGTTTTACCAACATTTTATTATCAGTATTTATCAGTGACATAAAAGGTCAATAAGACGAGCATTTTATGGGGTCTTTATTAGGCTTGACCAGTACCGTAACCAGGGCAGTCCGGGTGGATTCCGGAAGGACCCCTGAGGAAGGTGCCTCCTCAAACATACTGCATAGATGGGGGATAAGCTGGTCGGAGTAAGCCTTGTATAGTTCTGCCGTAATACCGTCCATTCCCGGGGCCTTAAAATTTGGGAGCGACTTTATCACCTTACGGGGTTCATCCTCTGTGTGGGGATCGTTAAGGAGCACCCCAATCTCCGGGTCAAGCCATACCAGGGCGATCCTATCGAGGTATTGGGTGATATCATCATGCCCCGCAGTACTATGGGCAGTATACAACCTCTTGTAATGGCGAAATACCCCATTTATCTCCACCGCATCCCTTCAGGGGGTTCCACTTCTAGTATGGGATCCAAGCAGGTCTCCTTTCTAATGGCCCAGGCAAGGGTTCTATTCAAGCGATCCCCCTCGCCGCTGCGACGGGGTCACCTAAAAATCTTTCCTCCCCATCCATCAGTGAGCGAATCTCCCATCTTTTCGCCGACAGGTCGGCTTTAAGCGAGGGGGGGTTCGTCCTTTCCTGAAGGAGCTCCATATGTTATTTCTTTCTCTTTAAGTGCAATAGCTCTGCGGATGCTTTTCAGGACACTCCCCATTTGTGACATGCACCAACCCCGCAAGTACACCTCCCATATAACACCCGGACTTGGGACGGATTCCGCATTCAACTGGAAGAATTCTGAAATGGCCTGGCACAAATCCTCCCAAAACGTCACGTCCCGCAGGGCCTGAGCCCGAAACCTCCATTGGAGTTGCTTGGGAGGGGAAGGTGGACTCTTGAGTTCCACTAACACTGGAGAGTGATCTGATAAGGTACGGGGAGAATCACCGCCTCATCTGCCACGTGTGCCAATTCTAGAGACATATGAATATAATCAATCCTGGAGGAACTCCCATGGACACTAGAATGAAAAGTGAATTCCCGAGCATTAGGGTGATGCCAACGCCAAATATCCAACAGGGAGTAATCTGATGCAATGGACTGCCATTTTTGGGCTGCACGAGTGAGTGGCCCCTGGGCCGATGTGGATCTGTCTAGCGTTGAGGAAAGGGCTAAGTTAAAATCTCCCACCCAAACCACCTCATGCCCCTGGGAATGTTCGTGGGTATTCCGAACATGCTTGGAAAAAATCGGGAGAATCATAATTAGGGCCATAAATATTTATGAATAAAACGGACCAGGCCGCAATCTCACCAGCCACCAAGGCGAACCAGAGTAGGAGGACCCGTACCTGTGGACACGCCAACCTGTTACGGCAGGAAGTTTGTGCTCCTTCCCTAGATGCGTCTCCCGTATACACAGGACAATAACGTGATGATTTTTCACCTAATTGGAAATAAGACGTGTCTTTTTTGCATTAGTGAGGCCCCAAATGTTCCATGTAAGCAAAATGATGTCAGAATTGACAGGAGCATGAAGGGATAGTCACGTTATGACTGGGCTGGCAATAATTGGATAGTCTGATGCCACAGAGGTACCATTTGGTGCAAGACCGTAGGGACACTTTACAAGATCACGACGTGCACAGACCATTATAAACCCAGAAGAAGAAACCCACCACCTCATCCCCTTAAACTAGAGCAACAAAACAATCGCAACAACCCCAAAGCCACCCACCCACCCACGCCAGAAACAACAACCTACCGGCAACCATAGCCCACCCCTACCCTCAGAACTTCAAACATAACGCTTTAACCCAATTAGGCACCACTGGGCAAGGGGGGAGCCCGCGGCCTCTGTGCCTTCCGTTGGCAAGAGTCTTGGTTACCGCATACACTGTTTAGCTTAGTGTTACTGTCTGTAATGAAGGAGCTGGACCATATCGATCTATGTTCAAGGAGGCCCCGCATCAGGGGATCCGGGACCGGACCACGAGTGCGAGGAGAGCACGAGCCCCTTAACTCCGGCTAGGGAGAGTGGTGAGGTGAAGCCCCGGGTCCGGGATCTCCAAAGCAAATCTCTCCGTTGACTCAGGCGACATGAAGAATATGGTTTTCCCCTCATGCACCACCCTGAGTTTGGCAGGGTACATCATTGATTACCATACGTTTTTCTTTCTCAGGGTATTTTTTGCCATTTAAAAAGGTTTCCGTAAATCCTGCACTTGTTGGCTGAAATCTGGGAACAATCTGATAGTTGCCTAGCCCCACCTCAGCGTCCCCTTGTCTCGTGAGCGGAGCAACGTATCCCGATCATAATAATTAAAGATCCAGGCAATTATAGCCCTCTCCGGGGACGAGGGCGTGGCTTAGCCACAAAAGACCTGTGGGCGTGCTCCACCATGAACAAGTCTGTGACTGGCGGATTATCCAAGATCTCCCTGAGTAATTTTTACACAAACAGCTCCATGCTGTCTATTGGAGTGGATTCCGCAACCCCTGTGATCCTTATGTTATTTCTTCTCAACCTCCCCTCTAGGTCAACATTCTTGTCCACCACCTTTTTGACCGTTGGCTGTAGAGACGCCACCTCCTGCTGTAGTTCTGCTATTTTATCCTCAATAGCCCCAATCCGGTGTTCTGCTTCAGACATCCTGCCACACAGATTATCAATTTGAATTGCAGAAACATCCACTTTACAAGTAAGTGTGTCTATCTTTGCACCCAGGCTGTCTGTGCTACTTTTTAGCGCCAACAATGTTTGATTGAGTGTCAAAATGTCCAGCTGAGAGGAGCCAGGGTTGTCGCCCTGTTGTGGGGGATCGGAACGGGCGTATTGGTCCATTTTGGACTGTCTCTTCTTATTCACATTTCTTGGGTGCCCCCACAGATTGATTGTATGTTGAGTACCGGTAGCCCCACGAGCAACTGAGTCCAAAGAAAGGGGTTTGCAGGACCTAACACAGATGACTGCTAAGCACCGGAATTACTGAGTTCCCGAGGAGCCATCAAGCTGAGACGGCGGCGTCTGCCAAGTCTTGTGGAGCTTACAGCGGGGTGGTGGCTGAGAGAAGGGAGGTCAGCGCTAATGGGGCACTGATCAAGCTGTGCAGAATCAAAAGGCCCTGACCATGGAAATCATTTGCCACTGTTATTGAGCAACCAAGGTGCAGTAACCATTCACATTGCAATTAAGTTGTCTGTGTTGAGGCTGTTATCCAGGCGCAGCCTTTGGGCCAGGAGACAGAAAGAAGGCCCAGCCCTAAGCACCTTCCTGCAATGGAGCGCCGTGGACCCTGGGTCATCAAACACATCAAATGAGGCAGAAGGAGCAGTGAGTGGCCCTCGCAAAACGGGGCCGCCAAGCCAGCATTTCACCTCGCTCTGCGTGCCCCGCAGAAGCCGGGGGTGGGGTGATGGCCGCCAAGTATGCAATGGTGGTCCCGGTCACTCAGCACCTTAGCTAGAAAAAGAGACAGCCCACGTTGATGCCCCGCTCCCTTCCCAGCCCCCTGACTCACTGTCCACAGAATGTTGACACGGCAGAACCATTGGGCATTGGGCTTCTGATGAGGCCAGCTCTGCTGGTGCGTAGCACCTCCACTCCCCAGGCCCACAAGGAGAGCCCAGGCTAAATGAGAGCTGCCGCCGTCCAGAGGAGTTCAGTTCCGCCAAGGCGACCCAACCAAGTGGCCACGAGCTGCCCACTACCGCATGGCCGCCCGATCCCGGAGCCTCGGTATGGTAGAAAGCACTCCACGCACCAGTTCACGTCCAGTGGGAGTCCCGTGAGCCACAGTTCTTGGGACGCCCATCCCCATCAGCAGCGAGTTGGCTGGTGCCCGACCTGGGAGCGGGCAGACCTCAGGATACTTTCCCGCACTTCAGCAGGCCAGAGATGAGGCAGCGGAGTTCTGTTGCGGGAAACAATGGCGACCGTTATGGGGGAAGGGGCGCGCAGTAGCAAGGTCCAGAATCTGGAGCGCCACTCACTCCCCAAGCCTCTGACTGGTGGTAGTTTATGCTGTGGGTGTTCCGATGCTATTTTCCCAGCTCTTCATGAATAGCAACACAACTACAATACAGGATTTTACTCCATTTACTCGATCCTCTACCGGAGCACTCTCAGGCTGCGGCCATTTTGCAAGCCATGCAACAGCACCCCCCACAAAGGAAGGAAGTTAATGAGAGAAGGCAAGATGCAGTCAAAGAGAAAGAGTTGTGGACCCTGAACCAGAATGGTGCCAGTGTGATTGACATTAAAGAAGCAACGAGAGGATTCAAAGCCAGCCAAGAGGACTTCCCACTTGCTGCCACAGTTAATAGAGGAGTGTGAGGAGAGAGAGAGAGTGACGATGAGATGGGGTCCGAGATCAGGAGAAGGGACAGAGAAAAGGATATCAGTAAACACCTCTCTAGAGGAGGCACTGACATAGGTGTAATGGGAAGTGCAGGGTTTGCACTCAGGATATCCTTTTTGTGCTACTTCCTGCCTGACTTGGAGAAAGAAGGAGGATCTCCAAGGAGGATAGGTGATAGTGTAGCAGTTAGAGAATATAGGAGAGATGGAGAAAGCCATAGGAAATCAGAAGATTAGTCAAGGAATGAGGGAGGAGTGGCAGCACGGTACAGTTCTTAATGAACTCACTAGGAGGCCTAGTAGAATGAGGGTGGAGAGAATAAGAGAAACACAGAGGAAGTATAATTGCATTTGGTGAATGGTACAGAGAGTTGAATAAAGTCTACACACCCAAATTCGATTTTTAAATGGAGACAGCCAACAATGCAAAGCAGATGGGACACAAGGAATGCCAAAACACTCAAATTTTATTTTTAAATGAAGACAGCAAACAGTGCAAAGTAGATGGTACACAAGGAACGCTAATACACACAAATTTGATATTTAAATGGAGGCAGCCAACAGTGCGGTGTGTGAGGGCCAAGGCTTGGATAGCAGATCTGGAGTTGTTTTCTGGGATGAAGGGCTTGATTTTTTGCAGGTTAGAAAGTTAGTCTGTTTGAAGGTGATGTGTCTGTTGATGTGGAACCCAAGGGACTTCATGCAGGTGGCCAGTTTTGCGAAGCCCTCCATCTGCTGGTGAGGGATCTGATTGTTCCCTTTTTGCGTTTGTAAGGGCAGACGGGGGTAAATGGGTGTGAATTAGCAATGCTCTTCTAAAGTCTGCTGAAATAAATCACTACCTCGAAATGAGGGATTTCCGCAAGCGTTGGTGAAGGGTCTGTAAATTGAACTTGCAAGATTCACGGTTTTTATCATCCATATTCATCTTTCTTTCCCCTTAAAGGTTTGGGAACAAGAGCCTTGTTTAATTATAATGCCCTGTGGGAAAAAGTGAATACACAACCACTCACACAAAAGAAGCCAATGGGTAAGCCCAGGCATCACAGCGGTAAGAAAAGCCTCACAGACATCCAGGAGAAGAGGAACTTTGTGAGAGTGTGCTGAGTGAGGAGGGCACTTACCTTAGAGATGCAGATTACATGCTGCACATGATGAGGGTTTTATGAAAACTTCATGTTTTTAATATGATGGAGCTGTTCACAATCACCTCAGTCTGGTGAGGTTCTCTGTACAGCCTAAACTTATCATCGAAGAGGCTATGTTACTCATGTCATCTGTCAGATTGATGTTCAACTAACCTATGGACCATTAATGACCATCACTGTGGTGAAAGCACCAGTACCACCGGAAGATATTTCTAGGACAGCAAGCACTAAAACATATTTGTAGCACAGCCATAAATAAATGTATCCGCACTAGTACTTTTGTGTATTATCTCCTCCGGATATTAAAAGGATATCGCCAACACTTACCTGTAGCACTCACTAACATCTGCAATTCTCTGTAGCGCTGCCGTGCATCAGCAGTACAGCACTGATACTTTTCTGTGGCTCTGCTAGGGGCTCAATAGGACAGGCACAAAGCAGAGACGTCATTTCACCAAAATGACAGGGGTAGAGGAAGTGACATCACACAACCCTTGCCTTTCATGACATCACACCACATGATGTCATTTGACCCCGCCACCCAAGTGACATCACAGGAAGTGACGGTACACAACCTTTCACCCCTTGATAAATCAGGAAGTGGCATCCCACAGCATTGCTCCTCAGTAAGAAAACTATGGTTACTATATCACTGTAATATGATACACATTTCATAAAAGAATGGATCACCATGTGTAGCGTTGATATCAGTGTGTGAATCTCACTGTGAATGTAAGCAGACTTCCAAGGCCAAATAATGACATGCAATGTAAAGAAAATACATGTGGCTGCTGCTTGAAATGAAACAATGTGTGTCAACAAATTCAACCCTTACAAACTTAGCCAGAACCAAGCAAATCTAGTCATTCCTTGACGGGGGAGGAAGGGGGGGATTAGCAAGTTATATATATTTACAGGTGTTGAAAGTTTTCTGAAGCATTTTCCTTTATTATATAAAGTTATCACATACTGGATGTGGCAAGGAACGCAGAGAGAGCAATCCTCATTTATTTCTCTAAAAGGCCTGCCACAAACCCACATTCCTTACTAGCAGTTGTGTGTGGTCCATGGTGGCTGCTCAAATATGAGCTGTGTTCCCTTATAAAAACATACTCAGGCTGTTTTGAATGTAATGATACTATACAAAAACATGTCCAAGCTGGCTCTGCCAGTATGCCAGTAGCCCCACATAACATACTCCTGTTGGTTTTCACTTAAAAAAATGCAATGCCATAAGTAAGAAGGCAACTACAGGAAAAAGGGAACTACAGCCATGAGACAAGCACTTCAAACTCAGGGGGGACCAAGTGCCCTCCCAAGAAACGCAGCCGGATGAGAGGAGCTTCAAGACACAGTAACACCACAGCCCATATGCCAACACTTAGAAAAGGGGTAAAATACAGCCTCTTACAGGCACTTAGGTCACACGAAGCACATCCATTAGGATGACACTTCAAACTCACAAGGCAGGCAAATTTCTTGTTAGACTACTGGTAGGGTCTGACTGGGTATGAGCTGTCAACACAGGCCCCATCCCCTCTAACAATGAGCCAGGCTGCCCCTTCAGCAGTTAATCAGCCTTGACATATGTGCAGCTACACCCGCTGTTCAGCAAACCAGGCACAATGCGATATGGCGGCCTGGCCGAGGTCACACTGTCTGTTAGTGGTAAGCCTAAATACAAAAATACTCCAATCTAAATATCTTAATCACACATTCAACTCCCATGTACTCACTGTCATTTGCTGATGTCAGCCTGCGCTGATTGGCACTGGACAGCCCAACCCAGCACAGCAATGCCATAAATGGACCTGGTGGCACCCCCACTTAACAACACGTTTTTAAAGAGTTGGAGCCATGTTCAATTCATGAGCCCCGCCAGCCCTGTCCTATGAAGGCTCCGCTGCCTGGCACTGCATCGTTCAGGGTGCTCCAGCCTCTATTCTCCTCTTCCTCAGTAGATCTGACCAGAGTTTGTAACTGTGGATTAGGGGTGAGACCAGCTGCTTTGCTGCCAGTGGGGGGCTCCAACAAACACATCTTATAACTGGCGTGCTGCCACGTGTACATTTTTAGCAATGCATGCCACAATGTTGGTCCGGGTCAACAGGCCAATAATTACCAATATGGGGGCAGTTGCTTGCCCGTTCCTCCTCCCCCTTCAGAGGTTAGTCGCCCTTTCCAATTTACAAGAGTTGAAAGGCCCTATGACTTCTCTGACAATCACTTTTCCTCATCCCGATGGTTTATGATTGCCTTTTGTTCTTATTCTCCACTGCCTATTTAAACACGTGGCGGAATACTTTACCCATTTAAAATGATACCAAATGTTGCCACTTGTCGCCCTAAGCACCAGCCCTTTAAATACCATGCTGGAGTATCCTTGCATGTCTGGCCCCTTGCCGTTCTAGACAAACTGGTAACGTCAAAATGAAATAAATTAAGTACAAGTACTACAGACGAGTCATAGAGAAAATAGCTGTGGAAAAAGACATAGGATAATCAATTACCAATTGGTCATCGGCCAATGCAAGAAATGCCAGAGGAATGGGGGGCCTATGAAATTGCTAACATAAAAGGCCACGGTACACTCATACCATCGTTCGCTAAACTTCGAACTACACGCGTGCTCTGCAATTGCCACATTTTTTGTGCCGACTCAAAAAGCCACCCCAATTAGGCACCATGCATATAATTAAGTAATTAAGTAACCTTGTTATTGATTATTTGCTTAATTGCTTCTCGTATGTTACGTTATATCGGCACATAACTAACTTGTCACTGACTTATTAGCACTCCTGATCAGCAATCCCTGTCTTACAGTCCTGACTGTTGCTGCCTCATTACATACATCAATGTGGAGACAGCACCAGTACTACACGGTAGGACCAAAAGATATTACTAGGCCAGCAAGCACTAAAACATATTTGTAGAACGGTCCTTCTTGCCTAAACTGTACATCCATGCAGCAAATGCATGTAGCAATGTGAAAGGGCAGCCTGTCCCTCATAGCTTCACCCTGCTGGTACTGTGTCTGATGCTGGTGGGGTCCGAGGGGGGGGTGATACACTAACCCTGCTACGCCACTGCCAACCCGCAACCTAGGAGATTCCAGTTTAAAAAAATAAAAAAATAAAAATAAAAAAGTTTTATTAATTCGTTTTTTTAAGATAGGGGTTGCAAGGAGACCACAGGCTTCACACCTGTAAACCCTAAGGGTTGCAGGTGCGACCCCTAGAAAACCCCAAATAACGCCCCTGGTACAAAGCAGTGTCTCCTTGTATACCAAATCCCCACTAACACACACTGTGATGCACTCAATCTTGTTACGCTCACCTGGTTCCCACAGGGGCGTCGATCGGACCCGGACAGCTGCGGTCTCCACCAACGTGATGCGTAGTGAAGAGATGACAGTCTGGACTGGACCGCATAATCTTGTCTGCTGGACTCATAGAAGTATTCTCCTGCAAGTGGAGAAAGGGATTTAGCCACCCGTGGACTTTAGTGATGCCCCCCCCAATTGTTCTCGTTCTCCCCACTAATCAACTCCGATATCCCCTCTTGGTAACCTCACCTTATGTTTTTAAATGATGAGCTCTCCATCCTGCATGGCATGCAGGGGCGCGTAGATACCAGTTACTTCACTGGTTTGAGGGTACTGGAGGAGTTCCGGAGGAATATTGACTCCAGTGTCCATAAAGTTCAAAGAGTTCAATATGTCCGCTGTTCACTCTTGTTCCATTCCCTCGTTAGGTTGCAGCTGGGTCCAAAAGAATATTGCCTGGAGGTAGCTGATGGCGTTCAGGTAAGAGTCTGTATTACCAAACACTGGCCCTCATTCCGAGTTAGGACTACACCATGGAGTAAATAGCTCCATGGTTGGCAACCATGGAGCTATTTACTCCATGGAATACCGGCATGGTGAATGGAGTAATTTCCGGTCCATTCCAAGGTTGGATGGACCGGTAATTCCCCATTCACCATAGCCCTTCCCCATCCCCATTTCTGCCCCCATAGGGCTCAATGGGAATGGGGAAGGAGGTAATTACGCACCGTTAATTACGGTGCCGTAATTTACTCCAAGGTCACTTTGCGGGTCCCGTAATTTACTCCTGCTAAAAGCAGGAGGTAAAGAGGGACCCGCAAAGGGAATTCGAAATACAGAGGTAAGGGATTACCGCCATCGGTGCCCTTACAGGCGCCGGTAATCCCTTACCTCCAACCTCGGAATGACCCCCACTGTCTGGTAAAAGTTGCATGAGTTTTACTTGCTGTTTTCTCTCCCTTTATAGGTGCGGCATAGAAAGATGCGGCGAATTAAAGGATAGTACCTCCGGTGGTAAAGCAGGTAAGCCTATGGTGGCAAAGAGATTGTCTTTGTCGGTTTTCTCGGCTCACCTTGTTATTCCTTTTGTTTTCCGCCCAGGTGCGGGTTTCGACGAAGAAAATGATGGAGGCAGCGCCGAGTTGAAAGATGCGGTGGACTGGTGAGTATAACGCGGCGCTGCTGCTGGCGAAGCAACGCATGCTGAAATAATGTCCTTTCCAGGCTCAGAGATGTGCTGGGTCCGGAATCAGGTAAATCAAATAATGTCCGTGATCTAACCTCTTCTCCTTTCTTTTCCTTTTGTCTAGGAGCTCCGGATTCGAGGCGGGCGTGGCAGAAGACTGGATGCTGACTTGCAGACACGGTGAGCGTTACGCTGCTGGATGCAGAATAACACGAACCATGAGCTGCTGTTCGGGCGTGGTTTAAATAGCCTGCAAAGTAGTCCCAGGTAAGAAGTTCCCCAGAACCACACCCGAGTAAAAAATAGTCCCTGTAATAAAATAGTCCCATCCAGGCCTCACCTTGGCTTGGACTCATTTGCAGCATGGTCTGCATAAGGTAGGTAAAGTGTATGAGCCTGGCGCCTATAGCGCCAGGACTGATTTCTATGATGAGCCTGCGCCTAAGCCGCCAGGATTGAATCCAAACAGCCCCCAGCCGGGGCTGTTGGGGTTTTAATGAGTATCTGGATGCCTGCTACCGGGGCTGATGGACTCGATCCGGATGCCCTGGGGTAGGCATCATGACAAATCTATGCATTTGTGGGCGTTACTGGATCGATCAACATAGGGTACAGAAGACGCAGAGGTGGCAGTCTGGTTAATTTGAAGGAAAGTTGGCCTCTTTCCTGCTCCCACTTTGCAATACAGGCAGGTTGCTTGGAAAGAAGCTTCCAATTTATATAGAATAGGTGTATCTTTCTACTTTGTCTTGTTCACCAAGGTGTCATTAAAAACAATTCACATAAGAACACTGGGCTGGGGTGTCATGGCTTGTCATGGTGTTCAAAACACAGTAACATTCCAATAACATTCCAAAGCACATTCCATCTCATGCCAGTAGATTCAATCTTCTGCATCAACTTGCATTTATTATACATCTCTGCAGCAGGAATACATGTAGTAGTTCAAATGTAATCATATCACATGTTTGCGACAGATAAGCGTAAACTAGATGTTGATGGGAAAAGATAAAGAATGACAACACAGCTGGTGTGCTCGTGTTGCCAGATTGTAGTCAAGCCATTGCATAGTGCAGTATTTATTTTATATTCCTAATGTCGAATGAGGCACAGGTTAATTTTATGCATGATGTAGTAGATAGACGATGCACAGACTTGTTGGTGAGAAAACCCAGTATTCCAGAGGTCTGAGGAAGGCTGTCAGCATACCCGTCCGGCTCCTAAGGGCCCAACAATGCTTTCCCCAGAATAAACGGAGGACTCAGCCAAGGGCAAATCGTTTATTACAAAAAACCAACAGGGACCATACAGAACAATCACGATTTGCCAGTAATTCTCAGTTTCACAAGGCACGCTTTACAGTTTTGATACCAAATGGCGTCATCACCTGGGCCATCCTGCAAAAACCTAGCCCTGTTTCTGGTTGGGTACTCGGAGTAGTATACCCTATAGATCAACTATAGGTGACTTAGTTGATTGGCCTTCTCATGTCAGGTGACTAGTCTACCCATTCCTTATGAAACTATCTATTACATTGTTGCAGGGTCACTGACTTACCATTGGCCCTTGCCCTTTGCCGTCCACCCCTGAATTTCTGGTTCCTCATTGGTTGGAACTGGTCTCCACACGCCTTGAACCATATTCAGTACTCAACCCTCTGTGCACCTCTCCAAGGTGATTTGACGTGACTATGAGTCCCAAATGTATCTGGTAGTAACACCACTTTTGCCTATGAGAGTGCACTCCACTTTGCAACATTTGTTTCACTTCTCGTCTGGGTTGCTGAGAATGGCTCATCTTCCCACCACGGTGAATACCCATTGTCGAGTTCGCCCGCATCACGTGGTTGTGGACCACAAAATCGAGCTCCTTGGGTCTGCATTTATGAGGATTTATTCTGTTTTCCTGCAGCTGGCCCCATGTCGTTTGAAGCTTGGAATGCACTTGTTTATCTCTGACTTTGGCTGTGAGCACGGCCTTCCCGCTTCATGCAGCCTGAGTCTGCTTCCCTTGTCTGGTGTCCTGCAGTTTAAGACCGTCTGCGAAATTTCCTTAGAATTGTGATAGGATTTCTACACGCTTATATTGTGCTATGTTTGCTATAGGTTAGTTGTACGTGGTCCTACCAGGCTCCATATATGCAGTCATTATGGTGTTTGGATCCATGATCACTGTTGAGTCACCTGTATCCATGAGGATATGCACTGGGTAAGGTTGGAATGGGTCTGAGGGAATACCTCTCTGCATACGTGTCAGTCAGTGGTGCACTTGGGGAGTGTCCGAATCGTGACTTTGGGCGTTCTTCCCTCTTCGGCCCGTCATGTTCATGGGAGTGAGGAAGGGTATTCCTGGGACCCTCTCTTCAGACTCATCATATCACCTGTGCAAAGTATACAACTGCTCTACTCTCCTAGTGCGTGACAGCCAATGTAAGATTTGATAGTCAGCCACAGCAGTTTTGACCCACATTGCCCATTCAGAGGTCCCACAGCTGATCTCAGCAAGAATGATAAAGCGTGACATGCTGCTGCCTGAGCCTGTTCACTTGATGCCTCCCCAAGGCCAATTGTGGGGCAAAGTATTTTAAGTTAAGTGCAGGCCCGCTAATTTACATATGGCGATATCACAAGGAGTAACATCACCGGAAGGATATGTTTTTTCCTAGTAAATCAGGGTCTCAGCAACATACTTTGAATATATAATTTTCGGCATCAGGTAATATTGTCCCCATTTATAATTTTGCCAGGAAACTGCATAGTCAACATTATATATGGGGACAATATATGGGGTAAATGGGAATGGGCATTCTTGCATGGGGACATTTTTGCGGGGACACTATCACATGGAACCTAATTTTCTCAGACGGGGAAACTACAGAAGTAAAACAATTATATAAAATAGGCTTGGTGCATAAAATGTGTACAGTTTTACTGTGCAGCTGGGGATGCTTATGACTAAGCAATCAATGGACATGTAAGCTCCACACCAGAGGCTTCTCCTCTGACGTCATCAAATTGTTTTTTCGATTTGCTTCTAAATGTTTTCTCCGGATTTATGTTTAAACTGTTTCTAATACAATTATTTAAAATAAGAGTGTATTGAGTGATACCCATTTGTGTGTGATAGCCACCCAATTAATATATAAATGTCCCTTTGTACAACCCAGCCCGATGTGGCAATACTTCTACATTGAGCACTGTTTTACTCTTGGGTTGATCTCTGTTTCTCAGGCACAAAGGCAATTGAATCAACCCTCTAGAAGAGATGTGATTGGTAGGGTATGCCAGGAAAGAACATGTATGCGCAATATGGAGCACTAAGGTAGCAAATGAAACACCGTCTCATTACCTCCATGTACCCATTCCTTGCTGCAGTACCTACTTGTGAGGTATCATCCTCACAGGAAAGGAACACCCTTGATATTCCTTTGGCCAAACCCCTCCTTTGCCTGAGAATAAAAGTCTCCCTGTCCCCCAGCTTACCACTGTTTGAAAAAAGAATCCTAATTTATGGCAGGAACTATTGTAGGTAGGTGTGTTACTTACCCTCCAAAATCCTCTCTCTGCTAGGCTACAGGTGCACCATTCCTGGTTGCCCTACGGCATGGCGGCAGCAGGGCAGATCAAGGGTGGAGTGGCTCCCAGGACTCCTACAGATGAGGAGCCAAGGTTGAGCAATGTGACGGCAGACTGGAAGTATTGCTCGGCACTAAGGCAGGGTGACAGATGACTGGTTTCCTCCATCCGTGGAGACCTCTTTCAGGGCAGAGAGTGCAGAGCCGAGAGGAAATGAGGGGTACTGTGGTAGTCAGGTTCGACTGTTATACGGTATACAGTGTGGAATCGCAGCGCCGGGGTATTTAGGTTAGGGGAGGCAGGACGGTCCCAGGCACAGAAACTGTACCATTTGGAGTTGACATGTTGGTTTGGGATCGCCACTAGCTACCCTGCGAGATTGATGAAGTAGCATGTGTTGCTATGATAAGCAGGTTGGGAATGCAGAAACATTGTTGCATTTCCGATGAGCTTGTGTCAGACTGACTGCTCCCAAGGCTGTGGCTAACAATATGAACTGGAAGCACAAGGAGAAGAAGTAGCACTTGGAAGTATATTCCTATTCTGGTATGTCATCCCCAGAGCAAAAGAAAGGGGAAAGGGATTTACAGAAGGTAAAAGAGGAGAAAAGGACAGAAGGGGTCCTTCACTTCAGCCATCATCATCTCCCTCCTCTTCCTCTATCTCATCCTCCTCAGAGGGAGGTGTTACAGATGAGGAGGATCACAAAGGAAAGAACTTGGAAAAATAGGCAGTGGCAAGGTTGTTGGTGCAAGGGTCTCACTACATGGGCTTTCAAGAGCAGGAGCAGGTTTGCTTGGGGAGAGAGGCAGGGAAGCCCCCCTTCACTTAAGTTTCAGCATCCCCTGAAAACTGGACTACCCCTTTCACAGGAGGTAAAGGACGCAGGACTAAGAGAATGAAGTGATCCAGAGAGTGCCTGCATCCCAAGAATGATGTCAAAGCTATATCCTCTGAATGGGGAAGAACATTCTATACCACAGTTTGTGACTATTGATACCATTATACTCAGTCTAGTGGGGAGATGGATGACCCCTGAAAAAGGACAATTCAAGAAAGTGGATTTAAGTCTACAGATGTCAAAGGAGTAGCAGGACCTATCCTAGCAGCCATTGTGGGGTGACCCATCTTTCTGGGGAGAGATTAGTACACAAACTCCCATCAGAAGGCCTTGGCAATGAAGATACCTTTTGAGGGATAAAAGGCCTCATTACAAGCATGTTGGTACCGTAGTTCCCGGAACGCCATACTACGTGCTCTGCTCGCGGGTGCCGTTTTACCCGCCAGGTTTTTCCTGGCGGGTGTAACGGCACCCGTGAGCAGAGCACGTCGGATGCACCGGCACAACTCTGCATGTGCCAGTGCATCCGACCTCGCCATGCCCATTCAGCCCTATGGGGCAGAATGCGGATCCGGAGGACCTTGATTCCGGCACCAGCAAATGGGCAATTACCGGGTCTGCCGAGCTCGGTATGACCCGGTTCTTGCCCATTTGCGGGTGCCGGAAAAAAAGCAACTATGGCTGTAGCCGTTCCCTTAATAAGGGCACGGCTACCGCCAGAGTTCTAATGAGGCCCAAATTGTTTTCTCAGGAGGACAACGTTAATAAAGTATTCAGAGCAGATACGCATGCGGGAAGCTACGCAGTAGGCAAGATTCCAAACCGAAGATACATGCAGACAGTGCTCAGAAATACACCAGTGCCAGCTTAGATTCAAACGCTTGAGGAACACCTTGGGCAAGGATAAGCAGCTGACACTCGAAAAGGGGCTAATCCTCCTTCGCCTGTCCAGAATCAACAATCCTGACTCCAGACCAGTGGGGGCATAACTTCAGAGCAATGGAAGGTCCTCTGCTCAGATGTTGGGGTGAACAAGGTGATGTAGAAGGGGTACATAATAGAGATTGCTGCATCCCTCCCCTGTCAGGAGCGAACGGCACCCCTCTGATCAGAGGTACGTACATAAATTAGGCAATGAAGCAATCCACATCAGGGGAGCGGCAGATATAATTGCAGACCATTTGTGCAGGGTCTTTTCTTTTGCCACTTGGGAATTATGTCTGGAAATGTTTGGGTTGATATGCAACAGTTTGGGACTCCTCTATTGGTCTCCTCTGCATATCTTAAGGTGGAGAAGTTCTCCTCCTTATTCCCATCCCAGAAGCGTAGGGATAGTTGCCATGAATATTCAATGGCGGAGGGTCTTTTATATCGCTTTCCAGCACTCCCATTGATTTAGAAAGTGGTGTATAAAATCAGGGATTCTACAATGCATGTAGTTCTTCCAGTGCCCTTTTGGCTGAAGAGATATTGGCTCAGCCTTCTGATGGAGATGGAAATAGAGCCAGTGCTCAGACCTCTGTCTATTCCATGTCCATTAAGGTTCTCTTTTCGTGGCAGATCAGCTCCAGGAATCTTCATGTCAATGCCTAGAGATTGAAAGGGCGATGTTACAAGCAAGGGCAGGGTCTGATCTCTCTTGAATAGTACAAGTAGTTAGTAGGCCAGCAATGCTGAAAGTGTTCTTCAGGCCCTGGGCTATTTATCAAAATGGTGTGAGAAGGACCGATGGCAGGGACCACAGTGCTCATCTCAGGCTATCATACAAATCATGAGTGATGGGTTTGACTTGGGTTTAGCTATCACGTTATCAGGGGTATCGGGGCTTCCTCCAGGGTATATACCACTAGTGTTGGAAGCATTGCAGGGCGCACCACTGAACCTCTGGGTATTGTGTTGACGTATTTGACTTTAAAAGCAGTTTTTGAGGTAACCATCATGTTGGCTAGGAGGCTACTTGAAATTGGAGCCCAGCTGTACAAACCTCCACACTTGCTCATACAGGATGCAGCCCTCTTTCACAAATGTGATCCGGTCTTTTGGCCGAACGTGGTATCTAACTTCCAGCTATTTAAGGATTATTCTATTCCTTCCTTTTTTCAGAATCCAATATCTTATGAGGAGGTGCTGTGGCACTGGCTGGAAGGACAACGGCCAGCGCTTATGTACTTGGACTGCAGCATGCCAGAAACCGGATAGTTTGTGCATTACTTTTGGTGGTCCTTCTCATTAGTAGATGGATTCAGGA
Source organism: Ambystoma mexicanum (assembly GCF_040938575.1). Classification (NCBI taxonomy): domain Eukaryota; kingdom Metazoa; phylum Chordata; class Amphibia; order Caudata; family Ambystomatidae; genus Ambystoma; species Ambystoma mexicanum. The sequence goes on along the minus strand of NC_090935.1, from coordinate 103,366,764 downwards.
CGTGATTAAATGTGCTTATGGGGCTTGAGGAATTACCCAGCATACGGCTATAAAGGGTAAATCTACTAGGTGGGTGTCAGCATCATGGGTGGAGGCCCGAGGACTGAATTTGCATGGGTTTTGTAAGGCAGCTATCTCTGCAAACGCTGACCCTTTTATAAAGCACTACCACCCGAAATTTCACAGAGAAGCAGCTAGTTCCTTTGCACAGATGTTTGAGTGTTGGAATGTTGTAATATTGGACTTTGACTATGCCTAAAAATAGTCAATTGGCGTTGGGATGTGCATACAAAATACTGTCTGATCAGAGTCTGATTCCGCAACATGGGATGAGGGAAGAGGATGTGAGGAAATAATCTGATAACATACAATAATCTTCATTACTCCGTGTCCTTCTTTTCCTGGTCACAAGACCACTGACCTGCCTCTCCCTCCTGATGAGGCTAGAATGGGTCTGGGCATCCTGGTTGGTATTTGGAATACAAATGTGGCATGCTGGGATATAGGGAGAGTTGTACTCCTAGGTAAAGGGGATAGGCAGAGTCAAAGAAATAAAAAAAGGGATTCCTTTTGTGGGTGATGAGAACTCACAAGTAAGTACTGTGATGAGGAAGAGCAGAGCTGGGAGTAATCAATATTACTGGTAAGTAATCGCACCACCAGCACGGACAGTAAAGCAGCAGAGAGCCTCCTGTGGTGGTATCTGAAGACATTAAAGGCAGTTAAGGAGTTACATTGGACAGAACGGGGCGGAGCAAATGCCACAGACAGAGAATGAAATTACAGATAATCACAGTAATGAGGTAAATAAAACATGATATTAAGATGGGTAGGTGTGGAAATTTTAGAAAATCTTCCAGATATCCCCACAGTCCAGTCCAGGATCGGGGATAGGTTGAGCTACATTTTTAGATTTGGAGGGTCATTAAAACTCAGCCTTGAACACCCTGGTCCTGTGACTTGGGCCCAGCCACTGCAGACCCAACACACGAGAAATGTAGCAACCTTGACCTAATCATCACTGCACTGTCTGCCCGCAACTACAGCGCTCCTCTCCTGCTTGACTGGTCTGACCACCTAGCCGTGCCTTTCAACATCCTGCACAGATCCCAGAAAAGCACTGCCAGCAGAAAACCAGCAGACAAACCTTCAGGTCCTTCAAGAACTTCGCAGTGGAAGCCCTCACAGAAGACCTCGCCAACCTACACCTTAAATGGACCGAACACCCTCAACTGAACTGCAACTTTCTACTGGAAGCACTCAATGCACCCTCTCAGCCTCCATCGACCGACATGCTCCTCTGAAACAAGGCACCTGCAAACCGAAACTGTCAGTGCCATTGTACACGCAAGAATCCAACCTCAGCAAAAGAGTCATCAGGAAATAGGAGAAAACCTGGCGCAGCTCCAGGGATGCATCCGACCTGGCGCTCCTCAAGGAACTCTGAGCAACCGGCCGATAACTAATGAACATAGCCAAGGCTTTGTACTATCAGAATACCATTGCAAACGCAGACAACAAAAGCACAGACCTCTTGAAAGTGGCCAAGTAGTGCATCAACCCCCTACCCAACCATGCCATACCACACTCCATCCAAATATTCACTGCCATCAACACCTTCTTCCATAAAATCAGCAAGATTTGCCAGCACATAGATGCCAGCTCTACATCCACAGACACACCTCACGTCCCTCCACGCAATATCTCCACACCGTGCACAACATTCAAGACACTCCCGACAGAGGATCTGGTAGAAACCATGGCCTCCCTCAAAGTCACATCATATGCAGATGACAGCTACACACAACATCCGCATCCACCAATACGCCGACGACAGACAGCTATACCGCAAGATCGACTCCATCAAGGATATCCATAGGCTCAAAAGCTGCCTCTCGCTGATCCAGTCTTGGATTTCTAGTACATACTTGAAGCTCAACCCCTCCAAGACCAAAATCCTACACATCACCAACAACACCGAACACCCAGACATACAGACTTGACTATCAACCATGAACTTTGAGGTCTTCACACCCAAGCTCACCTAAAGTGACAAATCCCTCTGGTTCAACATCAACAAACATCTCTCCTCCAAGACACACATTGCTAAGAAAACTCAGACAGCTGAGTATCAGCTCTCCCTCTGGTGAACAGTCAAGCCCTTCCTCCCTCCGGACAGCTTCAGATCCACTGTTCAAGCACTGGTCCTATTCCATCTGGATGGGGGCAATGCACTCCTTGAAGGCCTCCCGCCATCCTCCCTTCTGCCCCTGAGAAGTGTCCTACATGCAGCCGCACGCATCATCAAGGGTCTACGCAGGTACGACCATATCATCCCGGCCCTCATCGACCTTCACTGGCTACCACTCAAGTCACCCAGCTACCTCACAGAGAAAGTCAGCATCTCCGGTGGGCAGTGCACCACCAGAAGTCAGGACACATGCAGACATGAAATATGCTGCTGCAAAAAGGTAAGTACCAGAAAACAAGCCTTCTCTGTCTATGCCCCAAGACTATGGAACCTCCTCCCTGTCTGCTCCTATAATTCAGAAAATAACCCAAGACCCACCTCTTGAAGGAGTCTCTCCTCCTCAACTTCTAGGCTATCATGTCGCCCGTCATGCCACCTCACTCGCTAGACATTGCCTGCCCACCAGCTGGTAAAGCTGTACCGCCTCCTCTGTCCCCCTCTGTATTCTACCCCCGCTGTATAGCTGTTCTGTTGTTACCACTGAAAAGCACTCTGTTATGCATCTGTAACGTTGTACACCTATGTAAAGCACTTGTTATGTATCTGTATTGGGGTATACCTCTGTAAAGCGCTTGGTTGCTTCTCAAAACGAGGTCACCGCTCAATAAATACAATAACAATAATGATAATAATAATAAAAGTTGCCTTTAAGGACCTGCCCTCGGTAATATAAATCTGCATGTTAGGGATGGCTTCTCCACAGTGAATCACTTCTGTGACAAAGGTCTGACAGCCTTCCAGTGGAGGACTAACCTAATGCCGTTATATGTTTGTCGCTGTTGCTCTTGCAGACATCCTCAGTGCAGGCGTCGAGCTATGGAGCATTAACAAGTTGGAGCCAGGGTCCTGCGGCCCAAACCGACCAGCAAAGTGGTGGAGATGCTCATCTCCACCAGCGTCAACTAGTCAGCGACAGTCAGAGGAAGAAATGCAGGCATTCAACAATTGGAACAGTACCTCCTTGCATACTTCAAGGAGCAAGGAACCCTGTGTGGGAGGGCAGTTTCCACGGCACCCCATGTGCAGCTCCACAGACCACCTTTCAGTCTGTCTGGGAGAGACCCAAAACTGATAATGGTCTCTTTGTCAAGTATGTCTTTCTTAAATAGGTATGCTGCCCTTAAAATGGGGTTACACATGGATGAACACTGTAATGATTTGTGGACAATGGTTGCTTAGTTGAAGGGGTAGTAAAGGAAAAAACTGAGATGTTAACCAAATAAACAGCAGCACCTCCTTAAGAGGGAACACCTAACCATTGTCTGTACCCTGAGGGTTTGATATTTGTCAATCACTTCACAGATTACAGTCCCCTGAGAGGTTAGAGAATCTTTTAAGTGGGTACCTCTTCTGTAACGTTTAGGCAAGCCTGTAAACAAAACCCAAGAAAGCCATGCAGACACAATTGTACACTGAATGTTTCTCTGCTTTGATAAGGTAAATGAAGTAAGAAATAACAACATTTTCTATTATTTAATGTTTGCCTGTGTTGGAGTAAGAATGTGTTTTTCTATCAACTGGAATAATGGATATCTTCCTGTAGACGTTGCAGAGATAACGATGCTTGAGGTGTTTGTCACCCGCCTAAATGGATAGGAATACCTTCCCCAGATCCTCCAAAAGACCACCTCAACACCAACAGCCCTTTCTTTTTAAAAGAGAAAGCACATAAATTCTCCCTTGTTTTGCGTCCTTTCTGATGGATAAGAGTCAGACCTTAGTTCTGTCCTCATTCTTCTCTCAATCTAACATGTTATCCTGTGGGGTCCCCCAGGGCTCCGCCTTGTCCCCTGCTTTATTTAACACCTACCTCCAGCCTCTTGTTTCGCTCATTCACTCCCGCGGCTTCCACTGCTACTCTATGCTGATGACACACACATCATCGTCTGGCTTGAATTGGCTCAGCTGGACACAATGTCTCAGCTTAGGAGTTGCTTGGCAGCGGTGGGTAGTTGAATGGGTAGCAAATGGTTCAATTTAAATGGAGTCACGACAAAAGTCTTGGTGGCTGGGTCCTCACACAATCCCCACCCTGGCTTTTCTGTCACGTCTTCGTTCTGGTCATCTTCCTGGTGACACTCGGAATTTGTCCCCTGTCCATCACCTGTCTACCAGGTGAAATATCTTGGTTTCATGATTGTCTGCCGCAGCCCAGGTCGGTTCTATCTGTAAGACCGTCCACCTCCAACTCAGAGTTCTTCGGAAGGTTTTTCCTTTTATTCCTACCCATCTTCGCGCATGTGTGGTTTCTTCTCTCATTCTGAGCCGCCTGGACCACTACAACTCTCTGCTCCTTGCCCAGTTGCTCTACCTCTTTCATTGCTTACAGCTACTTCAAAACCAGGTGTCTGCATCGCTACAGACACCCCCTACCACTCTCAAATCTCACCAGTACTTTGTTCTCATCACTTGTTGCCGGTTCAAAAATGTGTCATGTTTTAATCTCTTTGTATCATCCACCGGGCCTATTATGCCCTGGGGGGCGGAGTATCTGCAAGAAAGTGGTTTCAACCCTAACTGCTGGGTCACTCTATTTGTTTGCTAAATGCTCGCCTTCTTCTAGTTCCTTGTTTCCGGCTCATCATGTCCTCTCCGAGCAATGGCAAATAACTTGGTGATCCGTTGTCTTCTGAAAACTCATCTGTTTTTTGGCTTTCATTCTGTTGTATCCTCCTGCACCAAGATGCCTCTGACGAGCCTGCGCTTTACAAAAACTGATAACATAACACATGATGCCATTGTAAATAAGAAATTTCTGGTGTGCAATCGAGAAGCTGTTTTGCACATAAAATGCATTCTTGTGTGGCTGGTCTGGCCCTGAACAAGATTTATGCCTCATGTCATTATCTTAGTCAATACATCTTTATCCAACAGGTTTGCCTTTAGCACACACATGCAAATAGATCATTGTAAGGTACTTTCATTACCTGTAAAGATTAAGTAACAGTTCATAGTGGATATAAATATAAAATACACAATTCATAAAATGACATCAATAAAAACCAACAAGAAAGGATAAAAACCAGAAGAAGGTAATCGGATGACCTGAGGCAACATCCTATGAAGCAAGGCATGGTAAATAAATGTGGTTACAAAATATACATCGTTCACTTCAGCCGTGGATTTACAGAAGTTAATGGCATCTTGCGTGGTTTTAACAGGTTTCCAAACAATGGCAACACGTATATCTTCATCAAGGCACAATACCACAAACAGTAGAGCAGGAAATGAGTAACAGATTCAATCGCTAGATCACACTTTGGACATATTTCAGTATTGCTAGGACTCCATCCACAAGCAAAGGTCATGACCTGCAGTGTACCAATTCTAAACTCCAGAAATAGGGCACGGCACGGGGAGGTGATATCAAAACCAGATATCTCTCTTCACCTAAGACTAGTTTCTGGGAGAGATAGGCCAGTACCACTTTCAGGTTCATGCATGAAATAAGGAGGCTTTCTTGGGTCTCGGGTTAGCAAGCTGTTTAATATCTCCTTTGAGGCCAGAATGCAGGTTGTCCAGATGGCCAATCTCCAGTGAAAAAAAAGAAAAAGAAAAGAAAATCATTTGCACCCCGGATGAAAACTGGGGTGCGAATGGCTATAACCCTGTTGTCCGGAAGCGGGCATGGCGAGTAACGGCCCACAGCCCTTGCAAGGAGTTTGCTTGGTTCAGGCATGTCTAGTATCAGGCTGGCGGATAATTCCAGCCCATGTCCGCCCCTGACGCAGGGCTTGATTGCCATATTAAGGAGTGCTGTGGCTAAATTATGTTGCCGCTGTGGTCATACAAGAGAACACAATGACAGCTCACTTTCTCAACAAGGCCCAAGGCCAAACTCAAGTCCAAAAACAGAGAACATGGACATATGCTGACCTGGAGCACACTATTAAAAACACACGGATTATATTGTACAGAGATGATGCTTCAATCATTTAGTTTCTCAAATCTCTGCTATCAATAAGCAGACTTTAGGACAGGTATGAACTGTAGATGAAAAATGTAGTGAATTATTTTTCAAAAGAGGAGCCTTTATTGTGTTCTGAAAAGCATGTGCCTTGTAAACATATTTATCATGCATCCATCCCTTCAGATTTGTAAAATAAAATGAAAGGTCGTCGTTTTTCCATTAAATCCAAAGTTGCAATCCTTATCCTAGTCCTGGACCTAAAATCTATTCTTAGGATTAATCCTTCCTGTATAATTATAATCTGACACATGCTATCATGCACGTCAACTCCTCTATAAGAGAAGGACATTCACAGTACCTTGCACACCCTGCCTTCTATGTAAATCACGTGGGCTCCCACCCTGGCTTTGCAGGAAGAAAACAGTCTTCAATATCTATGAGCTGGACTAAGGGTATGGATGCTGCACTACATGTAATATTTATGCAGTTTCATGTATGAGGGTTTCGGCATTAATCCAATAACATCAGCCAGATGGCAATCCTTTGGGGCTTATCTGTGAAATGTCTAGTCAGTTTCAGTTCCAGAGATCTGCACACACCTCCTAGAGGGGTAATCGCGGCAATGATTGAGGTGGTCTTCTCGACATAGTTTTCAAATGAAACGCACAGGTCCCTGACACAGTAAAACGTGTTCTACAATCTTCCCTCTCCCTCTCCTTCTGACATATACCCCAAGCCTCAATATCAATGGTACTAAACCCTCTAGACTATGACTATGTCAGTGCACTGGCTTTCGATACAACTATAGATGGGCCACACTGCACTTCCCATGGTGCACCGAACATTTCATGTGTACTGACCACAGTTTGTAATGGCCTAAATTGTCCTTTTAGTTTGTGTTGATACAGTGTACACATGCAAAGAGTGCCAGGGAGTGGGATTGGAAACATTGAGTCACAGCATAGGTTCCCTTGCCTGGAGACATGTATATGCGTGTAGGTGAATGTGGCATCCACGACTCGCAGCAAGATCTCCAACCATTATGTTAAGCATTTGGGATGCAAAACTTTCGGCCACTTCCAGATTCAGAAATAAGCAAATGAGGCGGGAACCTATTTGTTCACGGAAGACAGTTTTGAGATGATAGTGTGTAGCTATGACAGCCCCAGAATAGTAGTCTGTTTCTCACGTGGGGCTCTAGGATGCGACGATAGAGCATTCAGATTTGGCACAGATCAGGCTGCTTGGAAAGATGGCTGTGTGGTGTATTTGTGTTAAAGCGTGCCAGAATGGATCCATGGTCCATTGAGTAGGAGGGAGGTATCTGCACCTTAGCAGCAGCAAAGAGAAGAGTACACAGAGGATAGTGTGAAGTGTTTTCCAAAGCTATGCATTTAATTTTATTTCATATGTATATTTGTCTACTTCCTGTGGAAACTGCGAGAGTCCCTGGTGTGCAGAACAAAGGGTACACATGCAGCAGGTTACAGAGTGTACCGTTCATAGCCTGTGCAGTGTGGCCTCATTCACCACCATCAGCCTGAGTCTAAGCATGTGTGGGGGTTGTGGATGTGTGCTTTGAAGGATAATCCCTCTTTGGCAGTGAACGGGTCCTTGGTCGGACTGTCTAAAAATGCCCTGGTTGCTACAGTAAATCTACAAGTCAGTTACATGTTTGTCCAAAGTCCAATGTGAATACTTCACATTCAAGAAGACATTGGGAGGATGAAAGGGGACTGGGATGTAGACCTAGATAGGTCAGTTATTGTCGGTTCAGCGCAATTGACTCTTTGTACTGTGTATGTTCATGTTGGCAGCTTGAAGGAGTCTGGTAATTCTGGGTGCAGCCCAGAGAAGAGCATCCTATGGGTGTCCCAAGATGGCAGATTCCAAGTGACACCAACATCTGCCCTCTCCCAATAACGACCTGTGGTCCATCGGTAAAATTCAGTATTACAAAAATAGAAGCAATGTTTGTTCCGGAGACAACCACTTTTAAGGTGTTGCTGTTGCCGCTCACTGTTTCCCAAAGTGCTGCCTGTGTACCTTTAAAACACAAAGCCAGCTGTGTCCTTAAAAGCAGCAACCAAACAAGCGCCTACCAGGAAGGAGACATCATGATTGGGGGGATCCTACAAGTGTGTATGTCTGATTACTCAGCTGACATTGAGGAGTTTACCGAGCACTTTGCACCATGGAATTGTGCAGGGTAAGTACTTCATATTTTACATTTCAAATCACAAAATAGTACTCAGTTCTCATTTGAATGATGTAAAATATGTACTCAACTATTGGAATGGCCCTCGTCGGGCCCTATGTTGTGTGCCCAAGGAGAATAATCGCCATCCTAACATGGATTGCTAGCCACTAATGCCCGCCACTCACCTATGGTAGCAATGGCCGAGCAGCCAAGAGACAGCCCTTGCGAGGATAGGCCGGCCATCAGAAAGGATTGTAACTCTTCAGTGCAAAGAGGGAAGGCAACGTCCCCTCTGTGTTGAACATCCATAGATACTGCGTTATCTGAAGTTAGTGGGCTCTGAGGAATAGCTACAAGGAAATGGAAGTTATTCATGCAAGAAAACCACTACATAGGTGAGCAATCTTTAGCAAAATACGTTTTAATGCAGAAACGCCAGCTAAATGCTGGACCCCAAAGATGATCTAAGAGGCATTACGTCGATGTGGAGGGATTTCAGAACAAAGCCAACCTTGTGCTACTTCATGGTGCTGACAATGTTTGTATTCTGGACGTGGTCAAACGTCGCAAGAACATTTTGTCAAGATCTCTCTATTGTGGCAATGCGGTTAGTTCTTTCAAGATGGACAAACCAAACGTCCCCCGCACCCTGCACAAGGATCCTTTTAGCAGCAGTCCCTTACAGAAGGTTCCCTCTGCACTATAATCCAGAAGCTGGTCTATTCATTAAGAAACACCCTGTGTTAAACTGAGCCCATGATCCAGGGTTCTCTGCAGTTTCCAATCATGCTTCTCTTTCAGGATCACATGCATCAGCTCTGATGTTCCAGTCACTTCTGGGCACTACAATTCCACAGGTGGCTGTATTCAAAGAGCCAGTTGTTTCTCACATCCTGGAATTCAGAGTTTCCACAGAGCCGGATCGATTTGATTAAATTACAGATCCTTGATTCTCCACCCACCGACTCCGTCCCACTAAAATCCTCCCTGGCCTCGCAACCAGTCCAAGCCTCTTAATTCGATCTCTTACCTCAACCCATACTACCCCACATACCTCTCCTCACTAATGTGGGGTTTCTGCCCCCATGACCTCCTCTTTCCATCACCCTCCTTCCTCCCGTCTATCCACTTAATGTGGTGCTCCGCTCCACCGTCCATGCCCCAGACCCATGATATGATATAAGTCATTTATAGGATCTACGTGATCCGACCGTGGCTGATTTTGCTGCGGCCAAAATGTTTGCATGTGAAATGTACGAACCACAAAATGTTCGTACATTTCCCATACAAACACACGTCCATAATCCCTGAATGCTGTAGGGGAGGATTGGTCCAAAAGACCCCCCTCGCCTACATCCCCTCCCCCGGTGAGGGCCATGGCTCGTCAGGCGTCCCCTCCTTACCACCAGGGCCCAGGTGGTGGATGGCTCACCTGCTGAAGACGTCGCCCAAACCTATTGAATTTAGCTAGGCCTCAGAAACCATTTTGTCTAATAAAGATGGTGTGAGCCCGGCGCACTGCAGTGTGGCCCCCACGTTTGGAGAGTTTCAATTATCCCTGTGGCCGCAGATCCCTGGCAGATCCCTGGCAGATCCGCTGTGAGCCCGTTCCCACGAACAAGACGAACATGAGCTAGTGTAAGATACCAACACTGTAACATTTCACATTCCGCAGTGTATCGCTGCTCCCAGCATAACCGCATGACACGGCCAGCAGAGCCTGGGTGGAAAGAGAACTGAAAAATGGTCCTTTAATAAAAGCAAAAGTTCCCAAACACTAATAACAAAACTACCTGCGATGGAAGCATTCTCTCCACAACCCCTTTACTAAGAAACCTGTAAAATGTATGGATATGGCAGAATGCGTGTTCATATGACATTAGCAATGAAGCACCCACACCACTGCAGTTATGTACAAATAGTAAAAGCGTCCCGGGGGGTTATTTGTTATGCGTATCAGTGAAAAGATTACACCCCACGGTCCTGCGCCATAACCAAACTAATGCTGCTAGAGTGCAGAAAAAGACAAATGCAACCATATTGAGGGCTCATGTAAAGGGTGCACGAAAAAATGCACCCTTCATGTGTGTATGTCCAAGCCCCTTATGTGCCACTACCGTCACGTATAGTGGCGAGTCGTTTCTATGCGCTCCACCAACCTCACTACTAACTCACTTACTGCGAATGTATATAAATGTTGTAGTTGTTAAAACACAGTGTACTAATAATGTGCTCAGACTGGCTATATTTGAGAAGCATTAGCAATGTCAAAATGTGAGCTTCGGAATGACTAAATTAGTATTGTATATTATTTGAATGTTTATGATGCTTTCACCTAAAATCGGCAACACATGAGGAAGATACCTTTGTGAGTATATGCAAGGCCATTCCCCCTCCCTCCCAGCGAAGCCTGCCAGACGAGAGAGCAGAGGCCCGCGCCGCGCGGCTCCACCTCCCCCAACTCGGTTGGAGCCGCTTCAAAGATTTGTAGTTCCCTCTGCAGCACCCAAGGCCACGGCCCGCCACCTGTGTTATTTACAGCCCAGCAGTAAACCTCTGCCTGAAAACACAAATCCAGAGGCGCCCTCTCTTAAGCCCCACGACCCACTGGATCACCTCAGGTTAATGGTCCCTGTAAAATTAGGACACCCAATATTATGGCAACATTACATCAACACATTCATAAAGACTTCTAACAAGACAGGATGACATGTACTGCCTGTCCCATGCCCTGAGACCCAGCCCCACGACCTATGGTACCCGGTCAACAGGACACTGGTAACCATGTACTGATGAATCGCCATCAAACCTCTCTCGAGGTGCATTCCTCCTGTGTTGCCTTAACCTGTAGAATAACCTATTGAAAGATTTACTAAAGAAGATAATATTGCAATGACTGAATGACTGCGGTGTGCATGGCCTAGGGCAAAAGAGCCAGGAAAAGACATTCATCTCTGACACTGGCCACAGTGGCACAACGACACCGCCCGGATGAACCCAGCTGACCCGCCAGGCCCAGCCCAACCCACGAGGCTGACCAGTGACGTCCTCCAGCCGCGGCCAACCACATCACAGCAGCACCTATAGCTAGTCGTCGCCACCCAATCCCACTGAATTTGTGCCCCCCATAGTGGGTAGGTTCTGATGACGTTTTTTGTAAGTATATACGCCTGTCTTTGCTATTGTCAGACAGAGCGCTCTCGGAGTTTGCAGAGTTCTTTGCATGCTCTATTCTGATTGATAAACTCCCATTTACGCTCACCCGCACTTTGTCTTGGCCTTATTCCCATCCTGGGAGAGTCCATCATTGTCTCTCATTGCGGGGAGGATCGTGCTGGTTGGGGACCCTTGCCTTCAATACCCACACCCCCACCCACACCCACGACACACCCCCAACATACCCACTTACCTGTCATTGCATCCTGCTGTGTCCCTGCAGCGCCAGTTCCCTTTCATTTTTTGTTTTTTTGGGAGCTGCAGGTGTTTCCCCCGCTACTCCCGCTCAGTATACTGTAAAGTATAGTGAGCAGGGTGTTTTTTTATAACTACAATGCTACCACCAAAGGTTCGAACTTTTGGTTTTCGAACCTTTGGTGGTAACATTTGTTGGTCTTTTTGTAAGGTCCGACCTTTTGTTTTCAGTCCGAGCCCAATCTCATTACCTACTCTAACACTGTCCACCCTGCACCACATCTGTGCAGCAAACACTGGGTAAAGAAAGCATACCATGTGTTTGCTCATTCAGAGTTTGCTGTGCTGCACTGCTGGCCAGCCAGTGCAACAGGCTATAAATATTTGGCTAAGAAGAATTTGATGTGTTTGTCTTCACCGAATATGGCCAAATCCTCCTAGGACATTCAGAATTGTGACGAGATCCAGCTGTTATGCTAGCAAAAAGTATCCAGATAATAGTTGGGCAATGCTTGCAAGGTGTCATGATGCCCGCTCCCGGGGAGCCGGTTCAAGCCCTGCGTCCCCGAAAGCGGACATCCAGTCCCCAAGGAAGGACCCAGCAACCCCATATAGGGGCCTTTTGGACAGTGTCCTGGCGCCTATGGCGCCAGGCTCATAAAAGACAACAGTCCTGGTGCCATAGGCGCCAGGCTCATTATGGAAGTGCTTGGGTGCGCTTACCTGATGCAGACCATGCTGCAGGATCCCGGCCTCCTTGAGGCCTGAAAGGAACTACTTTACCTGTGGGACTAATTTACCATCCGGGCGTGGTCGGGGAAGGATACATACCTGATTGGAGGAAGGATACATACCTGGAACTTCTTCCAAGGCTATTTAAACCCCACCCGAACAGCCACACGTGCTTCGCGTTGTTCTGCATCTAGCAGCTGGACGCTCACCGTGTCTGCTCCTGCATCCTGACTTCTGCCACGTCTGCCAGCATCCTGGATCACCTGCAAAGGAAGAGAAGAAGAGAACAGAAGAAGGAAAAGTCCTTACCTGCTAAATTCGCATCCCGGAGACATCTCGCCGACAATCCTGAAAAGGAAGACTTATTTAAAAGCTCATCGCGTCGATCGCTGCAGCGCCGCATTCCACTCACCTTTACAGGGCGCCTCCATGTTCAGCAGCGATCATCCGGATTCGCAGTCACGCCCCAGCGCCTAGGGAGAAAAAGACCAGAACAAAAGGTGAGAGAGAGAAGGGAATAAGGAAAGCTAAATCTCCATGTTAAGACTTACCTGTTGATTCATTCCCTCTTCATTTCGGGTCCGCGCCCCATCCTGGCATTTCTGGACCCCGGCCCCTAAGGGGAAAAAGAGACATCAGCGTTAATGAGCGAATGAAAAGACATTACCAAAAAACGCTCATTAAAGACTTACCTGATTTCTACAAGGATTTCACCTCTCATCTCGGGTCGGTGCCTGTTCCCCGGCATTCCGTACCCCGGCCCCATGGGGAAAAAGACACTAGCATTAGTACATTAATGCATGGACACAAGGGGAACCTCTTATCAAAAAACTTACCTGGAAGCCAAGCAAGTTTGGTTCTCACCAATCCGAAAATCCAGTGAAGTAACTGGATACCAACACGCCCATGCATCAGAAGCAGGATGGAGAGCTTGTCCTTCCAGACCCCAAGGTGAGACGCTACGAGGAATCACAGAAGGGTTTCGAGGAGGGTGAGAGGGGAAAGTGGGAGGCTGATTGCATTACCCCACAGACAGTTAATCCCCTATTTTCGCCTACAGAAGGATACTTCTGCGAGCCAGACAAGCCAGATTTGGGGGCCCGGTCCAGTCCGTCTTCCGAACCCTGCGTATCACCTTAGAAGAGGCCACAGCAGCGCGAACCAGGCCAGCACCTCTGTGGGAGTCAGGTGAGCGTTACAGAATGCGAAGTCTTCCTACAAATTCCCACCCAGGCGCTATGGAAAGTTCTGAGATTGATCAGTTGGCCCAATTACTGGGGGAATTACGGGCCGAAGTACATGCCGCTCGTCAAGAGACTAATGCCCTTAGGAGGGAATTAATAATATCAAAGGAAAGAACTGATGACCTGGCCATACAGCTTTTGCAAGGTCAAGCTGAGCAAACTCCTCTACCCGGTTCGGGAGGGAACCCCGCTCCTGTGGTTTCCAGTAACCCTGTGCAGATTAATCTACCTGGAAACATGCCGCTGGCCCCACCCGAACGCTTTGCTGGGGACCCCAAACGATTTGCCGTATTCATGAATCAGTGTCGTTTGCACTTCCTATGCAGACCTGGGGCCTTCCCTAATGATCAGACCAAGGTAGCCTTTGTATTTTCATACCTCAGCGGCTGCGCTGCCGATTGGTCAGTTCCACTGGTTACTCAAGATGACCCGATTCTCCGTGATTTTCAAAGGTTTCAAGCAAGCATGGAAAGGTTATTTGCTCGACACTCTCAGGGGCAGGCTCTGGATGACAAACTTCTATTCCTGCGACAGGGCAATCAGGACCTCCTATCCTATATTGCAACCTTTAATAGACTAATTGTGGAAACGGGATGGCCAGAGGATAAAAGAGTCACGTTGTTTTATCGAGGCCTACGCGGAGAACTTAAAGATGTCTTGGCCCATGTTGTAAATCCGCCCCAAGAATGCACAGAGTATATAGACTTAGTGGTCCAATTGGATCACAGACTTCAAAACAGAAAAGCAGATCGGTCCAGGTTTGAGACCCGGGATTTGGTCAAGACCCATGCTAATCCCTAGGGAGTTGATGTCTCTGAGCCTATGCAAATTGGAGGGGTTAAAGGACCCTTAACTCAAAAGGAACGTGAAAGGAGGCGGCAGTTAAAATGATGTCTTTATTGTGGGAATTCTGGACACTTTCTACGAGATTGCCCGGCAAAACCGCCCCGAAAGGCAGTAGGAGCCGCTGATAAAAACCATGAAGACTCTGTTTCGGGAAACGACTCCGCCCGACAAGTGTAGGGGTCCGCTTGCCGAGCTTGAAAACTAACTCTCAGACCTCGCATTTCATTGTGCCAATGGTTCTCGTAGATTCAGAACAGCCTAAGCGGTTGCATGCAATAAAGGCATACATCGATAGTGGGACTATTGGAAACTATGTGGATTGTGAATTGGTCTCTAGGATTAACCTCCCTCTCCGTCATAAAACCAGCAAAGATGTCATCACCACAGTCGATGGAACTGAAATTGCCTCTGGACCGGTAACACATTCCACTACTGAGGTGACTCTTATTGGTCCCGACGGCCATCGGGAGGGTGTTGTGTTTGATGTAATCAAGGCTCCACAGTTTCATGTTATTCTTGGAATCCCTTGGTTAGAGACACATAATCCTCGAATTGATTGGCGAGCTAAGAGAATGACCTTCCCGGATTGTACACAAACCTGCTACCCAGAAAACCTGAAGATTAATCTAGCATCTGTAACCTCTGCCTCCATGCAACTACCTCCGGAATTCAAAGACTTTCAGGACGTCTTCCAAAAGGAACAGGCCAACACGTTACCTCTTCACAGATCGTACGATTGCCAAATCGATCTGGTGCCCGGTGCACAACCCCCTTGTAGCAGGATTTATGCCCTTACCGAACCTGAGAATCTGCATTTGAGACAATATTTGGATCAATACCTAGCTAATGGTTTTATTCGCCCGTCAAAGTCCCCGGCATCCTCGGCTTTGTTCTTCGTGCCCAAAAAAGAAGGCGACCTTAGAACTTGTATCGATTACCGCGCATTGAACCAGATAACGGTTAAAAACCGTTATCCTCTGCCTCTGATCCCTGAACTCCTTGACCAGGTGAAGGACGCTTGCATATACACCAAGTTAGATCTCCGGGGGGCTTATCATCTGGTATGAGTTGAAGAAGGCGACGAATGGAAAACTGCCTTCCTTACTAAATATGGATTATTCGAGTACCAAGTGATGCCTTTCGGATTGTGTAACGCGCCGGCTGCCTTCCAATACTTCATGAATGATGTCCTTCGGGAACTCATCGATGTTTGTGTTGTCGTATATATCGATGACATTCTAGTGTACTCCTCTTCGGAATCTGATCACAGAAAACACGTCAGGGCAGTACTTGAAAAACTGCGCCAACACAAACTATTTGCTAAATTGGAGAAATGTGTTTTCCATACCACAGAAGTCGAGTTTCTAGGTTTCATCCTGACACCCAAAGGAGTCCGAATGGACTCAAGAAAAGTGGATGCCATCCTCAAATGGCCATCACCTAGCTCTGTAAAAGGGGTTCAAAGCATGCTCGGCTTTGCCAATTTCTATCGCAGGTTTTTCCCGGAATTTTCACGCGTGGTACAACCCATTACTGCACTCTTGAGGAAAAATAAACGTTTTGAATGGTCTGAAGAAGCCGAGCAGGCCTTTCAGGATTTAAAAGCTAAGTTTACCTCTGCACCTATTTTGAAACACCCGCGTCCAGATCTCCCTTATGTAGTCGAGACTGACGCATCCAGCCTAGCCATGGGAGCTGTCCTGTCCCAAAGAGATCCGGAAACCAACCAACTGCATCCCGTAGCATTTTGGTCCAGAAATTTCTCGGCACCCGAGGTTAATTATGCAATCACGGACAAAGAACTGTTAGCCATTAAGTCAGATTTTAAAGCCTGGCGGCATTATCTGCTTGGCGCTCGACGTACCATCACAGTGATCACTGATCACCGGAATTTACAGTATTTGAAAACCGCCAAGGCTCAGTCATCACGGCAGCTCCGATGGGCTTTGTTTTTCGCTGAATTTGATTTTGTGATTACCTATCGACCTGGCTGCAAGAACGGCAAAGCAGACGCCTTATCCCGAATTGGAATGGGAGAATCTGATACAAACTCAGAACCAGTACCAATAATTCCCGAACAGAGGATTCTAGGCATGACTTCGTTACAGACGCTTGAAGACATTCAAGCCAGAGTGAAACAACTCCTGGACCGTACAACCTTACAGGATTGGATACAAAAGGGATCAGACTTTACCATAGATAATGGTTTACCTTATTTCCAAGGACGCTTATTCCTGCCACATAAGGAATTACACGAACTAGTTATTTCCGGTTATCATGATGCATTAATAGAGGGACACCCCGGTATTGCCAAGACAGAGGAAAAGGTGAAACGACAATTTTGGTGGCCCTCTTGTCGAAAAGATGTTAAATCTTTTGTGATGTCCTGTGGTGTTTGCGCCCAAAATAAAAGTCAAAAGAAAAGACCAGCCGGTCTCCTTCAACCTCTAGACATACCGCATGCACCCTGGCACACCCTATCAATGGATTTTATTACGGACCTGCCTCCTTGTTCAGGGTACAATACTATTCTGGTAATTGTGGATTTGTTTTCCAAAATGGCCCTCTTTATTCCTTTGAAAGGTTTACCTTCAGCTTCTGTCCTAGCCAAAGAATTCCTCGAAAATATTGTTCAGCTACATGGATTCCCATCTATACTAATCTCTGACCGGGGAAGCCAATTCATTCCCACTTCTGGCGCAAATGTTGTCAAATGGTGCAGATCGACGTAAGATTATCGACCAGTCACCACCCTTAGACCGATGGTCAGACCGAGAGGACAAATCAGACCCTTGAGCAATACTTACGGTGTATGTTACAGCAATCTGAAAGCAACTGGAAAGACATTCTTTGGATAGCCGAATACGCATATAATAATTCGGTACACTCTGGAACTGGCCACAGTCCTTTTTATACTTTGTTTGGGCATCACCCTCGAACCTCAAACCTTGACTCACCTCAGAACCTCGGAATGCCTGCAGTAGAACATCTGCATTCTACAATTACCCAAGCCTTCAAAGAGGCAACTACGCATTTACAACAAGCCAACAGAAAATACAAGGAGAATGCTGATCTACATCGGAGTGAAGCACCTCCGTATCAGATTGGGGATCAAGTGTGGTTAGCTACCAGACATTTACCACTCAAAGGGCCTCGAACTTTTAACCCACAATATCTGGGACCTTATTCTATTACGGCAATAATTAACCCAGTGGCTGTTAAACTTGATTTACCAGCTAGTATGCGAATTCACCCTGTTTTTCATGTGTCACTTCTGAAACCAGTGGTACCCGGAACCCGACTACTCAAACCTCCAGAACCTATTCTAATAGATGGGGAGCCTGAATTCGAAGTGAAGAACATTTTAGACTCAAAAATGTTTAGGTCAAAACTGTTCTACCTAATTGATTGGAAGGGGTACGGACCTCAGGAGAAGTTTGGGAACCCAGCGACCATGTGCATTCACCGCGATTAGTCAGGAAATTCCACCGACTCTTCCCAGACAAACCAAAACCCCCAGAGGGAACAATCTTGGGAGGGGCCTTGGGGGGGAGTGCTGTCATGATGCCCTCTCCTGGGGAGCCGGTTCAAGCCCTGCGTCCCCGAAAGCGGACATCCAGTCCCCAAGGAAGGACCCAGCAACCCCATATAGGGGCCCTTTGGACAGTGTTCTGGCGCCTATGGCGCCAGGCTCATAAAAGACATCAGTCCTGGTGCCATAGGCGCCAGGCTCATTATGGAAGTGCTTGGGTGCACTTACCGGATGCAGACCATGCTGCAGGATCCCGGCCTCCTTGAGGCCTGAAAGGAACTACTTTACCTGTGGGACTAATTTACCATCCGGGCGTGGTCGGGGAAGGATATATACCTGATTGGAGGAAGGATACATACCTGGAACTTCTTCCAAGGCTATTTAAACCCCACCCGAACAGCCACACGTGCTTCGCGTTGTTCTGCATCTAGCAGCTGGACGCTCACTGTGTCTGCTCCTGCATCCTGACTTCTGCCACGCCTGCCAGCATCCTGGATCACCTGCAAAGGAAGAGAAGAAGAGAACGGAAGAAGGAAAAGTCCTTACCTGCTAAATTCGCATCCCGGAGACATCTCGCCGACAATCCTGAAAAGGAAGACTTTTATTTAAAAGCTCATCGCGTCGATCGCTGCAGCGCCGCATTCCACTTACCTTTACAGGGCGCCTCCATGTTCAGCAGCGATCATCCGGATTTGCAGTCACGCCCCAGCGCCTAGGGAGAAAAAGACCAGAACAAAAGGTGAGAGAGAGAAGTGAATAAGGAAAGCTAAATCTCCATGTTAAGACTTACCTGTTGATTCATTCCCTCTTCATTTCGGGTCCGCGCCGCTTCCTTGCATTTCCGGACCCCGGCCCCTATGGTCCTTCGAAAAGGTTTTGCCTTTTCTCCCTCTCCCTCTGCATGCCCTCGTGCTTGCTTCTCTCATTTTGAGCCACCTGGATTACTGCAATTCCTTATTTCTTGCCCAGCCTCTCTATCTTTTTCACCACTTGCACCTGCTTCAGGACATGGCGGCCCCTATTGCTACAGATTCCCACACTATCTCCCACATCGCACCAGTACTCAGTTCGCTCTACTTGCTACCGATCCAACAATGCGTCATGTTCAAATCGCTATGTAATGTCCACCGGGCCTTCTCCATCGCCGCGCCCAAACCATGGAATTCTCTTCCATCCACTGCTTGAGCCACGGAAGAGACCGTTTTACCTTCTGCCGTGCTCTGGAAACGTACCTGTTTTAGGCTGCTTACTGCCCCTGCTGTGTTCTCCAGTGCCAAGATGCCTCTGGCGTACGTGCACTTCACAAAAAACGATAACATAATATTATGGCTCTTATGGCATATAACCATCCAAGCTTTGCAATTTGGCTCCAATTCCAAACATGACACTGCCCCATTCCACTCCAACCCCATATCCTCCCCAGGGCCTCTAACCCCACTCAAAGCCCCCAAACGTCCTTGTCCCTCATCCCCTTACCTGCTCTTCTGTGGTGATGGTACTTTCCATCGCGTACATTACACATGGAGGAGGCTCCTGTTTTCTGTTCCTGCAGCATGCCTCAACAGCATTGGATATGATGAATCTTGGGACACAGTCATCAGTCTTTGTCAACGGCATGGGCATGGCAGAGTAGAGATGGCATGGTGTATACGGAGTACCAGTGCTTACTTAACCACTTTGGGGCCCTGGGCATGGACGTCTTTGGGACCACCCTCCACCAAACCAAAGGACTTAAGTGATCAAGATATCTGGTAGCACCCCCAGCCCCTCGTCCTGATCAAAACCTGTAGGTTGATATGCTGCCTTGCAGCATTCAAAATAAGCATGTTTACTCCCTTTAAGTCGCCCTATCCTCTTCATTATTGCTGTAATCAGAATAATGAGCTAATAGCATTTGAAGGCTAACATTAGCAGTCTACGAAGAGGTTACTTCTGTTCTAGTATAGATACAGGATACTTGTTATCAATAGCATCTAGGAAGGTATGCAGCCTGTAGTATTAATGCAGGACCGTATATAAAAGGTACATGTAACCCAGAATAGACAGAGAACTCACATTAGCTGCCTCACAGAATGTAAAAGTGCTCAAGCATGGATAGAAGAGACCAATTGGAAGGAAGGAGAAAGCTACACATACCACAGCATGGATAGTGGATGCAGATTAGAAGCTACCAGGAAGGTGTCTGTATCCAGACAGACTGAGATAAGAAGTGGGATATTGTTTTCAAATACAGTTGCCATTAGAGATCAAGAGAACACGTGCTGTGGTGTGCAATATATCAACGCTCACTATTATAGTGGAAGCAACACTATAGCCAGTGAACCTATGAGTGAGGCTTTTATGAAGATCATACCCTGCGAAGGAAATCACTCTGAAGGGCTGACAATTTGGAAAGGCTTAGGGACTGGCAATTTTGAGAGGTTAGGCAATACAAGATTAAATGAGATGGCCAGGATCACACATTGGTTAAGGAGTGGATTTGTGCCAACTCTGCAATTTCTGCATTTGAACACTGTCTTTTCCAGTTCTTATCATGAACTAAAACAATCTCATTGTATACATCTGATTTGGAGGGTGCACAAATCACATTACCAAACATGACCATTTAGAAAAACAAAATATTATAGAAGGGTGTTATGCAAAATGGGAATGATTCTAGCTTCATTCTCTCCATCATCAATGGAAATATATAAGTACCAGCATACCAATCGATGTGATTTAAAACATTAAATCAGGGTTTTTCATTCGTATTTTAAAGCTTTAAATACTTCCAAAACAATGGCTTGTGACATTGTCATTTGTAAATGTGCATAAAAACCTTTGACTTTTACAAAAAAGCAAACCGTTTTGTCTGTCGAACAAGCAGAACTTAAAATATGCTTGCCTGAGGCCTGCAACATCTGGTATGCTCTCTTCAGTCTACCACCCCAGTTAAATGGCCTACATAAGAAGAAAGATCAAGTAATGGGCTAAACAATGCCATTGCATGCAAGAAGGCAAACCTCACATAAGACAGCACAGCAATGTAAAATATATTAGATGATTTGACCAGGATCACTGTATCGTCTGCTGACAAAGCCAGGATACAAGCATGAATGCTTTTGTTCCAGTCTTGAATTTGGATACTTATTAATCTCTTGGACTAACAGTTGCTGCTCATCGTTGGGGACGATTGCCTAGGTTTTACAACACCCCATCTGAACAAACCACTTTCTAGACCTTCACCATTCAGATGGTATGTTAGTTTGTATAGCAACCCCCATCTGGTGCAGGTACATTGCTGAAAATAGCACCTGATGTTCTATAAAACAAAGTACATA
Source organism: Ambystoma mexicanum (assembly GCF_040938575.1). NCBI lineage: Eukaryota > Metazoa > Chordata > Amphibia > Caudata > Ambystomatidae > Ambystoma > Ambystoma mexicanum. The sequence continues at coordinate 103,345,318 of NC_090935.1, read as the reverse complement.
TGCAGGTAGGTTTATAAACTTCAAACATAGGAAAGGCTCATCCAGCTTTGCTGGAATATGCTATTCTAATCTTTCATATGAACACATATCTCTGCAATGAGTGCTTGACACACTGAGCTAAGTTCTAAACGATTGTGCCATTCACTTTTTCATTATGCATTTCAACTTTAGCTATTTGCACATGATAAACATAATTCCTGGCGGAAGGAAAAAATGCTACAGAGTTGTGCCGTTAGGAACACATAAACTATGTATGCCACCGTGAACACAGAAGGCATTACATGATTAATTGATCAAGGCAGGATATGCTTGTCAAAACAGACAGGTAATGGGCTTAGAACCTCATTAGCATGCCATAAAATATCCGGACACGTGCTATTAAGTCTGGTGAACAATGGAATCTTACTTCTTTAGATCAGGCAGCCTTGTGGGGCCCCCTCACCAAGGTGGGGGCCATGAGCAAGTGCCCCTTTTGCCCTTCCATAAAAAGCTCCCTGCCTAGTTTTCCAAGATCAGCTTCAAAGAATACATCAGTCCAATGTGGGAGTTCCAACGCAGTTCAAGCTCAGGCGCAAACAAAAGTGCTGTAGAGATGCGAGAGAGAGAGTGCCAGGAGAACAGGGGCCAGAACTGGATGAGAGACGAAGTGCGGAAGGAACAGAACGCGCAATTGCAGAGAAGCCTCCGTCTGCATGGACGCTGCAGGCCCCGCTGGACGGCTTAACGCTGCCAGAGCCTCCTGGAAGTAGTGTAGACCCCCAAGGAAGAGAAAAAATTGTACACTGAGCGCCCGGGAGCTGTTAGAGGTCTGAGGCAAGGGTGAAATAAGGAGATGGAGAAAGAGGGTCTGGAACCTTACACCAAACAAGAGATAACACAAGAGATAACTATGTGCTTAAGAAGCAAACCGAACAAGTCACATAAAGTATTGCGAGTCAGGGGCCCGCACCAACATGAGAGATTGAAAATAAGAAGATCAAGAAAGACTGAAAGTAAAGGAATGCTAAACCTGGTAGCAGAACATGCCTAGCTGACAGTATATGGGAACTGTACAGCTGAGAAACAGTTCCTCTTGAGTTGTATCCTCAAAAGACGTCTAGGGGGAAAGGAGTATAACCCTAGCATTGGGAACCTTCGCTTGAGAACAGAGCATATCACGCCAGTAAGAAAAAGGAACTGTGAAAACAGACAACAGTGCCTATGCAGCCATTCAGAGACTTAATATAAGAAGCAAGCTAGGGGAAAGGCGTACCAGGGAGGATAGCTCTGGGGCAACGCGCTCCGCAGAGCATTACAGTTTCGATCCCCTGGTCCATGCTTAGAAACCTCTGGGTATTAAGTGCATTATAATCAATTACAACCCTAAGACTGAAAACTTGCATTTTGATTAATCCTTGCAAGCGTGGCGCATGGTTCTGTACGCCACACAGTCACGGACTAGCCTGGAACTGTGGGCGGGAATAATATGGTGGGATGGGCTGTGGGGAAGACAAGCAATGGAATAACGTCCTTGAACAATTCACGTATCCTGGATGTTTCTAGAATGATCCCCCAGCTCATATCTATTATAACAGAAGATATTGACTGGATCACCCTGCCATTGTTCCTGGAGAATAGCTCAGGGGCAAGGAGAGCAACACAGGTTCGATTCCCGGGTCCATGCTTAGAAACCTCTGGGTATTAAGCGCCGTACACATAACCAATTACAACCCTAAGACTGAAACCTTGCATTTTGCAACATTATCTTTGCAACACATTTTACTACCAAGGAAACCTGGAACGTTTCTGTGGTTTGAAAACACAAAGAACCTTTTTTCCCTTTGAGAAGAGCTCAACCTTGCACACATATACTAGATTTATTAGTGTTAGGGACAGATGCAGGTTTTTAGGACATGACAATGACAGACTTTTTAGTTTCGGACTTGCTGACAATCTCCTTAGTTTCCTTTGAGGTAGGGAAACCCCTCTAAACTTTAGGGATGCCGAGGCATTTCGTAACCCACTCATTATCAATAAAAGTCTTTATCCAAAATTCTACGAGTATTGTGTCTGAGCCTACCTATGCACCCTTACACTGTGAATTTGGGGAGTTCAAAATGAATGGCTTTGGAATAAACCAGATGGCTGCCAATAGAAGCATTAACCAATTGAACTCTGTGGAAAGTAGTCATGAAATATACAGGAGTCGGGTAAGATGAAAATAGTGGGTCACACCTTCTCGATAATTGATAAGGCAGAGACCACTCTGTCATTTTTAATGCAGACTAGAGGAAAAGGCGATAGACGTGGCCCTAGTGACCAGGGTCAGAGAAGAGAGGAGCAGATTTCAGCAGAATCAGTGTGTGCTTTCATGATCTAAACAGCATACATTCTTCAATGCAGAGCCACACAGCATTTCTTCTGTTTTCAACGTATTGACCTTCAATCGGTTCTGCTTCATCCACTTCTGTTCACCTGTGGCCACATGGGGCAACTGATGCTATAAGAATAGTAAAGATAGAAGCACCAGATTGTTTGCCTCACTGTGGGTCTGGTGAACCAGAGGCCTTTGTTCATTTTTGTGTTCCCCAAATTGAATTTATATAAAAATTCACATTCATAAATAAAACAAAACAACCTCATGATTGGAAATCTCACAGTCAGAATACAGTAAATGAATGAGTGTCTTTCCAAACGGGTATTCGTATCTACCCCCATCACTGTTGGTTGCTTATTAATGAGTATCACATTTTTGGAACCGCGCCTCAATCCCTCCTCCCCCCGGACACTTCCAGGTACATGACTGTTTTGCGTAATTTCCTCATGATTTGCTTGTATCCGAAAGTCCAAATTGAGACCTTTTAACTAGTGTGAGCTCTATACAATCGTCTCATCCATGGCGCCTTATCTTTACCCCTTTTAACTTTTTAATCTACAACGCCCTACGCGTGTATTCTTTTGGGGCAGTGTAAAAGCATGCAATCGGCTGAAGCTACCTTTAGAAATTGTCCCCTGATTCTGATACATTTGCTTTCTGTCCCCTTAAGTTCTCTGATATGTGCTCCAGTGCACACATCTGCCAGCATTTGACCTGTGTTAATTTCATATTTTTCCATCCAAGCTACTCATGCCTCCTGGCATCTTGGTTAGTACTGGTCTTGAGAGACACTGAGTTGAGACGGTTCTTGGAAAAATTGTTCTTCTCACTGTCTACTTGTTGCAATGAGGTAATGTTTGCCCTCTCCCAATATCTAAATACAGTGGGGCAGCAGAAAGTTGAGGACCGCAAAATATAAATTGTTTTATGATATCGTTTTAGTTTTATAATATATATATATTTTTTATATTTCATAATGTTGATGCCAGTGTATGTATCGTGTGTTGTATCACAGCATTAGAACCTCTCTGCTGCGGCATGTAGCTCCTGAACTAGCTCCAATACGACCTGAGAGTCCTCAATGTTTCAATGAAAAGATAAACCATGAACGTGAATCGGTTCTGTCAGAGCTTCCTATGCAGGTAACAAATTTGACAGTATACACATAAAATAATGAAGGGCTCCATGATAAGCTCTGCAAGCGCTCGCTAGGAGTGATTAGACAAAAGGTGACAGATTGTGTACACCGGGTTAGAAAAGACTGAACCTAGGCTAGAACTTGGTACCTAATACAGAGGAGGAATGCAGCTCCACGGATGGTAGGTGGTTGACGGTGTATATTTTTGGTAGAAGATCTTAAAGGATGAGGGCAAAGACACTGCCACCATCCCCATTCCACTTAGATTGTCCAACTCTGACCCATGCCCTGGCATGAAGCCCACCCGAAAGTCATCAATAGGCCAATGAATGCCTGTAACTTCAGGGTTGCTATTGCCTCAATAAATTTACTAGGGATAGCGAGCTGCTAAATAGGGATAAGGTTTGCCGGGTCTCCAGAATCAAGGGTTCGATTCTTTACCGTGCCAGCCTAAAGGTAAGCCATCATGTAGGAAGCAAGATGATGTCTCACACACATGGCCTCACACTGTGGCCAATCGTGTTATGCCGTACACTGCAGCGTGCACGCCGAGGCTAGAGGCATTACGAGTATGGTGCTGAGAACTCATGTATATCCAGACAGTGCCATGTGAATTGCTTCCCTGTGTCCTTGATCCAGCAGGGCCTCATGTTGCCATGGCAAAAATATTCACAAGTCAGTATTTGGGTCAAGGCAGTGTAGTGACCATTGTCTGACACACGTCCATTGAGCTAGGGTTTTAATGTTTAGGTGACTACAATTAGCACAGCTTTGAACTCAAAACCCCTAGACATCTCCAGGTAGCTACCACATATTTGAATTCTATTAAGATATCACAAAATACATGCCCTTTGTAAAACTGTTTAGTTACAAAGCGTCTCCTTGTTTGACTGACAGAATATTGGCTTGTTGTTTTGTAGAACTTCAAATGTCCCTCACAGCATAAATGGCACATACACGTCTCTGTGAAACAATGAGTATAAGTAGCTGCATGTATCACACATTTTCCTTCCTCTTTATATATCGCTTCATGCCAGACTCCTCCATCTTCTAAGTGCACACTGGGTATCAAATCCATGTTATATGTCATTTTAGGCTCACGTCACTTTGCATTCTGGTTCTTGTAGCTACCATTAATGATGGAGGAAACTAAAGCTTTTGTCCTATTCATTTTGCTTAGTAGTGTCAATCAGGATTTTATAAGTATATTGTCATGTTGGTATTCTGTGTGGTTTTTGTACAATGCACATTCAAGTCCTATGGGAATCCATGTAATGAGGGTTTACCAGGGTTTCCGCTGCCTGGAATATCCCGGTAATGCCAGATATCAGGCAGTGGAATCAGTAGGGGCAGTTTGCCGGTATCCCACCCGAATTACCCGTGGGATACCGGCAATCTCATAATGACCCCCTGTTTTAAGGATATATAGGAATTTGCTGTACGGTATGAGTGCTAAAAAGCCATAGACTAAACAAGCCTGGGAAACAGATCTAGGTCACTCGAGGATTGAAAAGTGGGAATGCGCGTAGATAATTGTTAAGCGTGTCTCCAGAAATGTATTACATAGACTGGTCCAACTGGATGTTCTTTTTAGGACATATATGACACCATATCGGCTTGCAAGATTTAATAAACAGGCTTCCCCCAATTGCCCATGGTGTGGATCTGAACTGGCAAACATGTTGTATATGTTCTGGGATATGATATTTATAATGCACTTAATACCCAGAGGTTTCTAAGTGCAGACCCAGGGATCGAACCTGTGGTGCTCCGTGTCGTCTTACTTCCAAGGTGAGCACGTTGCCCCTGAGCTATCCTCCCAAGACCAAAAAAGCACTGCCCTGTAAGATACGAAAATATTTTGGAGTCAAGGTTCACATTGAGGTCAACTTCCAGTGATGGAAAATAGGTGTGACTGTCTCAAATTGATTACTATACTTGCACATTTCAGTTAAACAATAGTGATATGTGAAAAATCCTGTTGATCCCTCACTAAAACCAGTATCTGGAATTTGCATCGAATACCTTTCCATCTAATGGATTTTCATCGAGGGATTTGCAACGAAAAAATATGCATCGAATGTATGTCTTTGGGGGGTAAAAGGTTAATTGTTTCGTGGTGGGTTTTAAAGGGTAAAAAACAGGGGTTGGAGGGGGACCCCCCTCCCCACCCCCAAAACAAAACAAAAAGCACTTGGTGCACATTTTTTCATTGCAAAACATTCGATGGAAATGTTGCTCGATGCAAAAAATTTGATGGAAAGACCATAAACCACTAAAGCCCTGCCTACATTCTTCTCCCAGGTGGCCGTGGGAGGGCAGATGCCTCCTGATCCAAACCCTGCGGGTGGTTTACTGTGGGAGGGTCACCTGGGTGGAGACAGGGCCCAGGGTAATGAGGAGATTCTGTGGGATGAGACACAGGAGGTCATTGCAAGTTTACCGGTCCAAGAACTACGGTGCCGGTACCGTAGTTCCCAGACCGGCCAACTACGAGTTTTGCTCGTGCGCGATATTTCGGCGGCCAGGTCTGCCCTGGCAGCCGTACTGGCACCCGCGAGCAGAGCAAGTCGGATGCACTGGCACCATTCTCAATGGTGCCGGTGCATCCAACTTCCCCATTCCCAAATGGGAATGGGGAGTAATGCATTCCGGTGCCAATTGGGAATGGGCAATTACCTAGTCCGTCCGGGCCCTAATGACCCAGTAATTGCCCATTCGCGGCTGCCAGAAAAAATTGCAAGTTTGGTGGCAGCCTGCCGGTTTTATCGGCAAGGCTACCACCAAACCTGTAATGAGGCCCACAGAATCTTTCCACTGAAGGGTATATTCTTGCCACTATACCAGAAGTGGTTATAGCCTATTGTCATTTTAATATCTCTCAAACCTGCTAAAACTAAGATGGTAAACCCTAAGGTTGTAACACCCAAACCTATTGTACTAAAAGAACACATGTTTTGTATCCCTAAAATCAAATGCCCTCCTCAATACCAAAGGTACGCCGCACAGAATGGTGGAAGTGTTGCTTTCTCTACCTCATCTTTCCCTAATACAGTCAAAACCTACAGCCCCTCTGTTAAAAATACTAAGGGAATTAAATCTGCCCTTAAAAATATACAAGAAGTGGAAAAACCTAACTTTAATAATGTGAACTATGTGTCACAGAATCCGATAGAGACTGAGACAAAGAAGAGGGCTGAAGAGGCATGTAGAAGTGGATGACAGGCAATTTAGCTTAACAGCCTTTGCCAAGGTCAGGCAATTAACAGTAACAGCCTTCACCTGAAATTAATTGCCCCATATAAGAGGCATAAAAGGCTGCAGCAGGAGGAAGAAGGAGGAAGGAGTTGGAGCAAGTGCTGGAAGGCTGAAAGTAGTAATAGAAGGAGAGGAGCACAAGGATGGCAGTTCATGAGGCACTGGAAAAAGCTGATTTAACCTGCAGATTCTGAGAGGATCCTGTGTTCACAAACACCAACCCTGCCTTGCCGTGGCTGCACTGAGAGAAATGTGCTGAAAGTGAAGGTCTTCCCAGGTGCAATTACTGGCTGTAATTGCAGTGCCGTCACTGTGCTGGAACCTGAGGACCGTGGCAAGAAGCACGCCAAGGGTCAAAGGAGGCAGGAGACTCCAAGTTGGTGAGTGTAAAGATTGGAGTGGGGTATCTCTACTTCCGCCCTCTATATGGCAGAGTAGAGGCACAGAGGGGAATGTACAATATTACCAAAGTGTGCAATCCTCTCCAATGCATTTCCCGCATCATAGTGAGGCCGGACCAAAGACACCCATGCTGCAGAAGGGTTTAGAGGGGTGTAGTTCCCAAGTGTGCCTTAAAGTGTAGTAGAAGAGGAAGAAGTTGGGAAGTGGAAGCTGCCCTCAATTGCAGTGTTCCTGGAGCTGGTGAGTGAAAATTGGCACCCAGGTTCAATCATAAACCCTTGCCAGTAACTGTTACCAGCTCCAAAGTGGCTCACGTTAAACATGAAGCGGTTAAAAACTGTTTGTCCTTGTGAAAGCCATTTTTTACAATGGAAACTATCAGGTGCACTTCATGTACAAGTTATAGTGCTTGCGTTTGAAGAAAAGCAGTTGATTTCACTCAGTCGAACTTTTAAATGTTGCCGGAATTGTTGCGTGTCTACAATGAAAAAGGGAAAGGCTTTGCAAAGTGCTCCCAAAACTCTGATGCTGACTTTCACACTTTTTACAAGATCTTAAGACAACAAAGGAAGGTTGTGTGTGACCAATGTTGATTCCTGACCAGAGTAGAAGGTGTCTCGGTGTTGGTTCCATGTTTTAATATCGCCGCATAAATATCACCACGCAAAAATATTGCCTTATTTCTGCGGCGATATTAAGGCATGGAACCTACGGGGGACACGCCCACAACCCCAGCATTATTTTTAACGGAGCGGGGGACACCCCGCAACCCCTGCTACCAAAAACCCCCATAAATTAACCCCCACAAAAATATTGTCTATGGCCGTTCCAGACTGTATTTTTAGTGGGGATAATATGTAGTGATACCCTTGGTATTAATACTTGGGAATATAAACAATTACAAATGCTTAAGGTCAAAGAACTACCTTAAAGAGTGAATGCGTATGCCTGAAAGTGTTTTCTCAATGAAGACTGAATATTGTAACACTAAGAATGCACATTCTATAAATGCAGGAGTTGTCATATTAATAAGACGAACAAGCATTACCGAAACCAAGAGGCGAACCCTTTCTATATTGAAGAGAACCCTGTTTAAGTGCATCCACCTAACGGGCAAAGTTGTTAAAGGCCCAGTATCCTCCGACACAAAAGGGACATTGTTAATTGAAGTTGAAAGTGTGGCAATACAGCTTCCATGTAGCTACTGGAACCAAGAAGGTGTGTACAAAGTTGGGAAAGGGTGCTGGGTGCTTGTAAGAAGATTGAGCAAACAACCTGTAATGCTGAGACTGTTGAAGATGAGAGAAAATCAGTCTGGGAGCAGAGGCAGGATATCCTTGTGGCAGTAAGGCAGACAGAAGAGGCAAAGAAGCGTCCCTTTTGTTGGGGCATAGGAAAGAAGATTGCCCTGCCTACCTGCAGAGGTCGAAGTGTCTTGTCTTTAAAATGCCTAACTATTCTAACATATAAAGTTGAAGCAGAAATACCTGAACTCTGGTTGTGTTTAACACTGTCAGTAGATATCACATTGAAATTGGTTGAAGTAGTGGCATACTGTGGAACCAAGGAGTCAGTCTCCAAATTGACAGTAGTAGAAGGGTTGTTGTCAAGAGGAGAACAACACCCCAAGAAGCAGCATCATGTCAAGTATACCAAATGTACTGTAGACTTGTAGAAAAAGTGGCTAATATATTGTTTGAACTGTGGCATAGAAATCTTGGAAGGAAGGCATCCAGTATTGCCATTGGTGCTATATCCTTGGCTGGAATTGGTAAGGGATCTTTTCAACTGAAAGCTGAAGAACTGGATTTTTGTTTGGTGAACCTTTGTTTTATTTGGAACTTACAAGAACTGGTTCAAGACTTTATTCTTCTGTTTGAACATTTGGAGGAATTATCTTTTGACAATCCTGGGGAAGGGATTTACCCAGAACAGGTGCAGGTCATCCAAATTACTGGTTGTTGGTTATTTATTAATTTACTTTGTTTATGATTTACTTTGTATGTTATTGTTGTTTAATGTGAGGGCCAGTTCATTTCTGTTAGGACTGACTCCCTTTACTCTTAGACTAGGTAGGTAACTCCCTGCTAGAGTAGGGTTAGCATCGATTTATTTGCATCATTTGTCTGTTAATAAAATGTTTAATTCTGAGAAAAATACCAGCAGTTGTTCGCCTTGCATTACTGACCCCTCACAGATAGCACACACAGTTGTTTTGAGCTGCATGCTGGGGCATGTGGTCCAAATGACGCAGCAGTCCTCTTAGAAATACTAGCATAGTGACAAATCAGTTGATTCACATATAGAGTTATTACAAGAAACAGTGACTACCTAAGAGAAAATAAGAATACATTTAAGTTACATGTTCACAACAAATATCCAGGAACCAGCAACTACATAAAAGGGACGGATTAGTTTGTGAATTGTATGCTGGGAAATGGTGTTCTAAATAAACTGTAGACTATAGGAGAGCACTCCTATGTGACCTAGAGGGTTCTTTAACCACAGATTTGCTGCATTCCTATGGGACCGAGGTGTTGGTTAAAACAACAGAAAAAGAGAGCTTTTCAATCAACAAAACAAAAGTGTCAGAATGGTGAAAGAGAATATTTCCTGCTTTAGATAGACCAACGGTTTTGAGTTCACAACGCAACACCATGTTCTAGAAAGCCAGGATCCTGAGTATTACCATCTAATAGTGCTCAACAATAGTGCTCAACAAAGTCAGCCACTGTCTGAATTTTAAGTGCCCTTTAAGTGCCCTTGTACACTTTGTGAGGGGTCAAAAATGTGAGGCGAACCACGTTGTAAAGTTGTAAAGTGGTCAATGGAAAGTTCCAATACGACAAGTGCAAGGTTTTTCTTTCACCCTAAACAAGTTCTCAGTTCATAAATAGCAACAATAATTGTCTTGGTCAGCAAGATTTTTGTCACAACAAAAAGATGAATTCCAAAGAAATGCAATTCACAATTTGCAAGGGTTTTTCCTCAGCTTTTCTTTAGTACCACAAACAACATAAATTGCCTCCACCAGAACCACTCCATAGCACTTCTTAACCTGCTACATGGAGTACTGCCATGCCAGGCCTACTTTTTCAAAGGTTTGTCAATTGGGTATACTCCCCTGCGCGAACAATGTTTCACATCAACAGTGCCTTGGTGGTTAAGATCAACTGACAAGAGGTTCATAACATTTAAAAGTGTTAAACAAAATGTAGCTTCAGCAACTTTAATATCTCTTCAGAGGAAACATAATTCACATTGATTCTCTTTGTTATTCTTTTACAAATGATGTTCCCCCTCTGGATATCCCTTCCTCAGAAGGACAGCCTTTTTGTCACTCTTGTTTCCCCAAAACACCAGTGACCAATGACTGCCAAAGATCGGGTTTCTTTCTGCTTCTCCCTTGGCTTTTGCAATGTGAGTTTCTACCAGCTTTCACCAAATGTTGGACAAAATATGGGCAATATGTCTCCCAGCCTGTAGACCCTCCATTAGCCCCCTTCTGCATTTGGCAATCTGGACTAAATTGCGCTTGCCTAAGATTCAAACTCTTTTGGCTTGGGCAATGCTTGTAGGTCTTATCTTTTATCAATAGTATCTCTTGGCTTTGAAAATGCTTGTAGGTTATAGCTTTTAATATCATCCCCTTGGTTTGCTGGGTTTTCGTCAGACTCACACCTTTAACTTTACAGTAATTTGCATTGGTTACAAACTTGCTTTTCACTCGTTAGATGTTCAAAATCGCCTTGGGAATCACTTTCCCTTCTACGCGAGTGCGGCGTCAGTTGCTGCTCAATAGTTCGTTTTCAGAATTGCACTCTGAGCTTCTGTCACTTTCACGTGAGTAGTGCTTGCTCGTTGAATGCCTTCCTGGGCTGTGCGAAGGGGGATGCAACACTACAAACCTGTGAATTCACTGAATCGAACAAACGCCTCCCTTCCCATTGTTGCTCTCAGGACTTCTGCTTTGGTGGATTCTCTTTGCTTCCCACTGTGCAGCCTCTGCAACAAGGGTCTCCCATGAGAAAGCTTCTTCCCTGCATGCTTCCCGCTGCATAACCTCTGCCTTTCCAACTCTGGGGGGCATGGACCCTCTCAGGACCAACAGCAGCAATCTGCCGCACAGGTGTCCCAGCGTCCTCTCTCTCCTCCAGCAGCACATGTCACATTGCAAATTCCAACTGCTACTGCTTCTCTCCTGCTCTCCTGGCCTGCACCTGAGGGGGCTTTTTAAGCCTCCCAATCTCCCTCAGGTGTGGGTCATTGGGATTAATGAGACTACTCTTACAACTTTGCACCTCTTCAGTCCTCTTCCTCGTCCCAATACATAGGGGAAAAAAGTTAGTTTTATGGGCTTGATTTTCACTTTCAAACACACATTGGTTCCTCACAATATTCTTTAAAGGAATGTTATAAGAATCAGACACCAAGCTTAATTGACAAGGAATGGGCAATTCTTTTAAACTGTTATTTTCTTAGACATTCATTCACTGTACCGCTGGGCATCAGAGAGGTATCTAGCTTTCCAAGTTTTAAGATCTTGAGTTTTATGCCTCCCAATGCCTGAGAGTTTATAATTGATCTCATTCTTATTGACAGGCGGACTTTGTGGAATAGCTAAATGGTTATCGCAACAAGCTATTACATACTTTGGCATTATGGAGTTATCCTCCCCAAAAGATGGAAAATACTGCGTCTCATCCCACATATTCCTCTCACTCCCCTGGGCCTTTTCTCCTCCCAGTTTATCCTCACACAGAACACCTCTCCCAAGGTTAGGACCAGATAGTGTCTGCCTTTCCCTGGACACCTGGGAGTAGACTTTAGGCAGGGAATTAGTGAGGGATCCGTAGGAATCATCACAACTTATTATGTCAAGAAGTGCACAAGTTTCCTGTGCATTGCTGTCCAACTAACGTAAAGTTAGGAAGGTATTCCCTCTTGCTTGGGTTGGGATGGGTAGATCTTTCTTCCCTTCTACGTGAGTACTATCACTAGGGCTTTGAGTTTACTTGTTTTCAAATGTGTTTATTGGGATTAGGTTGAAAGTAACATAGCATCTGTCGGTCATGGTTACAGTGAAGTACGATTTGCAGATACAGCATTGACCGCATAGCAACAAAGTAATAGGGCTTTGAGGTAGTACTGAAGCCCCATTTACTTCCACTCTAGTCTGGAGACACATCCTATTTTCTGGCATACTGAGTAGATGGCCGCAAGCTTACCCTGCCCTATTTAGAATTTAAAACACAACCCTCTCACATTTTTCAGAAAGATCTGTAGCCCCCTCTGCCTGTCCCCTGGCAGTTGTATGTGATTCTCCACCTAGGCATGGGATCACTGGGTCTCCTTGGAACTGATCCCGTTCTTGTCCCGGTCCAACTCTAGGTGACTCTCCTTATCTTCATACCCCAGATTGTTCTCTCCTTCTAGTGCACCTAATCCTGCTCCATTGCCCCCTACTGCATCCACTCCTAGTCCTGACCCTCATCACAATCTGCTGCCTCACTCTCTCCTGATTCTCCACCTCCTCCTTCTCTCTTCGCACTTTCTCCACACTGGAAATGCCATCTGCACCTTCACAATGCTGTGGCCTTTTCTTAATAGTTTAATAAGGTTATAGGGCAATATGTGCTCTGATTGGTTTCAAAATGAGTTCCTCGGGTCTCTGTTCATGATTGGCCTTTGCTCCTGTGTCACCAGCTCCTCTACTTGTAGACTCTCTCCTTCTTTATGTCCACATGAGAGTAGCTATGTAAAGTCGAAGATCAGCTGTTGCTTGGGTCTGCCATGGTAAGAACAAACAGGGGACTTTTGGCGGTGTCCCATATCTGCAGTCTACCTGCCTGAGTCGTGAGGAATCGAATGTGCATTCTTTACTTGTTTGCAGGGTTTTGACATCTGTGGTTTGTGGTAATGCAGCAAGTGTGAGCACTTGATTACTGTCTCTGCTGCGTATGATTTCCTTGGAGGCCCAGTCCACCATGCATGTTGGGCTTTGTACTTGAAGCATACATTGTGTTATGAGACTCACACTACACACCTGGACACACAGACCTTGGCCAAACTAAGATGTTTGTGCCTCTGACTTTCCTCAGCAGCTTGCGTTTGTGTGTGTGTGTGTGATATTTCCAAGCTATGGATTCTTTGCACTCTGTCTGAAGGAGACATATGGAATTTTCATTTCTATGGTCAGCATGGCGAGGGTCATGGGAGCTCTGGGCGATCCCCCTTTTAATGCCTCCAGTGGTCAGATGAAGGAGCTGGTGGCTCACCCTGCCACTTAGAGTTCCCCAACCACCCTTTTCTAGCATTGCAACAGTGGCTTTGTCAAGAAACCTGAGGACAGACTGAAATGACATACAAGAAAGGAGTAGTAATCCCAACGAGTATTCCATCTCTTGGATACCGAGATTGTGAACTGTAGAGAAGCCAGAAAAGCAAACTTGTCTCCTGGAACAAAAATAAAATACTTAATTTTCAGTGGGGAAACCGAGTCACATTTCTTTTGGTTGGAAATTTGACACAAGTTTGCAGAGAATTGGGCATTAAGTGTGACTTTACCTTTTTAGAGCTAACAACTAAGATAGGTAATAAGATATGAGATGGAGACCTATATGTTATAATTTTATTTATTTTTTATTTATTCATATTTTTAAAGCGCATGCTCAGCCCGTGGGCATCGTGGCGCTGTTACATATAAGCATTTGGCTGGTTACAGAAGGAAGGTTGTTAAAGTTTACAGGCATATTGAATTACGGTATCATGTTTCAGATATATACGTTTACAAGGCATTAGATTTACAGTATCATGTTTTAGTTACAAACTTAGCAGTGCAGACATCATGGCGTTTAAAATATGTGTCGTTCATGTCGGAAGGGAGGGTAGGAGGTGATTATGTGAAGAGCATGGTTTTGAGGGATTTCTGAAAGGAAAATAGTGAAGGTTCCGCTCTGAGTAGGTTAGGGAGGTTGTTCCAGAGCTTAGGTGCTATGTGTGGGAAGCCAATGCCTCCAGCTGTAGCTCTTATTATGGTGGGAACTCGGAGGGGGGTTCTTATAGGATGAAGGGAGGATTTCCTGGGGATGGTTTCTGCTAGGTAGGAGGGAGAGGTATGATTGATACATTAGTGTGTGAGAGAGAGTACTTTGAAGTTAATTCTTTCTTTAACTGGGAGCCAGTGAGCATTTCTTCTGGCCTGCGACACATGGTCGAATTTGGGGATGTGCAGGGCAGCGCGGAGTGCATTGTTTTGCACTGTTTGGAGCTTATTTAGATTTTTAGTTGAAGTGCCAGCTAATAGGGCGTTGAAATAGTCTAGCCTGGCTCCTATGGTGGCTCTAGCGATGGAGAGGCAGTTGGGAGTGGTAAGATAGGGTTTTATGGCGAAGATGAGTTTGGTGGTCAGTGCGGAGGAGGAGGAGATGGCGTTGACCTGTCTTGTCATGGAGAGAGTAGCGTCTAAGTATACTCCTAGGGTCTTCACAGCAGTGGAGACAGGTATGTTGGTGTTGTCAATGGTTATGTGTGAGTAGCCTTGGCTGAGTTTGGAAAGGATTTCGCTGGGGGCCAGGATGATGATCTCTGTTTTGTCTCTGTTAAGGCAGAGGCCGTTGATCGCCATCCATGCTTGGATCGTGGAGTAAATGTTAAGGAGGGCTTCTGTGTCTTGGGCATAGTCTGCAGTGAGGGGGAGGAGGACTTGTGTGTCATCGGCATAGTTAGAGTAAGCTATGCCGAGGGAGTCCAGTAGGTCGAAGAGGGGTTTGATGAAGAGGTTGTATAGAGTAGGTGCAGTGCATGACCCTTGTGGGACTCCACAACTTATGGTGGTCGGAGGAGCATTGGCCTGGTCAGAATACACCTTCATGGCTCGGCCTTCTAGAAAGGAGGTGATCCAAGAGGTTGCTTTAAGGGAGAAGTGGGCTGCATTAAAAAGGTGAGATGTGAGGATGTCATGGTCCACTAAGTCAAATGCTGCGGAGAGGTCGAGTAGCAGGAGGAGAGCAGGTTTGCCTGTGTCCATTATTTTGGTGATTAGATTTTTTAAATCTAGTAGGGCAGTTTCAGTCCCATGGCCTTTGCGAAAGCCCGATTGTCTTCTGCCTAGGATAGAATGGGTTTCTATGTATTGTTGAATTTGGTTGTGGGCTGCTTTATCAAGGATTTTGAGGAGGAAGGGGACGGTGGTGATGGGGCTATAGTTGCTGGGGGAGGTGGGATCTAAGGAGGTTTTTTTTAAGAGTGGGCGAACCCAAGCTTCTTTCAGGCAATGAGGTACAGTTCCTGAGGAGAGGGAGGCATTGATGAAGGCTGTGATGATGGGGGTGAGGGCTTCTGAGCACTCTTTGATGATAGTGGGAGGGCATATGTCTCCCTTGCATGTGGAAGGTTTGATGTTTTTGAGTAGAGCGGCGGTTTCTAGTTCTGTAACTTCTCTGAAGGCAAAGAGGGGTATTTGCGGGTGAGGGTTGTGAGGGGGGAGAGAGGGAGGCGTGGCAGAGGTATTGAGTGCTTTACGCTGGGATGCAATTTTGTCTTGGAGCGTTTTGACTTTATTTAGGAGGGATGTCTGGATGCCTGTGCACCAAGCTTCATCCTTGATGATTTCGTTTGTGTTGGACTCGGGAGTGGTGAGTTCTTTGAAAATAGAGAATATTTCTCTGGTTTTGGAACTGGATATGGTTATTCTTTGATTGTATGGTTCAGATTTAGCTTCGAAGATGGCATTTTTGTAGGTCCGTGAGATTTCTTTGAACTCGTTGAGAGAGGATTGGTTGGGCGTAGACTGCCAGTTGGATAAGGCTTTGCGCTTCATGGCGCGCAAGACAGACAGTTCTTCTGAGAACTAAGAGTTGGAGTGCATGGATTTTTTTCCTTTTTTGTCTTCCAGCGGGGCAATAGAGTCAATGGCTTGGGTGAGGGCGTTATCCAAGAGAGGTGGGATCTTGGATAAAGGGATGCTTGAGTTCAGGGATATCAAGAAGAGGAGCGAAATTGGTAGCTGTGAGCTTTTTGGAGCTTCTGACTTTGGCGGGGGGTGCATAAGTAAGGATTTTACGGGTGGGTGTGGTGGGGATGGAGAATTGGATGAGATGGTGATCTGTCCAGGCGAGGGCTGAGGTGGAGGTGATGGATGATGAACAGTTATGATCTGCTACCCAGTCGATGGACCGGCCTTTGCAGTGAGTAGGTTTGGTGATTTTGTGGATGAACCCCATGTTGGAAAGATCGTTGGCCAGGTGTGTGGCAGATTTGTCCTTGGGGTCATCTAAGCCAAGGTTAAGGTCACCAAGTAGAATGGTTTTGGTGGAGCTTTTCAAGTTGTTGCTAATGATTTGGAGGAGATGCTTTTGGACGTCCGGAGGAGAGCCTGGTGGTCTGTATGTGACTAAGAGGTTGATGGTGCAATTAGGGGAGAGAGCTAGTTTGGAGTAGAGAAGGTCAGCGTTGTTGTCCCAATGTTGGTTACACTGCCTAATGGCAAGTGAGTTTCTATAGATGAGGGCAACGCCCCCACCTTTAGAGGTTTTGCGGTCCTGCCTAAGGATGGTGTAATCCTGTGGGAGGGCAAGGTGTAGGGATGGGTTGGATGCCTCATGGAGCCAAGTTTCGGATACTGCTAACATGTCTAGTTTGTGGGTGGTGATGAGGTCATTGATCTCTATGGCATGGGCATGGATGGAGCGTGCATTAATGAGTGTGCATTTTAGGATGCGGTTGGTAGGTGGTGGGTCCTGAGCGCTGGTGTTCGGTGAGAGCGAGGTGGTGGGAGCACTTGTGAGTGATGGAGGGAGGGGTGCATGTATGACCGCATGGGGGTGGTGGGAATGTGCGTGGGCTGAAGGGTATGAGCGTAAAGATGTTGTGTGGGTGCGATAGCTGAGCTTTTGGTTCCTACTGAGGGTAGACGGTGGGGAGCTGTGAAGCAAAAATGAGGGTTTGGTGCGGGTTCTTAGTCTGTAACGCATAAGAAGGTGTTCAGGAGGGTTGGTAATGCAGTGGTTGAGAGTGGTGTGTGGTGATGTGGATAGGGAGGAGTGAGGCATGATGGAGGGCGGTGGAGGGAGGTCTGGGTATGCAGGGAGCAAGCTGCAGATGGCCCAGAGAGAGAGAGTAATGAGCGAGATAGAGGAGAAGGAGAGGAGGGGTGTGGGCACTGTGAGGTGGGTGGCAGGGGGATGCATTAGAACACTGAGCTGGGTGGTGCTATGTGGTACAGGGCTGGCACTAGGGGCAGGTCGTGGCATGTGCAGTGGCAGTTGTAGGTCTGGCAGGGCAGCTAGGGGCTAGTGGTGGCGCTCGCAGTGGCAGGGCCGATAAAAGCTGGCACGGCAACACTGTGGCAGGGCCCCTAGAGGCTGGCAGAGGAACACAATGGCAATGGCAACACAGTGGCAGGGGCCCTATAGGTTGGCAGAGGAACACAATGGCAATGGCAACACAGTGGCAGGGCCCCTAAAGGCTGGCAAGGAACACAGTGGCAATGGCAACACAGTGGCAGGGCCCCTATAGGCTGGCAGAGGAACACAATGGCATTGGCAACACAGTAGCATGGCCCCTATATGCTGGCAGAGGAACACAAAGGCATTGGCAACGCAGTGGCATGGGCCCTATAGGCTGGAAGAGGAACACAATGGCAATGGCAACACAGTGGCAGGGCCCCTATAGGCTGGCAGAGGAACACAATGGCAATGGCAACACAGTGGCAGGGACCCTAAAGGCTGGCAGAGGAACCAAATGGTAATGGCAACACAGTGGCAGGGCCCCTATAGGCTGGCAGAGGAACACAATGGCATTGGCAACACAGTGGCATGGCCCCTATAGGCTGGCAGAGGAACACAAAGGCATTGGCAACACAGTGGCAGGGCCCCTATAGGCTGGCAGAGGAACACAATGGCAATGGCAACACAGTGGCAGGGCCTCTAAAGGCTGACAGAGGAACACAATGGCAATGGCAACACAGTGGCAGGGCGCCTATAGGCTGGCAGAGGAACACAATGGCAATGGCAACACAGTGGCAGGGCCCCTATAGGCTGGCAGAGGAACACAATGGCATTGGCAACACAGTGGCAGGGCCCCTATAGCCTGGCAGAGGAGCACAGTTAGTGTGAGTGGGGGCAGGCGTTAAGGCAGCGAGAGTTGCACAAAAATAAGTCAGGGGGACAAATTGGACTTACGAACTAGTGTACAGTAGTTGATTTGGGCAGTGTTTCCGGCCAACGGCCCATACAGCAACGGACAGGCACAGACAGGCCCTTGGTCGAGCCCTTCAGCGCAGGACTTCCGCCTGGCGGTGAAGGTGGGGGCAGGAAATGGATGCGCACATCCAATCAGGACTAGGCAAAGGCCCAGGCCTCTCGGGTGCTGCAGAGTGCGAAAACAATGGCGGCCATTACCGCGTTGCCGTGAATGGCCGAGATGAATCCTGATGTCGTCTGGGGTCACAGAGGCATCCGTGAAGGTCGGGTCATTTGGAAAGCTACTGCATCGTCGTAGCTATTACACATAAGATGCAGCGAATGAAATTAGGCCATGCAAGTTGGGGGGAGCTGTGGGCGCCGTAACTCACCCACGATAGCAGGGTAATTCTGCTGGCAAGGCTCTGATCAGCAGGAGTGGGAGAGGGCGCTCCAGCCCGCTCCTCTCAGGCAGCGCGGCGACGGTGATGTGAAGGAGGGCACAGACAGGCCCTTGGTCGAGCCCTTCGGCGCAGGACTTCCGCCCAGAGGGAAGGTGGGGGCGGGAAGCTGGGGGCAATAATAAACTGGTCAACATCCTTAAGTGCTTTATAGAGCAATGTAGATCTCAAGTGGCTTTTAATATCCTTATAATGTAATCGAGGGGCATACATTGTTGAATATAATACTAGAATTAAAAAGAAAAAGGCATATTTTGATGAATTCCAACACACTGCTTCTAATCTATGACGAATTAAATTAAATACTGTGGTGAATCGCGGTGCCACGATCCCCACAAGAGACTTACCCAGGACTGCCTTACGGTCGTAGCAGCTCTGCCCACTGGGGCATAACGAAAGCAGCAGTGGCGCAGATCATGACTCATGGAGGAACAAAGGGGTATCCACTCCTCAGCATGCCTATGCTGCAACACCAGGAGCAGAGGTGGCAGCATGCTCTGCTCCGAGAGATGGAAGTGGATGACGACAGAAAGAAACTGCAGGACCTCAGAGGAAAGGCCCGAGCCTTTTCCTTATACAGTGCCAGGACAAGTCCCGAATGTTTGGAACACTATAGAGCCTACGAGAGGACCCGGTTTCAAATCCCAAAGAGGAACCTGGGGAAATGTAAAGGGTACTTAAATTAATAAAAGAAAAACCACAGTCCCAAGGACTAGACAAATAATGTTTAAAAGCAGCCCAGGATAAAACAAGGATAAACAAAATCAAATAAAGAAAGCAAAACTACAATTGAACTAATAGAAGTTCAGCTGGCCCATGGAAAGAGAGCCTAACCCTGGAGGACCGGACTGGAAACACCCAGCCAGCTAATCCTGTAAACAGGGCTTTTGTCCAATCAGCAGCCAACAGATCCAGCTGATCCCTCGCCTAAGAGGCCCTGCACATGGAAGGCAACTACAGGCCCCAGTTTGAGTTTTCTTATAAAGCCCATGTTGGTTGTATACTTGAGGAGACGCTGCCAGAAAACTTCTTGAACTGCTGGAGTTTGAGGACTTCAAGTTAGAGATCTTAACTCATTTTCCTCATTGCACCATTTGATATGGCTATTCTGACAGCTCACTTTAGGAATTTGTGATTCAGTAAACCTTTATTTTACGTTGAGGATTAGTCGTGATTGGCGAGTTTACTTAAGAGTTTTTAGTACTTTGGGTACATGCTTAGTTCATAGGTAAAGTGCATCCTAAATTCGCGTTATGGACTTTTAAGTCATTTATGTTTGAACACTTTGTTTTATTCTTTAAACCCTGTTTTGGTTACACATACTAATTCAAGTATTTTCTTTAAAAAGACCCAAAGTCTAAAACCCTTCTATTCACCATGACGTCACAATACATACCCAATTCTCTTTTCTTACCATCTGCATTATTTAAATAAATAGTGAGCCAAAAGGCCCTTTTCCTGTCCTTGCTAGTAGACAAAATCAACCTTGAAAATCTAGCACAGAATGAAATGTCAAAGGACAAATGTATATGCATTTTTATTTTAAAAAAACATTTGAAAAAGTAAACACTGTGGACAGTCCACATTTCCTTTGTATCAGGTTCACCAGCTGGCAATCTCACAAGTAATCACTACACACTTTTGAAACCCGTCACAATGGGAATTTCCTTTGGTGGCACTGGGACCCAGAAGAAAGTGCAAAAAGGAAGCGTCAGTACTGAGCAAGCACAGGGAAGACTCCAGTGATGATCAGTAACTCATGGAAGGCCATATTCTCATCAGGTTTGAAAGATGTGAAGTTTCAGCTTTCACGTAGCACCTGCTGTCAGAGCAGAAGCCATCCAGGCTACTCAGAACTTAAGTATAGCCCACCATTTTCAGCAGTCTTAGACCTCTATACAACCTCACGACTGGTTCGGCCTTATCCCCCTTCCGCAGTTACTCCCACTCCCCCATCTAACGGAAAAAGCAAAACAAGCCTATCCTCCACCGCCCTCCTAGGTAGAAATCACTCCATTTGCTCTCTAGACACTTTGAACAGGACCCAATGGCCATAATTGCCATTGTGGTGGGATGTAATGGATGGGGATTAGCAGGTTACTTTGATAATGTTCCATGCATCACTCAGCCCGTTACTTCGGGCTGGTGGTTCGTTACCGGCTGGCTGTCATGTCACTGAAGTAATCATTGCCAAAACAATCAATGTCTTGCTCATGATTGTATTATTCGAAAAGACAAGCTTCCTACAGTCTTCTATGCATGCCAACATTGACTTTGCACTATAATTGTATAGATGTATACAGTTGAAAATGAAGATGGTTGTCATGCAATTCTCTAATCTATGAAGAAAATGTCCTCCTCCATTGTGACCTGGTGATTGTCTGTTATCTATTTCTAGTAATATCGTGACACCTATCAAGAATGTATGGCTGCATGGCCAGCTCCCTCTCAGCTCTCCATAACTCCTCACCTATGACTGTAATTTATGGACTGAATAATCACAGCATTCTGTGCAAGTTTTCGGAAATGTACCACCTGTCATATTTTCTCTTTTCCTTTAGTGGCAAGAACCGGATCCTCGTGGTCCCATTTCACCAATCATGCTGCTGTCTCCATGGTTCCTGGTGACGTTGGGTTGCTTCACTCCTGGGCATGCTGAAGTATTCCTTGATACCTTCACAAACACTGGTTGTGCCAAGTTTTTCTTCAAGGGAACCGAGCCCAGCAGCGGTCTGGTACCCAAGAGTGCAGCATGGATTTGCCAGCGGTATGGAAATCAGTATCACTTTGCTACTTTGTATGACAGGAAGAACCGAATTCCAGTCTACTCTGCGTACATCTACCAACCTGGGCCTGGCAGCAGAGCCGACTGGTTGATAGAGCCACAGGTAAGGCCTGTTCTTTCACACTTGGTAGGGCTGTGCCAGAATGAGCAGTGTTTGTCTAGCAGATTATTGGGCAGAGGGCTGTTATGAGGGAGGAGGTAGCATTTGTGAGGAAATGGTGCCTCCTTAGGTTTGAGGACCTTTGTTGATCCACCTTCTGGGCAGGTAGCCCCAGAGGAGATGGGGCAACGTTTGGCAACAGCAGGTAATCCCATGGTGATCGCTTCAAGAGTTCAGTGCTGAGATAATTAGTTTCATCGTGAGTCATTGGTGGATGGGAAGCCCCAGACTGGAAGGTCTTGGGTCTGGGTGGGCATAATTTATTTATTTATTCATATTGATAAAGCGCACAACAGCCCGTGGGCATCGTGGCACTGTTAAAGTGGTGAACAAGCTTGCTGGTTTCATTGGAGAGGAGGATGGTTACATTGAAATTGTAAATTTATAGAGCAGATTGTAGAGACACATTGATAGAGATAAGGAACAACTTCAGGAATGAGGTGAAGTGGAAGGGTGTATGTGGAAGAGGGGGTTAGGTAAATAAGATAGTTTTAAGTGATTTGCGAAAGGCAAGCAGGGATGGTTCTGCTTTGAGTGTGTTGGGAAGGGCGTTCCAGAGCTTGGGTGCAATGTCAGGGAAGCCAATGTCACCGGATTTGGCTCTTCTGATGGTGGGTATGCAGAGTTGGTTCG
The DNA here is from genome assembly GCF_040938575.1 of Ambystoma mexicanum. NCBI lineage: Eukaryota > Metazoa > Chordata > Amphibia > Caudata > Ambystomatidae > Ambystoma > Ambystoma mexicanum. The sequence goes on along the minus strand of NC_090935.1, from coordinate 103,322,942 downwards.
TGTGATGGCTCCTTTTGGGGCGGTCTGAGGAGCTCTTGACTATGGTTTCGGATAAGTAAGTAGGTGCAGTGAGGTTAATGCATTTATAAGTAATAGTGAGGATTTTGAATTTGATTCTTTCCCTAACTGGGAGCCAGTGTGCATTTCGTCTTGCTTGGGATACATGGGCGTATTTAGGAATGTGCAGGGTGGCCCAGATTGCATTATTTTGTACTATTTGGAGTTTGCATAGGTTTTTGGTTGAGGTGCATGCTAAGAGGGCGTTAAAGTAATCTAGCCTCGCTCCTATGGTGGCCCTAGCAATGGAGAGGCTGTTTTGGGAAGTTAGGAATGGTTTTATGGCATAGATGAGTTTAGTGGTGAGCGCGGAAGCGGAGGAGATGCTGCTGACTTGTTTCATCATTGAGAGTGTGGAGTCTAAATAGACTCCTAGAGTCTTTACAGATGCGGAAACTGGTATGTTAGTGTTGTCAATGTGGAAGTGGGAGTATTCAGGGCCGAGTTTTGCTAGAATTTCCTTGGGGGCTAGGATGATGATCTCGGTTTTTTCACCGTTTAGGCAGAGGCCATTGGTGGCCATCCATGCTTGAATGGTAGCATATATTTGGAGGAGGGCTTCTGTGTCTTGGGAGTAGTCCCCGGTGAGGGGGAGGAGGACTTGGGTGTCGTCTGCATAGTTGGTGTATGCTATGCCGAGTGTATCCAACAAGTCAAAGAGCGGTTTGGTAAACAGATTATAAAGGGTGGGTGCAGTGCAGGATCCCTGAGGGACTCCGCAGTTGATGGTCTCAGGGGCAGCGTTGGCCAGATCAGAGTACACTTTCATGGCCCTTCCTTTTAGGAAGGAAGTAATCCAGGTGGTGGCCTTCTGCGAAAAGTGTGCTGCGTTAGAAAGGTGGGAGGTGAGGATGTTGTGGTCAACCAGATCAAACGCGACGGAGAGATCGAGGAGGAGCAGTAGTGCGGGTTTGTCATTGTCCATTATTTTGGTGATTTTGTTCTTTAAGTCTAGAAGGGCGGTTTCTGTGCCATCAGCCTTGCGGAAGCCTGATTGTCTTCTGCCAAGGATGGCGTTGGTTTCCAGAAATTGTTGGATCTGATTATGGGCCGCTTTGTCTAAGATTTTGAGGAGGAAGGGGACAGTAGTGATAGGGTGGTAATTATTGGGTGATGAGGGGTCAAGGGAGGGCTTTTTTAGTAGTGGACGAACCCAGGCCTCTTTTAGGCTTTGTGGTATGATGCCTGTTGAGAATGAGGAGTTAATGAATGCAGTAATGATAGTAACCAGTGAGTCTGCGCATTCTTTGATGATGTAAGGACGGCAAATGTCCCCCTTTGCATGTGGAGGGTTTGACTGAGCAGGTCGGTGACTTCCATCTCTGTGACGTCTCTAAAAATGAAGAGGGGTGTTTGAAGGTGAGGATTGTGCGGGAGAGGCGTGGGGGCGGTGTCTTTATTGGTGAGGGCCTTGCGCTGAGATGCTATTTTGTCTTGGAGTGTTTTAACTTTGGTGAGGAGGGCAGTCTGAATGCTGGAGCGCCAGGCTTCGGCCTTAACGATTTCATCTGGGCTGGAAATAGGTGAGCTCTTTGAAGATGGAGAATATTTCTCTGGATTTCGAGGTGGCGTTAGAGATTCTTTGATTATAAGATTCTGATTTGGCTTTAAAGATGGCATTTTTATTGGTGGAAGAGATCTCTTTGAATTCGCTGAGGGAGGATTGGTTGGGCGCAGATGGCCACTTGGTGAGGGCTTTACGTTTCTTAGTATGGAGGGCCAATAGTTCTTCTGAGAACCAAGAGTTGGAGTGCATAGATTTCTTTTCTTTTTTTTCTTCTAGGGGTGCAATGGCTTCAATGGCTTGGGTGAGGACATGGGCATAGGTGTTGGCAAGAGAGGTAGTGTCATTGCTGAATGGAGGTTTAAGTTCGGGGATATTGAGAAAAGGGGCAAGGTTGGTTTTGGTGAGTTTTTTTGAACTTCTAACTTTAGCTGGTGGGGCATGAGTGAGGGTCTTGTGGGTGGCAGAGTTGGGAATAGAGAATTGTATATAGTGGTGATCGGTCCAAGGGAGGGCTAAGATGTCGGTGACGGAATATGAGCAATTACGGTCAGCGATCCAATCGATGGTTGTGCCTTTGCAGTGCATGGGGGCTGAGATTTTATGTTCGAACCCTAGGTGGGTGAGTTCTTTGGCCAGGGATGCGGCTGCTTTATCCTTAGGGTCAAGTAGACCTAAGTTAAGGTCGCTGAGTAAGATGGATTTAGTTGAGCTCTTGAGGTTGTTGCCTATGATTTGCAGGAGTTGCTTTTGGTAGTCGGGGTGAGAACCTGGTGGCTTGTAAGTGATTATGAGGTTTATGGTACAATTGGGAGAGAGTGCAAGTTTGGCTGTGAGGATGTCAGCATTGTTTTCCCATTGATGGTTGCCAGTTGTAATGGAGAGGGTGTTTTTGTGGATAATGGCCACGCCTCCGCCTTTAGTGGTTTTGCGGTCCTGCCTCAGGATGTTGTATCCTGGGGAGAGAGCGAGGGAGATGGCGGGGCTGGAGGCTTCATGGAGCCAGGTTTTGGTTATGGCTAGTAAGTCCAATTTGTTGGAGGTGATAAGGTCATTGATTTCAATGGCATGTGCAGGGATGGAACGGGCGTTGATGAGAGCGCATTTGAGGTCATAGTGAGCGGGTGTCAGCGGAAGTTGTTTGTGTGTGCTGGAGGTGGTGGTGCAGGGGGTATTGAGAGTGTGTGGAGGTGAACGGTATGGGTTAGGAGTGGAATGTTGGAGGGAAGTGTGTGTGAGCTGTTGAGAGCGGTGTGTGATAGTGCATGGTGTGGGTGTGCGAGAGCTAAGTATTTTGTTCCTGAAGTGTGTGGTAGGTGGGGAGCTGTGGTGTGTGAGTTGTAGAGAGTAGTGTGTGTAGGTGGGGAGCTGTGGTGGGTGCTGTGAGGCCTGGTGCGAGTTCTGAGGTGCCAGAGCCTATGTTGGAGGTGTGCTTGTCCAGTCAGTTTGGTATTTTGGAAATAGCTGTTGGATTGGAGTGTAGTGAGATGGGGGTCAGGTGGCGGGGAGTGGTCAGTAGGTGAGGGGGGCATACTGCTGGTAGCCCAGAGGGTGAGTGTGATGATAAAGAGGGAGGAGCAGGTGAGGTTGGGTGGGGTGCACTGGTGAGGTGGTGCTGTGGTGTGGGTTCTACTGAAATACATTAGTGCAAAAAACAATACAATACAGTATAGTGTTTAAGGCAAGTAGTCTAGCTAGACATATCAAATAACATTGCAGTTAAATGGCTAGTGCTAGAGGGTTCAGATATTGTTAGCAATGGGATCAAAGTGTTAAGGGTCAGATGTAGAATCCAGAATGCTTAGCGCTAATAACGGAGAGGCTAAATAGGTTGGCAGGGCTAGTTGTATAGTAAACAAGCAATGTGTGTACAAGGGTCTGTTACCAGTGCATAGTACTGGTAGATGCATAAACATTAGGCATATAGCATTAATACAGTGCGCAAGTTATAAACGTGTGCTCTTTTGCAAGTTATTGGGCACAGATAGGGCACTAACAAGGTGTGCGGGCAGGTAGAAAGAAAGTGAGTCTCAATGGCGTGGAGGTGACTTCGCCATACGTCTTCTAGTGTGCTAATACACGTGACAGTTAGTGGTAGTGTTTCTTAAGAGCTTCTTGGATGGGATGGCAGTCAGTCTCAATGGCGTAGAAGTGACATTGCCGTACGTCTCAATGGCGCGGAGTCTCAATGGCGTGGAGGTGACCTCGATGAACGTCTTCTAGTATGCTAATACATGTGACAGTTAGTGGTAGTGTTTCATAAGAGCTTCTTGGAGGGGATGGCAGTCAGTTGGTATACTCACCTCAGTTATTCTGAGTGCGGCTGGTGGTGTAGACAGCATGCAGGCGCCTAGCGACAGTAGCGCTGTTGGCTGGCTGAATAGCCTGCCGGCTATTGGAGGAATGCACTAGGCAAACGATGTAGCCAATCTGGGCTGCTGGAGGACGGGCACACGGCACAGACTGGGTCAGGCGAGGGGTGAGCCAAGGACGTCATTTCACCAAAATGCCAGGGGTAGCAGAAGTAACATCACATGACCCTTGACCCGGATGACATCACAGGAAGTGATGTCATTTGACCCCACCCCAAAGTGATATCGCGGGAAGCGATGGAACACGACCTTTCACCCGTTCACAAAACAGGAAGTGGCATCACATAGGATTGTACACTACCAAAAATATGGTTACGCTATCACTATAATGTGATATACATTTCATACCTGAATGGATCGCCATATGTATAGTTATGATCAGTGTGTATAGGCCCATATTACCAAATTACTGTGATTGCAAGCAGACGCCCATGACCAAATGATAATGATGTGTTGAAATATACACCCAATATCACCCAACCTGTGTTGGTACCCATTAATCGACCTCAGATGGTGAAAGGCTGAGTTGAGGCGTTTGAGAACAGACTAAATCAGTGACTCACCCCCTGAAGTGTGCCTGAAATAAACCTTTAATGAGTCTAGCAATTATTGCATAGAATTGCAGAATGACACCTTTTTTGGCATTCCTATTCTTTCTTATTGAAGTTCAGTGCTGAAAGTGTTAGACTTGTGGCCCTCATGTTCTTATTTTTCTTCTTTTATTAAGGGGCCTGAACAAGAAAGCTAGCCACTCCAGAAATAAAGAGCCACATGGTGCTGGCCACATCCCAGGAGCTTGCATTGCAACAAAAAAAAATAAGTTTTTATTTTTTTATTTTTTTTAGAGGTCGCAAGGGAGACTACAGAGGTTGCAAGGCAGACCTCAGAGGTCGCACGTGCGACCTCTGGCGACCCCCAAATGACGTCCCTGGGGTGAGCTCAGGGCAGCAGCCATTTTAGGACAGGTTACCTCGTGGGATTAACACTGATTTAGAGTAGGGAAATGCTGCAAAGTACGCAATCTCATGCGTGATGGTGCCTAGTGATATACAGTTGGTACATGGATGCAGGACCACAGCAAATGCAGCGCGGCTCACGCAAGGATGAGGTGAGTGTGCTGGTCCTGCTCCGCACCGAGGCTTGCTTGAATGGGCACCGCAGCCGGCGAAGGGTGGACCGGGGGTCAGCTCCAGATAACGCTGCGAATGGTGCGTGTCCTGCTGTGCCGGTTCGGAGATATGTCTTCAGCGATTGGGGTGATGGAGGCGATTATGTAGCACCTCTATAAAGGGCGTCCGGGGGCTATCTTGATGGGATTTTATGGAAGGCAGTGGATGCACAGATCATTCCACGCTGTCTTGTCCATGGAATAAAAGAGTAGGTATGTCTGAACCTTGTTTTTTTTCTTAACGGCAGTAAGGTGACATGCTAACATTTCCTGGTAGGGGTTGATGCCACCAAAGTTTTGCTGTTAAGTAAGGTAAGCTCTCTCTCTGCAATAAAAATGTCAGGAAGAACTATGATTTAGCTAAAGGCCTGCTTTACACAGTACAATTTTGAGCAACATTCATTTCGACTGTAGCCCAGTGCTAGTTCACCTTTGGACACTGGATTACACAACAGGCCATTATCTTTAAGTGTGTAGAGGCTGGGTGTATATCTGTAGCTGTGTAGGTGGGTTGTTATCATATAGGCTGTAGGATATCCTTTCGTACAGTTAATAAGCCGTACCACTATGGTAGCATGTTGGCTTGGGAGTAGCTGTCTGTGAGGTTGGAGAGTACAAAGTGTACCTAGTTCCATTCTGTCACTCTCAACTGAGCAGAATATGAAGTAGTGCAGGATTTCGTTTTCCTCACTAGTTATAATATTTGTTTCTCAAGCTTGGGTTCAAAATCTGCCTGTGTGCAGAACAGATACCGGTAGAACATCCCAAAGTGAACAGAATCATTTTCTTATAAGCCATTACCTGCAGATGAAGTTTTCTAATTCTTTGTAAGAGATGATTGGGCCTACACTTGAATTAATCAGTGACTGTTATACTTGGTCATTTGGTTCATTTATTTTGTGATTGCTCCTTATCAAGATGCAAAGAATGTCCCAGTTCAGCCATGAAGGGCGTATTCGGAAATCAGAGGGAAATACCTTTATAAAGATGTGAGATGGCCCTGATCTGAATTGTAGACTGTTTACCTAATGAGCATTAAATATAATGTATGTGCCATGAAATGTATAATATTAAAAACTGTGGTGTGCACCTCCTTAATTCCACAGACATCATCCACAGCATGCACAGTGAATTATGGAAGTTTAAATATATTTGATTGATAATATGTGATATACTCCCTCATTAACGTCATTAAGCTGGAATCAAAACTCTGACAGTTATATTATGTGCGATTTGCATAGTGCATAGTGCACCGCTACCATTTACACAACCTAGTACTGCTGATGTAAGAGTTTCCCCGATTTAATACCATTGAAGAAGCAGAAAAGATAAAAGGGGATCACTCTGTGGCAGGACCAAAAGCACCTTAATAATGATGTCATGAACATTTACTGACAATTTTTCCTTTGGGACCAATTCAGTGTGGTTCTGACCACCATCAATTTTGTTGAGCGACTGAGCCATGTTTCTGTCAATGTGGATCCAGAGACCGAAGGCTGACTAGCCCACCTGCGTCCAAACCGTGATTGAAAGAGAAGAAGGAGACTTAGACAACAGGGAGCCCAGAGAGGAGTTGTAGAGTGCAAGCCTGAATTTCCAAGGGCAACCCCACCTGGAATTCATGGTTATCATTTCCTTAGGTATCCTTAGGTCTCCGTGCAAGCCTCCCCACGAGTGGGCGAGGTATCTCAGAGTTGACCTCCCAGGCTAAAGACTTGGCAGCTAGGAAGAGGAAATATTCCATACCGCTTTCTGCACAGTCCCGAGAGACGGAACCCAATGGCACGGCTGGACACAGGCGAAGGCCTCTGGAGAACTGCATGCTAGGAAATATTTCCAGATCCCCTGTGGGCCAGTCTGCCAAAAGAAGTATAGAGAGATTGGTGTGAAGACTCTGTATGAGAGAAGTATTTTTGGGGTGAAATTAGTAAGAGTGAAGGGTGTTTGGAAATTAGAAGAATTACAAACCGGTGGAATGCCTTTTCTACATCAATTATAACTGGGGCGAGGCAGTCTCATGTTAGGCAGCAGAACATGTGGCTTACATTTCCTCCGCATATTGGCCTCTTTGGCAAACCTGATTAGTGGGGAATCTCAAATAATATTGAAGGCTAGTCTGCCCCACCATAAAATGTGGGAGAGCAGGCGGAGAGTGATAGAGAGCACTTCATCTGCTGGTATAAGATGGGGTTGAAAAAAGAAACACTGAAAAAGCTATAGAGCCATGCATCCTGTAGCGTAGTGGGATGGAATTGGGGTAAGAGGATGTGGATTGGGATTTGATGGAATTGCAAAACTGCCGAATAGGCAAGTGCCTTCTTATGCTCGTGGTGGTGTATGGGTGAAGGAGATACTACTTGGAGGCCACTCAATTCGCATGTACCTTCGACTTGTGTCCTGCATGAGAGGACAGAAGCCATTTATGCATTTGGATGTGAGCTGGAAGGAAGGTTCTGAATTCACTTTCCCCATAAGCTTCCTTGCAACTCGCAGTATTTCAATGTGTGGTTGATTTTCAATGAAATTGCAGTATCGATTTTCTTTATTTCAACCTACCACTTTGCATTTGTGAACTCTGCTACTATGAGTAGCACCGGGTTTGCATATGCAATATCCTTCCTCACATGTGGTGCCTGCTTTTTTGTTCATTAGTTTTTTCTGGATTGTTTTCATGAAAATAGTTTGAGATATTGATTAAAATAAAGAGAAAGACACCTTTTTCACTTTCTCCTTGAGTCTCACCACCTCAAGAGCCCTGGTTCTCTCTAGGCTGGATAATTGCAACCACCTATTTCTCAACCTTCTACTTCTACTTTCCATCCTCTACAGCTCACCCAGAACAGAATCGCAAGCCCAGGATCCGCATATCTCCAGTGCTGAAATCCTTCCACTGATTCCCTGTGGCTGCACAGATCAATTTGAAGACCCTCTGCATAATTCACAAGACGGGGCCCACACAAACTTCAATGCTCTCTTCCTAAATACTCTCATCTAGAGTCCTCTGCTCGTCCTCCCCGTGAGCCACTTTCACAAACACAGATTTGGGGGTAGATCTTTATCCTCTGCAGGTGCCTCCCTCTGGAACAGCCTCCCTGCCTCTCTCCGTCATGAGTCATAGCACTTTAAGTTCCGGACACTCCTCAAGAGCTTGCTCTTCTCCTCGTCCTTCTCTCACCCTCTACCCTGCTAACCTGTGTTCTTTTTCTCCACCCTCCTTCCTCCTTCGTAACTCTGCTCAGTTTTTGTGACTGGTTGCCTGGTTCACCTCCAGAGCTGAACAGGTCCGAGGACTCCCCGTCAATCTTTGAACTTGCCTCAGGGCCACTGCACTATGTTCAGCATTACTGCACTTTCAGCTTACGCTCCATGAGCGAGGCAACCTCTCTGCACTCAACCCAGGGCCCTGTTGGACTGGACGTGTTTGTTCCCCCACCCCCTCTTCCTTGCACCTCCACCTGTATGCATGCATTACCTAAATGTACTAGGACTACTAAGTTCGTCTGTCCTGTTCGTCTGTCCTGTCCCCCTCACCCCACCTTTTTCTGTTCCCCCCTCCCTAGCTGGGTCGAAACTGTAAGACTTCATGCACTTGCACTAGGAGAAATACCGTCAGGCCTAGTATGCTAGTTTTCCGTTTAGATCATTCGGAAACTTCAAGGCCTAATAATGATTACTCTATTCCCTTGTTCCCTTCCCGACTTGAAGTGCTTTGAAGCACCCACCTGTGTATAAGCTCTGTATAAATAAACAATTACAATTACATGAATCATGGGAACACATATTTAAAATAGCGCTTCCATTTTTCTTTTTGAAATGTCTTTTTCAAGTTTAGTACATGGTTTTTTAAATACAACAACCATTCTGCTTCATATTCTTTGACAGAATTAGACTATTTTGTGTACACCACTAAGTAAAAGGAGATGGAGACACAAGCATCCTTTTTAAAATGTCTGCTAAAACATAGTAAATATCACAGGCATTTTTGACCCAGTCCCTAAATATCAGAAAGTGGCCACTGGCCATTGATGGATTGACAACTTGACAGTATGCATTTACAATTAGCTTGCAATGGCGGCACCGCCACACTTAGAGCACCATATCTAGATCAGTCAATAGTTAGTTGCATGGATCAGTGTAGGAACTGCACGTGTAAATACACATATTAAGGGCTGGATTGCCATGTCATAGCCCCTCTATGACACCCCCCCCCTTTTAAATACCCACTTTTGTAGCATATGTAGTAGGGCAGAAGCACACACATGTACTCAGCATGTACATTCTAATGTGAATTGTGTGTAACTCGCTTAGTGACTCGGGTCTAACCTACACATGTGAACGTTGTGTCTTTTATTGTGTGATATTCAAGCTTACGGTTGGAAGAGAATGAGTGAATGGGTTCCATCATTTACAGTTCATGAAACCCTTTCACTTCAACAACCACATTACATGTAGACAAAACACCCCGTTATATATTGTAATCAGTATAATCTTCAACTTCATAGCTTTGCATCCCAAGCCAAAGACCTTCATCAACTTGGAGAAATAAATTGTAATCGCTCTTCTAACACATATGATACAGAGCGATTGCTACTGCTGCAACACGGGTGCTATACATGATGTAATTGGTTTATAGCGATTCCATCGAAAAAAAAGCAACGACACACCAAAGCATCTAATAAAAAGCATTGAATGCCAAAGCATGGACATGCTATCTTTTACATGTAAAAGTGCTTTTCCATCTAAACCAGTCCATCGAAAATATAAATGGACTGGTTTCAATGGAAATGCACTTTTACATGTAAAAGATAGCCTGTCGATGCTTTAAAACGTTACATGGAGCTGTCCAGTGCTCATATTTTGTGGATTTATTTTGTATATTGGGGTAGTTCCCCCCACAGCAATCCCCCAACCCCCACACCCACCCCCCAACACTAATCCTAACGTAAACCCTAATCTAACCCTAGCCTCAACCCTAACCCTAATGTAACCCTTAATCTAACCCTAGCCCCAACCCTAACCCTATCCCTAGCACCAACCGTAACGCTAGCCACAACCCTAACCCTATAGAAACCCTCAAGCTAACCCTAGCCCCAACCCTAACCCTAGCCCCAATCCTAACCCTAATGTAACCGTTAATCTAACCCTAGCCCCAACCCTAATGTAATCCTTAATCTAACCCAAACCCTAACCTTATCCCTAGCCCCAACCCTAACGATAGCCACAACCCTAACCCTATAGTAACCCTTAATCTAACCCTAGTCCCAACCCTAACCCTAGCCCCAACCCTAATGTAACCCTTAATCTAACCCTAGACCCAACCCTAACCCCCAAACCTAACCCTAATGTAACCCTTAATCTAACCTTAGCCCCAACCCTAACCCTAATGTGCCCCTTAATCTAACCCTAGGCCCAACCCTAACCCTAGCCCTAACACTAATGTAACCCTTAATCTAATCCTAGCCCCAACCCTAACCCTAATGTAACCCTTAATCTAACCCAGCCCCAACCCTCACCCAAATGTAACCCTTAACATAACCCTAGCCCCAACCCTAACCCTAATGTAACCCTTAATCTAACCCTTAACCTAACCCTAGCCCCAACCCTAACCCTAATGTAACCCTTAATCTAACCCTAGCCCTAACCGTAGCCCCAACCCTAACCCTAATGTAACCCTTAATCTAAACCTAGCCCCAACCCTAACCCTAATGTAACCCTTAATCTAATCCTAGCCGCAACTCTAACCCCCAACCCTAGCCCCAACCCTAACCCCCAACCCTAACTCTAATGAAACCCTTAAACTAACCAATCCTAGCCCCAACCCTAACCTCATCCCCTAACCCTAACATAACCCTTAATCTAACCCTAGCCCCAACCCTAACCCACAATGTAAACCTTAATCTAACCCTAGCCCCAACCCTAGCCCACAATGTAACCCTTAATCTAACCCCAAACCTATCCCTAGCCTCAACTTTAGCCCCAACACTAACCCTAATGTGACCCTTAATCTAACCCCAACCCTAGCCCCATCCCTAACCCTAATATAACCCTTGATCTAACCCTAGCCACAACCCTAGCCACAACCCTAACCCTAATGTAACCATTAATCTAACCCTATCCCAAACCCTTACCCTAATGTAACCCTTAATATAACCCTAGCTCCAACCCTAACCCTAATGTAACCCTTAATCTAACCCTAGCCCCAACCCTACCCATAACCCTAGCCACAAACCAAATCCCAATGTAACCCTTAATCTAACCCTAGCCCCAAATCTAGCCCAAACCCTAACCTGATGTAACCCTTAATCTAGCCCTAGCTCCAACCCTAACCCTAATGTAACCCTTAATCTAACCCTAGCCCCAACCCTAACCCCCAACCCTAGCCCCAACCCAGCCCCCAACCATAACTCTAATGTAACCCTTAATCTAATCAACCCTAGCCCTAATCCTAATCTAACCCCTGATCTAACCCTAGCCCCAACCCTAACCCCACTAATTTCGATGGATCGATTCAATTATATACAACGAAATGGCTATTCAATGTAATGGAATTTCGTTGCATATAATTTGATGGTTTGGTATTAGATGCTTTGGTGTTCAATGGATTGACGAGATACCGTAATTTTCTATCACAGGTATTTCAAGACGAAGCAACAAGTCTCTGTTTACAATGTTTCTTTAAGGAAGATCTTGCAAATTGTCATGCCAAAAAAGTTTTAAAATGTAAGCTATTAAGTAGAACATCTAAACCCGCCTCAGCTAAAGTCAAATATGATTCGGACAAGATAACAATTTTGTAAATGCAGCACTCTCCTTTATCTTTGTGGTTAAACGTCCCTGACCAGCATTTATAATATCTAATATGTCCAGTCCTCTTAAAGCCCCATTTGCAGCCCTGCTAACAATTTTCATCCATTTTATATTTTGCAGCTTGTGGATATATCCTACAACAAGAGCATGGACATTGAATTTTCAACTAAGATTGACAGAAATAAGCTTGAAGAAAGCCAGGCTGTTTCCAGTGACTACAAACAAAGTTCTCAAACATATGACAGAGGTCACCTGAATCCAAGCCTTCATCACAGCATCCAGAATAGCAAAACAGCTACCTTCACCTTAACCAATATAGTGCCTCAACACAACAAGCTTAACCAGGGCTCATGGAATCTGTATGAAGATAAGATGATGAAAAATAAGACAGCAGGCTGTGATCAGACCTTCGTCCTGGTGGGGGCTGTTTCAGGGGGCCAATTTATATCTAATGGCCGCGTTAATGTTCCCAGCCATATCTGGACTGCTGCTTGTTGCCTTCAGAGTGGTGGGCTGAAGGCCTGGGCTGCCATTGCTGAGAACAGTGAGAAAAATGAAGTAATGGTCACCAGCGTGGGGGAGGTAGAAGAGCAAATAAGCAAACTGATTAACAGGAATGAACAGCTCCTTCATGAAGACTGCCCCAGGCTCTCTGATTCGCCACCTTTCATCCTTAAGGAGAAAGACGGAGGCCCCAATAACAAGACACCACCCACAAGGGTTGTTATCAACTTTATTCCATTGTTTGTATCCACTGCAGTCCTCAGTCTCCAGTCTTTGGATGATACAGCATAAAGCTACTGGATAAGTGCTGAATTTGACAGAATACCTCAAATAATTTAGTGCAGCTCTCATGCACAAAACAATATGGCTACCAGATGACTACATACCATTGTAATTCAATGGTGAGTCTGAAGCTTTTGGTCCTCAATTGAGAGTTGTTGACTTGGGTCACTCATACAAATTAAATAGAGTGATTGCAAAGTAAAGTCCCAGACTAGAATACGGTGTTGCCTGTGGGTTGGACTTCTCTGGTAATCTTAGTGATCCTTGATCTAAGTGAACAGTACTCCTCTGCATTTAAAGAGACAGTATGAAAGAATTTCAGTACAGTAGAGAAACAATAACATTTTCCAAACACACGTTGTACTCTATTTTTCGAACTTTTGAAGATGAAACATAAATCAACTTTATCAATTCGATAGTCCATCATAGGAGATCTGTGCATAACCTTGAGGTCTTAATCCTGATAAGGCTAACTTCATCTATCATCCTTGTGTGCTTGGTAAAAGGAAGACCATGGATACAAACAAAGAGAACACCTTGAATTTACCCAACAAGAGGCAAATGAGTGTTTTGAATACGGTTAATCTTGTCAACAATCATGAATTCAACCATACTACAAGGTATCACCTAGTTGTAACCTGCTCACCAAGAGGCCTTTGGATTAACTAGAAGTCTTTGGCCATCAGTAGGATAAAAATGTGCGTCAAATCACAGATCGGACTTGCAGCTATATTGTGATGAGAGCATTTTTATTAGTATGAATACAAGAATGTTGAAATAGTTGTTATATTAAAAAAAAGTAAACTAATGTCCCACGAAGTCTCCCCCTTGTGGACTCCTCCTTCTTATCTGTAGCCGGGGGGTTGAAATGTTGTGCTCTCAACTGACCAAATCGTGTTTCCTCCTGTCTTTATTTTGTTATTCATGAAAAATGATACATTTATTGTATAGAAAACAATATATCATGTATTAAATGTACACATTTGTCAGAAATTACCTTTTATGCTCTAGGAGTTGTTACTAATGTGTGAAAAGATTTGTAAGGTCTTCATTTTGCCTTTATTTGTGTTTATCATATTTATTTTGTTAAAACCAATTCAAAAATATACGCAAGATTAGGGATAGTAAGTAAGCAGGAGAGCCCCTCTACTCCCAAGTTGTATTATTTGAAACTCACTGTTTCTTACCAGATAGTGGCTTTTACTTTTGGAAATTGTGAAGGTCTATTTTTGTCCCCATTTCTTTAAAGAAGTTCTTGACATTCCTAACTTTTTCTAAGATATATACGATTTCTGTTGTAGTCAGGAATTTAGTTTCACATTAGTTGGCTTTTTAGTAGGGGCAGCAAATTATTGCAGAGCACAGTGTGATATCTACGACATTCCCTGCAAATACTAGTGGGTGGCATTGGGAACCAAAATAATTAAGCTAGAGAGCCATTCATCTCCCTGCGAAAGATTTTAAGTATTGAGAGTGGTTTGTTTTCAATCAGCTTTATTGTGACACATAATAGTGCCTTTTGGTGAAAGCTTGATTATAATATCAGCCGTTTTGTAAAATATAGTGGAACCGTTTTAAAGTCTGGCACAGGGGGACTAACATTAGGTACCCTGGTAAGAAGCAGAGAAACTTGGGCCCATCAAAGACTCCCCACCGCAAGAACGGAAGACACAGGCGTGGGGCAAAGTTTACCGCCTTCTAATATCCAAAGCAGACAGGGATCACACAGGAAAACAGAAATTCTCCAGCATTCACAACGTCTGAGCATGTGTCACACAGTTTTGTACAGGTGTGATGTCACAAAATCAATTCAAACCCCGAAAACCCACGGGGTGCTAATATTGTCAGTTTGGGCTGGCTACATGTGGATAATCTATATGCTAAAGAGTTGATTGGTCAGCCATATCGGATGTCTAAATGTCGGAAGCTACACTGTTGTAGGGTTGCAGGACTACCATTGGCCCATGCAACATTTTATACTATCTCACGAAGAGAGCTCTGCATTGGCTAGAGCGGGTCCTCCCAGGTGTTGCAGTTTATTATGCGTCCACACTCAACTCAGGGAGTTCCTTTCCCCCAATCAAGGTGGCGCACAACAAAGCACTATTATTGAAATTAATTTTGGTAAGGACTCTAGCCCGTCAGACACCCAACCCCAACAAAAACCCAGTGCCACAATGGACTAGGAACCAGGCCAGTGTGTAGTAAGAATATATATTTATTAATTTATTTTAAACACATTTGACAGACTAACATCAACCATCAATGCTGTGGCAACACAAGAACAAAAATGACTTCTATAATGGCACCCACACAGAGATAATACTGAGATATGCAGTCACAATTTCCTGCAGCTATCTTTTCAAATCACGCACCAATACAGACAAATAACAATTCAAAACACACAGTGATTGCTGATTTGGTTATAATACTTTTTCTCCCAGCAACCCCCACCCTCCAAACAACAATTAGACTTGACCACTCTGAATTGAAGGCCAGTGGCAGAGAGTAGGAACACAATGGGAACATCTTTTTGGGTTCTGATAAAAATGCACTCTTTGGAAAAGGGATTCAAGGGGAAACATCACTGCATACGAGGGAAAGAAAAGCAATGGGAACATTTTTTTTGCCACTCCTAAAAAGAGCAGACAGGGCTTTGTGGTTTGGATCAGAGCACAATGGGAACAAAGAGGCAATTTAGTTTTCTTCCACTACACATGCAAAGGAAATACAAGGCTTCACACTTCTATTTTTAACTGGAAGGGATCAATGGGGAATTTCATTTTGCACTCTGCACACACACTTGGAAACAAGGTTTGGGGATTAACTCTATTGGATTTCCGGACACCCACACTTCTGTACCGAAGTCAGGGGTTTTCTTGCAAATAGTCAATCAAATCTTTCTGTCTATACTGGCTCGCAAAACACTAGGAGGAGCCTGTTGGTTTCAAATGCTAACAAAACACATACCGTGATTTCTATAGGGGAATTAGTTGATTTACTTTAATTAAATATGCTAAGGTTGTAAACAGATAGACGGTAGAACAATAACTAGAACAATACTTGTAAAATGCAGGGCCAGCACAATCTATGGCTTTGGGATAGTTTTACTTACAGGAGAGGCCTTTTAGTTTGCATCAGGGAACAGCAGGGCATCACTGGGACAGCAAGTGTCAGTCAAGGATAGTCCCCTCTGGCTCCTCCAAGGGGTCCCAGTCAGCTTCTATTTCTCCTTGTCCTTGTCTCCAATGCAAGATTTGGGGCCTCTGCTAGGCTATTTCTCGCAAGAGTACAGCAGCAGGTTACCTCCCCGAATAAGTGGATAAACCTAGTTCTGATGCAAACTTATACTTATAGGGCAAATGTCATCACAAATTTGTCATGATTCGCGCGGAAGGGATTGGTTGGTTCTATCCACCCCCTCACACCTGTGTCCTAATAGGACAAAAAGTTGAGGGGTGTGAGTTAGGAAAACTGGGGGAGGAGAAAGCTTTGTCATCACAAACTGACATGTGGGTTTGGCATGTTTGAACTCTGAAATTCTATGAACATGGCAAGTACACTAATTTTTAAAGTCTTTACATGTATGGATATATTTTTAAGAACTATGTTTTAAGGCAAATCAGATGATGCTAATCTGAAGTCGGCACTGCCTTCATGTGCAGAGATACAATTTTTCTTCGTTTGCTCAGGAAATGTGTCAGTGAAAAATATGGCACTTCATAGTTCGCATGTTAATTTTGTCCTTCACCCTTACACCAACTTTCAAATCTCTCGTAATCATGGGAAGGCCCAAACCATATTTTCCTTAATAACGTCCGTTAAGTTTATCCCACAACAATTGTTTTGCATTAGTTCAAAAGGGGTTACTGTCACCTTTAATAAAAGTCTGCAATGAGCGCTGTGGCATATATGCTGCCTT
This sequence comes from Ambystoma mexicanum, assembly GCF_040938575.1. Lineage (NCBI taxonomy): Eukaryota > Metazoa > Chordata > Amphibia > Caudata > Ambystomatidae > Ambystoma > Ambystoma mexicanum. The sequence continues at coordinate 103,306,326 of NC_090935.1, read as the reverse complement.
TTATTAATGCAATAAAATGTATTTTTCGATTAACTATACTCCAGCCTTGCATGCCTCGCTCACTCTGGCCCCCAATTTGTTTCTTAGATTGCATTTCCCCTTAAGCATGTGACCAGCCAGATGCTGGCTCATGTTTATCTTAGGTGAAACATCAGGGAAATTCAAAAGTAAAGTAGACATTATTGCATTCCATAATCGTTATGCCAACAACGTTATATCACATTAAGAACGATTTCAAAGAGAAAGGCTGTATGTAGTGTGAAGCTCACATCTCACACAGTTGTACGGGTAAATTCACGAGTGGGAGCCAACAATCAGAGTGTAACTATCTAACCCTGCTGGAAGAACACCTTGATCCTACTACGGGGTGCCTAGCCCTATGCAGCGTGTGGTGCAGCGCCTATCTAATAGGGATAGAATTGGAGAAAAACTGATCCTCCTAAAATCAAATGTATGGATACCACCAACCTACACTGGTTTATGTTTTGACGAAATGAAAAAACTGTATTTAAAAGGAGCAACCAAGCAAAAACCACTACTCCTCATATGTCCAGGAGTGACAGAGCTAGGTATTAGATCACTGCCGTTCTCAGCTAAAGGTAGCTTGCATCAGAGCTTAAAAGACCGTGGGAATTTCTATGCCATGTTTTTTTCACCCATTGGCAATTTAGTCAGATCTCATGTGGAGTAGTGGGTGTAGAGGAAGACTTAAAAGGGGGACATCAAAGTGTGGTATTGATGATGCCTACTAAATATAGTGTTCTATAAGAAAACTCACAGCTTATGAGTCAAACAATTACTGGTAAATTTCTTCTAGGATATCACCCCTTGTTATTGAGGATATCTGAAAAAGGTCATGGGTCCACCCATGACCTGAGAGGTCAACTGGTTTTGATGGGATAAACTGATTCCAACCATCTTCTTCAGGACCGATTTGTCAATTTAGCGGTAAATCATCTTCCAGCCATGCCCAGATAGTGGGGGCACAGGGTGGGATGGCTGCTCCGTCTTCTGCAAGGGAGAGAAAAGGCAGATGCAACAAAACAGGGTGGAAGTGTACCTGTTAGTACCCCTAACTGAAAACACCACTAGTGTGTAGGTAGTAAGGGTTTCGTGGGGAGTGTTTAAGATAGCAAAGGTTTCAAGGTGGGGGGGCTATCAACTAGGCTGTGCTACTAGCTGTGTAGCGTAGCATTTAGTTCTACCACTCCAAAATACCAAGTGTGGGGGGGACAAATTACCAGGAGTGTAAAGGGAGAGCCCCCTCCATGCACGTGCCACCAGCTCATAAGAGAAAGAGAAAATGTGCCCACCTGAGGAACTCATTAGTCAGGGGCCGTCAGGCCAACGCAAATGCCTGTGTTGATGTCAAAAATGCTACAGATGAGGCAAAAAGAAATTCACCCATAACGGGATGTTAGCATGTTAGGGAGCAGCTGCTCACACGCTGTGTGCATCGGGTGCACTAGGCACAGGGACAGGCTGCTTACCTGCTGCATTGCTGGAAAATAGCCCTATAGCAGCCATCCGACAGAGGAGAAGATCACATCTGCATCCACGTGTACCAGGAAAGCTACTTCCTGGTCGCGTGCCGAGGTAGACGGGACTAATTCGCATAGGCCAATCGCAGCATAGCACGGTGTCTGATGTGTCTGTAGCTCGATCGCGGGTTCGTTGGGTGTTTCAGAGGGTGGATAAGAGGCGTCTGGATGACAGGAGTGTGGAATGGGGGCTAGGGAGGAAAGGACCCCAAATGAGTTACATGCGCAACCAAGGAACCGAGAAGTAGCTTTCTTGGTATGCGCGGCTGCAGACATTTGACTCACCCCCCCCCGACAACCCGCGATACATGGCATTTTGGAGTGGTAGAAATAAACGCTATGCTACACAGCCAGCAGCACATCCTAGTTCATAGGTCCACCCCCAACTTGAAACCTTCGCTATCTTAAACACTCCCCACAAAACCCTTACTACCTATACACTAGTGGTGTTTTCAGTTAGGGGTACTAACGGGGTACACTTACACCCTCTTTTGTTGCATCTGCCTTTTGTCTCCCTTGCAGGAGATGGTGTCACGCACGGCGGTTGCTGGCAGCTGTGGAGACGCTGGCGTTGGAGCGGCCATTGACATGAGCCGTCACGCCGCACGCATCCGACTGCAGCGGTCCAGCCTTCCCGCCTTCCGACCAGCGGCGTCTTTTTACGTGCGCCAACCCGGAAGCCCGCTCATTGCAACCTATTCGCGAAGGCTTCCGGGTTGGTACGCTGCAGTTCTTTCCTCCGCGGCAGTTTCCGCTCCCTTTCTTCCTCTCCCGTTTTCCTTCCAGGCATTCTTTCTGTTTCTCTGCCCTCCTCACTCTGTGGGAGCTCCTCTCTCTCGCTCCACTTACTTTAGCTTTCTCACTCGCTCTGGTTCCCCTGTTTCATCCCCTCTCTGCTCATTCACATAATGCTCAATCATCAGTAGTGTTAAATTCCCTTGGAACTGCTACCAAACACTACTCTCTGTGGATATCCCGAACACCTGGATCCATCTAACTCACGCAGTCCTGCCTAGGAACCTGTCGCCATTATCAGCAAGGAAAGGTTTTTTTGCGCCCTTCGGCTTTTCCCCTAAACCGGTCTGCCCCGGTTCGGGGGCCCCCTTGGCCCCAGGTTGGAGGGGCAAGGTGGCTTCCTCTCGAGGCAGACCTCATCTACACTCCAGAGAAGAGGCATTGTGGAAAAAGAGATTTGGGATCAAATCGGACGAGGAGACCACAGGTGAGTAGGAGGGTGTAAGGGGCACTCGGGAGACTGGGGTGAAGTTGGCTGATTCAAGGAGTGTGCCTGACAGTTGGACAGCCATCCCACCCTGTGCCCCCACTATCTGGGCATGGCCGGAAGATGACTTACCGCTAAATTGACGAATTCGTCCTGAAGAAGATGGTTAGAATCACTTTATCCCATCGAAACCGTTCGACCTCTCTGGTCATGGGTGGACCCATGACCTTTTACAAATATCCTCAATAACAAGGGGTGATATCCTAGAATAAAGTTTACCAGTAATTGTTTGACTCACAAGCTGTGAGTTTTTTTTATAGAACGCTATATTTAGTAGGCATCATCAATACCACACTTTGATGCGCCCCATTTTAAGTCTTTCTTTACACCCACTACTCCAGATGAGATCTGACTAAATTGCCTATGTGTGAGTAATGGTAGAGAAATTCCCACAGTCTTTTAAGCACTCATGCAAGCTACCTTTAACTGAGAACGACAGTGATCTAATACCTAGCTCTGTCACTTCTGAACATATTAGGAGTAGTGTTTTTGCTTGGTTGCTCTTTTTAGATACAGTTTTTTTCATTTTGTCAAAACATAAACCAATGCAGGTTGGTGGTACCCATACATTTGGTTATTGGAGGGACAGTTTTTCTCCCATTCTATCCCTATTAGATAGGCGCTGCACCACACGCTGCCTAGGGATAGGCACCCTGTCGTAGGGACAGGGTGTGCTTCCAGCAGGGTTAGATAGTTACACTCTGATTGTTGGCTCCCCCTCCTGCATTTACCCATACAACTGTGTGAGATGTGAGCTTCATGTTTACGTTAGCCTATCCCTTCTTGGCCTTGTAATGGTCCTGGCTGTAGCTTTAATGCACATTCTATGGGAGTTGTGACCTCAAGGTCACTTCTGCTGAAAGAATAGACATGGCTTCATCTATTTCCTCTGTGGTTTACATCTAGGCAGTGTATTTATTTTTATTTATTTAAGAAACTGAACTGATTGATTGTTAACAACCAGACATCCCTCTCTCCAGGACCAGCAGAGGAAAGGTATTTGAGGTTAAAGTTTCATTTCAGCAGAAATGCCCAACTGCAGGTGTCATCATGCGAGAAATGGCTTTTAACTCACACAGTTCATTTTACAAGGCATCTGGGCCATATAGCCATGTGTAATGTACTTTGTTAATCTCAGAGTTGCAGAAGACATGAGTATCACTTATGGATTGTCCATATGTATAGGGCATTTAAATGAGAAAACCATGTTCACCTTGAAACCAAGTTGGCACTTCTCTCTGGGTAATGTCATTTTGGGATGAGGAAAAAGGAAGTTATTTTATATCTTATAAATGCAATAAATTTGGTTTCATTTTTGGGATCACACTCTGGTATTACATTGACGATAATGTACACACTGTTATCTGTCTCTTTCAGTAGAAAGTGTAGATTTTCCATGGATTTAGTAAAACAAAATTGTCAGCCACATGTCTTTCTTTTCCTTGCTGAAATGCATTGCACATATCTCCGCACTGTTGAGATTTATGCCTGTTTTTGGTTCAATAGGCCTCATGTCTGACATCACCATTTCTGTGCTGGCCT